>NC_090732.1:83071792-83094292 GCF_036898095.1 Palaemon carinicauda | reverse complement strand
GGTTTGCTCGTATCCCCTTACTAAAAACCGAAGAGGTTGATTTAAGGAGAGTTCCCGTTAAAAGTAAAGTAATCACCAGTTCTGTTTTGAGTGTAAAGTAAAGAGACCTTTTAGATATTCAGGGCTCATTTATATTATTGTCTGGGAGTTGCATATCATTCTCAGAGCTCGGTGATTTTCTATTGTGTACTAAATTATGTAATATAAAGCAGGTGAGTTTTAGAACTCTGGAATTTACATAATTCGCTAGTCATAAAAATACACACACACACTCACACTCACACACACACACACACACACACACACACACATATATATATATATATATATATATATATATATATATATATATATATATATATATATATATATTTTTATATATATATGAATATATTTCATTTGTTTATACAGTATACAGGATGGTCCATAAGTAGGTGGACAGTATGTGGAATTGGTCTATGTATCAGTTATACTCGTATTATTACAAGTGTGTTCATAATAAATATGTTATTTGTGCTATATTACTGATAATTTCATAGCTACAATTATTTGGATTTAATCTATTTTATAGATAATTCAGAGGACCCACATAGGTAAATATTTTAAATACTGATGAAAGAAAATTGGTGTTAAAAGAGTATTGGAAATCTCAAAATGCTGAAACTGTTAAAAGAAATTGGGTTGAAACGTTTGATACTCATGCCCCAAAGAGACAAACCATTTACCACATTCGTGACAAATTCGATGTTACTGGCTCATTCCTTAATGATCCAAAAACTGGTTGACCCAGAAACATTTGTTCAGAGTCCAAACAAGTCCATTTCACGAGCTTTTATCATTCAAATCCTGAAATCTATTGGATTGGAAGGTTATCGTTCACGGTGGCCAATTCCTGGCTTATTGGAGGATGATCCAGATAGGCAGCTGCAATTTAGTGAGATTCTGCTGAACGAAATTGAAGAAAATCCAATTATTTTAGATAACATTATGTGGAATGAGGAAGCTTCTTTCAAATTATCCGGTCATATTAACAGACATAATTGTGTTTCCTGACATGGTGAGAACATGCATTTAACATTAGAACAACTAAATCAGCCTAGTGTTAATGTTTGGGATGGTATTTCAAGTTCAGGCGTTTTAAGACCAATATCTTTTTTTATGGAACAGTCACAGGAGATAAGTATCTTGAAATTCTGAAAAATCAAGTTGTTCTCCAGTTACAGCAACAGCCAAATTCACATTACCTTTATTTCCAGGAAGATGGAACCCCTCCACATTAATCAAGAGCAGTCCTTCAATATCTTGATCAAACATTTCCTGAGATATGGATTGGCCGAAGAGGTCCAATTGATTGGCCGTTCACCAGACTTGATATCAATGAATTTCTTCTTTTGGGGAGTACTCAAGGACAAAGTTTATATTCGAAAACCAAGAAGTCTCAGTGTTTTGAAAAATTACATACGAAATTATTACCCAAAGAGACGTGCAAAAAAAAAAAAAAAAAAATGTTGAAGCATTAAAGGTAGAATTCAAGGCTGAGTAAGTTGTGATGGAAAGCAGTTTGAGTACCTGCGTTGATAAAATTTAAGGGCTTTTGTATTATTGTTCACAGTAAAATTTTATTGTCAATACATTAATTGTATAGGTAAATTTAATTGTATGGATATGTAATTTTAAAATAAATGTAATCATTTACTGTCCGCCTTCTTTTGGATAACCCTGTATATATATATATATATATATATATATATATATATATATATATATATATATATATATATATATATATATATATACATATGTGTATATATATACAGGTATATATATATATATATATATATATATATATACACACACACACATATATATATATATATATATATATATATATATATATATATATATATATATACATATATTCTTACGAAGCTGGTCTAGTGTAGAGTAAATATCTTATTCATATTTTTCATTTGTGTATTTAAGACGTATATAGCCAGCTCGTAAGGTGAGTTCCTTTCATGTAGGTATAAGTAATTGTATGTAAATTGCATGACTTTCATCATTCATTTAATTGTATTTTTCATTCAAGTCAGAATATGTAACTTTACGTTATTTTCAAGAATTTACTTTTTATTTCACGTATTTTGTTATGAAGTCTTATGTAATCTCTCTAAGTATGCTGTACAAACCATACGAGGTATGAAAACGTGGGCTTACATCATGTTTACGAGAGATTACGTAATTCTTATATTTTCCATGTGGTTAGAATGTTCTTGAAAACCCCAAAATTACTCTTATCTTTTTTTTTAATATCTCGAGGGGTAGGTGGGCGGAGTTAGCTGAGAGAGAGTTGCCTCGCTTGTGCGTTGGTATTCGTCTGGTACTAGGACGGGATGCCGAATGCACTATTGCCGACAGACAAGATGCCGAACCCAAGATGCCGAAAATACACAAAGCCGAAAGGACATGAAACCGAACGGTCGTAAAACCGAACTGTCATGGAACCGAACGGTCATAAAGCCGAATGGTTAAAAAATAAGGAAAAAGATAGTGAACATTAAATACTCCATTCTGACACTTCGGTCACTTGAATTAGTACTAAATACTGATTCAATATTTATTACTTAAAGTTAGCAATGGCCATAAACATTGTCTAAAGTGAAAGAAACATCCTCTTATCAATGTATTTGGAAAGTTTCTTTTTTAGTGCTGTTTATTGTCGCTCGCTCGAAGTCCACTATTATTGAATCGGGCTCGGGAATTCCTGTGTTGTTAAGAAATGTAAAGATTTCGTCATATGTTTTCTCATCTTTTTTACTTGTTATGCAATACACTAATGGCAGGGATTTGATCTCCGAAATTATTGCATGTATTGTATAGAGCTGTTTCCCGAGAGGAGCAGAGTCAAAGGTGCCATCGGCAAAACATGTCTGTTTTCTCGATAATAATTTTAAATTCTTCTCTTTCGAAAAAATGGTAACAGTTTGAGTTTCATGAAGACGAAAGTTTTCTCCACGCGTTATGTTGAAATCTTCGCTATCGTTAACATTTCTTACACGTCTTACAATTCGTCCTAAAGTTTCTCTTTTTGGCAGGGAGCCACAAATGCTTAGAGGCAATTCATCAATGGTTTTATTAATTACACTGCTTGTAACCTCTTCTGTCTGTTTGGCTCTTGTTTTCATATCATCCAAATCTTTTAATACACGTGTGTGAGCACTATCTGGTGGATGTGAATGATCTGAAGAACTTTCTGGCCGAGTAGCATTCGTTGTGATTATTCTTCCTTTACATACTTTTCTTTTCTCGCATCTCCAGTATGTGGTATCATTAACTTTTTTATCAACAATGTAAATGTATCCATTGTAAAGGAGCTTCCAGCCACCACGTCCTGTCTTAATGAACTCCATTGTCAAACTGTATGGGTGACTTGGTTTTATTTATATTCTCAAAATTTCTTTCTGTCATTAATTTTTAACTATTCGGCTTTATGACCGTTCGGTTCCATGACTGTTCGGTTTTACGACCGTTCGGTTTCATGTCCTTTCGGCTTTGTGTCTTTTCGGTATCTTGGGTTCGGCATCTTGTCTGTCGGCAATAGTGCATTCGGCATCTCGTCCGCACACGATTCGTCTGATACTTGATCAGTTGACAACTTTGGTGTCACTAGACCTTGCCCCAGATCTACAAGAATAATCTATTTAGAATTATCTAGAAATTTTAAGTCAATATATATGTGCCCTTAGGAAATGGTAAGCAGCAGAGGAGATCCAGCCTGTCCCTATGAAAGAGCCAACATCCTCTCTCCTCAAGTACCTCGAGTTTGTGCCCTCTCCAAAGTGAATAAGTTTTTTATCCAACATATATCGTGTTTAGTGTGTTCAAATGGTAATAGAACTTTGAATAATATTTCAAGTGTGTTGTAGTAATATGAATAGTGGTTTAATATAATTTTTTTTAACTGGCTCTGAGAAATTTAGGTTAAAACAGTGAAGTTTATTCATATTGCTTATCTGTTCGGAACCCTCGTGTGAACTAAAACACGTAAGTTTATCAGTAACTTTTATGTAAATTTCTTTAAGGGTTTAATCATTAGAGTGTTAAAGTGTTAACTATTTCCATTAATTAGCAACATCAAATATTTGTGTAAAATTTAATTTCCAGAGAAACAAGTGATTATATAGTTTACGGAGCGTAATATTTTCTGGTTTCCGTCTAAAGTTTTTGTTCAGATTTAATATTTCAAGTAACTTAATTTTGGTGTTAATTCCTTTTGCATAAGTGTTGTAACTTTTTATAGAATATACTTATTTTTGTAAAGAGTGTATTATTTCGATCACCATTATTTCTTAACGTACTTGCTCGTAATTCCTGATGAAGAATCGAAGTAAGAGGTAGTTTTGAATAGTTCAAGTAAAGTAATTACCCAGTTTTGTTTGAGTGTACATAAGAGACCTTTGGATATTCAGTGTTTTTATGTATTGCTGTCCGGGAGTTGCATAATTTCTCAGAGCTCGGGTATTATTCAAGTGTAACAGATTTATGTTGAAGTAAACAGGTGAGTTTGGAACTCGGGATGTTATGTAATTTGCCAGCCGTAATATATAACATATTTTTGGTGCCCAGACCCTTGGGATCGAGAAAGTCTGATTTAATTATTGGTCATAACAGGGCCATGTTTTCATTAAAAGTTTGAACAGTTTAGTGTTGATAGGATTCAGTGTATTGTTAGGATATATTTTTTGGAGAGGTATATATTTTTTTTTTTTTTGTGAAGTAAAAGATGTCTCAGCTAAATATCCAAGAGTTTTTATAAAATCCAAATGTTCAGGAATTGTCAGAAGCTAATGTAACTAAAGCTCAGTGGCTCTCGTTTTAATGGAATATGGTGGCCATGCGACGAGTGGAATTATTAAAGCCCAAATCAGGTTTTTAGCCTTTGATGCATAGATAAACTATGAAAAATTGTCAGAAGAAGACATTGTAGTAGCTCGAGAACTGTTGGAGGAAGCTGAAGCAGAATTCATAGCAAAGCAAGGATTAGCTGACCTAGGAACTGAAGAAATGAAAGCAGACAGGAATGTAGAGGTTGAGATTCAACGAATTGCAGCGGAAGAGAATTTGATCAAGTTGAAGTTGATGGCAGAAGAGAGGGAAGAAGCCAGAGAGATCACAAAACATGCGAGGGAAATAGAAGTAAGAGAAATTGCAAGACGAGAAGAAAGAGAGAAGACAAGAAGAAAAAGAAAGAAGATAGGAAGAAAAAGAGATAGAAGAAGCGAGACACGCAAAGGAATTGAAACTGTTGAATGCTCGTGCAAAGTCAGCAACGCAGAAAGAGATGACCCCTGCTTTGCACAGTCCCATGTTTAATGTGATGAATGCCCAGAGGTTAATTCCAAAATTCACAGAAATAGCTCCCGACAAGTTCTTCGATCATTTTGAAACAGTCGCGTCGACGATGGAATGGCCAGAAGATAAATGGTCTGAGTTATTGCAGAATGTCTTGATTGGAAAAGGACGCAGTACGTATCTTGCCTTGTCTCAGGAGCAGAGAAAGGAGTATCTAGAAGTAAAGAAGAGCATACTGCAAGTATTTTAGATGACCCTGAATACTTTATTGGAAGATTCCAAAGTTTGCGGAAGGACAAGAAAATGACTTTCCTGGATTGCGCTTATAAGGTACACTCTAAAAAATTAAGGGTTTAAAAGGGGTAGAAAAGGAGTATTTCTAGTGGTTAAAATAGCATACCCTATCGGGGTATATAAGAACTATAATATACCCTTTACAATATACCCATATCAAGGGTATAACATATACTTGAGATACCCTTACTTAGGGGTGTATCGTAGGTAAAGAATACCCTTTTACAGGGTATTCTATACGACATAAATACCCGTGTATATTAATTATAATTTAATAATTAACATCTATTCCACCATTATATAGGTGTAGTTATAGCTTATAAGTATATAAAGTAATAAGGTCAATGATTTTAAAAGTTTGGTTTATCAATTTATTATTTCCATTACACTTGAAAATCAAAAGTATATATATAATATATAAAGAGTGATGGCAGAAGCTGCAAAGCAAACCGTACGCAGAAATCTGTGAAAAGAAAATATTTGTTAGTGTGTGTGTGCCTATATATATATATATATATATATATATATATATATATATATATATATATATATATATATATATATATATATATGCATATATATATATATATATATATGATAAATTTTGCACATTTTTACGTGTTTTTCATATTCAAATAAGCCATATATATTTTTGATATATTAATGTCTGGATTCTCTTAACGACCTCGGGATCAGAGCCCCAGGCGAAATCACACAAAGACAAGAGCTTGGCTCCGGCCGGGAATCGAACCCTGGTCGGCAAGCTTATATAGACAGTGACTAACCCACTTGGCCACGAAGAAAGATAAAAGTCAATGACAATTCTACTGTATTTATACCTGTCGAATTCAGGTATTTTGTACTTAGAATTGAAATCAACCCATCTTCACCATCGTAGCTAATTGGTAGTTTGTTACTTGGCATTCAATTAATGATAAATTTTGCACATTTTTACGTGTTTTTCATATTCAAATAAGCCATATATATTTTTGATATATTAATGTCTGGATTCTCTTAACGACCTCGGGATCAGAGCCCCAGGCGAAATCACACAAAGACAAGAGCTTGGCTCCGGCCGGGAATCGAACCCTGGTCGGCAAGCTTATATAGACAGTGACTAACCCACTTGGCCACGAAGAAAGATAAAAGTCAATGACAATTCTACTGTACTTATACCTGTCGAATTCAGGTATTTTGTACTTAGAATTGAAATCAACCCATCTTCACCATCGTAGCTAATTGGTAGTTTGTTACTTGGCATTCAATTAATGATAAATTTTGCACATTTTTACGTGTTTTTCATATTCAAATAAGCCATATATATTTTTGATATATTAATGTCTGGATTCTCTTAACGACCTCGGGATCAGAGCCCCAGGCGAAATCACACAAAGACAAGAGCTTGGCTCCGGCCGGGAATCGAACCCTGGTCGGCAAGCTTATATAGACAGTGACTAACCCACTTGGCCACGAAGAAAGATAAAAGTCAATGACAATTCTACTGTACTTATACCTGTCGAATTCAGGTATTTTGTACTTAGAATTGAAATCAACCCATCTTCACCATCATAGCTAATTGGTAGTTTGTTACTTGGCATTCAATTAATGATAAATTTTGCACATTTTTACGTGTTTTTCATATTCAAATAAGCCATATATATTTTTGATATATTAATGTCTGGATTCTCTTAACGACCTCGGGATCAGAGCCCCAGGCGAAATCACACAAAGACAAGAGCTTGGCTCCGGCCGGGAATCGAACCCTGGTCGGCAAGCTTATATAGACAGTGACTAACCCACTTGGCCACGAAGAAAGATAAAAGTCAATGACAATTCTACTGTACTTATACCTGTCGAATTCAGGTATTTTGTACTTAGAATTGAAATCAACCCATCTTCACCATCGTAGCTAATTGGTAGTTTGTTACTTGGCATTCAATTAATGATAAATTTTGCACATTTTTACGTGTTTTTCATATTCAAATAAGCCATATATATTTTTGATATATTAATGTCTGGATTCTCTTAACGACCTCGGGATCAGAGCCCCAGGCGAAATCACACAAAGACAAGAGCTTGGCTCCGGCCGGGAATCGAACCCTGGTCGGCAAGCTTATATAGACAGTGACTAACCCACTTGGCCACGAAGAAAGATAAAAGTCAATGACAATTCTACTGTACTTATACCTGTCGAATTCAGGTATTTTGTACTTAGAATTGAAATCAACCCATCTTCACCATCGTAGCTAATTGGTAGTTTGTTACTTGGCATTCAATTAATGATAAATTTTGCACATTTTTACGTGTTTTTCATATTCAAATAAGCCATATATATTTTTGATATATTAATGTCTGGATTCTCTTAACGACCTCGGGATCAGAGCCCCAGGCGAAATCACACAAAGACAAGAGCTTGGCTCCGGCCGGGAATCGAACCCTGGTCGGCAAGCTTATATAGACAGTGACTAACCCACTTGGCCACGAAGAAAGATAAAAGTCAATGACAATTCTACTGTACTTATACCTGTCGAATTCAGGTATTTTGTACTTAGAATTGAAATCAACCCATCTTCACCATCGTAGCTAATTGGTAGTTTGTTACTTGGCATTCAATTAATGATAAATTTTGCACATTTTTACGTGTTTTTCATATTCAAATAAGCCATATATATTTTTGATATATTAATGTCTGGATTCTCTTAACGACCTCGGGATCAGAGCCCCAGGCGAAATCACACAAAGACAAGAGCTTGGCTCCGGCCGGGAATCGAACCCTGGTCGGCAAGCTTATATAGACAGTGACTAACCCACTTGGCCACGAAGAAAGATAAAAGTCAATGACAATTCTACTGTACTTATACCTGTCGAATTCAGGTATTTTGTACTTAGAATTGAAATCAACCCATCTTCACCATCGTAGCTAATTGGTAGTTTGTTACTTGGCATTCAATTAATGATAAATATATATGGCTTATTTGAATATGAAAAACACGTAAAAATGTGCAAAATTTATCATTAATTGAATGCCAAGTAACAAACTACCAATTAGCTACGATGGTGAAGATGGGTTGATTTCAATTCTAAGTACAAAATACCTGAATTCGACAGGTATAAGTACAGTAGAATTGTCATTGACTTTTATCTTTCTTCGTGGCCAAGTGGGTTAGTCACTGTCTATATAAGCTTGCCGACCAGGGTTCGATT
This sequence comes from Palaemon carinicauda, assembly GCF_036898095.1. Taxonomy (NCBI): domain Eukaryota; kingdom Metazoa; phylum Arthropoda; class Malacostraca; order Decapoda; family Palaemonidae; genus Palaemon; species Palaemon carinicauda. The sequence goes on along the minus strand of NC_090732.1, from coordinate 83,085,442 downwards.
CCCGGCCGGAGCCAAGCTCTTGTCTTTGTGTGATTTCGCCTGGGGCTCTGATCCCGAGGTCGTTAAGAGAATCCAGACATTAATATATCAAAAATATATATGGCTTATTTGAATATGAAAAACACGTAAAAATGTGCAAAATTTATCATTAATTGAATGCCAAGTAACAAACTACCAATTAGCTACGATGGTGAAGATGGGTTGATTTCAATTCTAAGTACAAAATACCTGAATTCGACAGGTATAAGTACAGTAGAATTGTCATTGACTTTTATCTTTCTTCGTGGCCAAGTGGGTTAGTCACTGTCTATATAAGCTTGCCGACCAGGGTTCGATTCCCGGCCGGAGCCAAGCTCTTGTCTTTGTGTGATTTCGCCTGGGGCTCTGATCCCGAGGTCGTTAAGAGAATCCAGACATTAATATATCAAAAATATATATGGCTTATTTGAATATGAAAAACACGTAAAATTGTGCAAAATTTATCATTAATTGAATGCCAAGTAACAAACTACCAATTAGCTACGATGGTGAAGATGGGTTGATTTCAATTCTAAGTACAAAATACCTGAATTCGACAGGTATAAGTACAGTAGAATTGTCATTGACTTTTATCTTTCTTCGTGGCCAAGTGGGTTAGTCACTGTCTATATAAGCTTGCCGACCAGGGTTCGATTCCCGGCCGGAGCCAAGCTCTTGTCTTTGTGTGATTTCGCCTGGGGCTCTGATCCCGAGGTCGTTAAGAGAATCCAGACATTAATATATCAAAAATATATATGGCTTATTTGAATATGAAAAACACGTAAAAATGTGCAAAATTTATCATTAATTGAATGCCAAGTAACAAACTACCAATTAGCTACGATGGTGAAGATGGGTTGATTTCAATTCTAAGTACAAAATACCTGAATTCGACAGGTATAAGTACAGTAGAATTGTCATTGACTTTTATCTTTCTTCGTGGCCAAGTGGGTTAGTCACTGTCTATATAAGCTTGCCGACCAGGGTTCGATTCCCGGCCAGAGCCAAGCTCTTGTCTTTGTGTGATTTCGCCTGGGGCTCTGATCCCGAGGTCGTTAAGAGAATCAAGACATTAATATATCAAAAATATATATGGCTTATTTGAATATGAAAAACACGTAAAAATGTGCAAAATTTATCATCAATTGAATGCCAAGTAACAAACTACCAATTAGCTACGATGGTGAAGATGGGTTGATTTCAATTCTAAGTACAAAATACCTGAATTCGACAGGTATAAGTACAGTAGAATTGTCATTGACTTTTATCTTTCTTCGTGGCCAAGTGGGTTAGTCACTGTCTATATAAGCTTGCCGACCAGGGTTCGATTCCCGGCCGGAGCAAGCTCTTGTCTTTGTGTGATTTCGCCTGGGGCTCTGATCCCGAGGTCGTTAAGAGAATCCAGACATTAATATATCAAAAATATATATGGCTTATTTGAATATGAAAAACACGTAAAAATGTGCAAAATTTATCATTAATTGAATGCCAAGTAACAAACTACCAATTAGCTACGATGGTGAAGATGGGTTGATTTCAATTCTAAGTACAAAATACCTGAATTCGACAGGTATAAGTACAGTAGAATTGTCATTGACTTTTATCTTTCTTCGTGGCCAAGTGGGTTAGTCACTGTCTATATAAGCTTGCCGACCAGGGTTCGATTCCCGGCCGGAGCCAAGCTCTTGTCTTTGTGTGATTTCGCCTGGGGCTCTGATCCCGAGGTCGTTAAGAGAATCCAGACATTAATATATCAAAAATATATATGGCTTATTTGAATATGAAAAACACGTAAAAATGTACAAAATTTATCATTAATTGAATGCCAAGTAACAAACTACCAATTAGCTACGATGGTGAAGATGGGTTGATTTCAATTCTAAGTACAAAATACCTGAATTCGACAGGTATAAGTACAGTAGAATTGTCATTGACTTTTATCTTTCTTCGTGGCCAAGTGGGTTAGTCACTGTCTATATAAGCTTGCCGACCAGGGTTCGATTCCCGGCCGGAGCCAAGCTCTTGTCTTTGTGTGATTTCGCCTGGGGCTCTGATCCCGAGGTCGTTAAGAGAATCCAGACATTAATATATCAAAAATATATATGGCTTATTTGAATATGAAAAACACGTAAAAATGTGCAAAATTTATCATTAATTGAATGCCAAGTAACAAACTACCAATTAGCTACGATGGTGAAGATGGGTTGATTTCAATTCTAAGTACAAAATACCTGAATTCGACAGGTATAAGTACAGTAGAATTGTCATTGACTTTTATCTTTCTTCGTGGCCAAGTGGGTTAGTCACTGTCTATATAAGCTTGCCGACCAGGGTTCGATTCCCGGCCGGAGCCAAGCTCTTGTCTTTGTGTGATTTCGCCTGGGGCTCTGATCCCGAGGTCGTTAAGAGAATCCAGACATTAATATATCAAAAATATATATGGCTTATTTGGATATATATATATATATATGTATATATATATATATATATATATATATATATATATATATATATATATATATATATATATATATATATATATATATATATATATAGAAAAGAAAGGAAAAAATATCATGCATAAATACCTAACTACCTCAAGTCAAACTGATTAAGAAATCATTGGCGTCAGTGTTTGCTTACAGACTAGCGTAATCGTAAAGTTATTAACGTTTAGCTGAATACGTTGTTTATGGTTTTTTCCTCCCAGACAGCTTGACGCTCACGCTCTCTCTCTCTCTCTCTCTCTCTCTCTCTCTCTCTCTCTCTCTCTCTCTCTCTCTCTCTCTCTCTCTCTCTCTCTCTCTCATAATTAAGTACTATTGATAATTTCTTACTTATTTTCCCCGGTGTTAGTAATAATGATTTTTTAGACTATCACAGCCTGAATGCAAAACTAATGATGATGTCTGACAATTTTTATTCGTAACGTTGAAGTAGGAAATAATGTTAAGTATGGTAGTTTTGACTTTTAAAATACTGCAGAAATAATGGGGATGAGTAACCTAAAATTTATTCAAGGCAGCATTTCAGATAATAAGAAACATACATACCACATTTTATCATACGTAAAATTATGTTAAAAAGTGTTATACGTCACATAAATACCAGAGTCAATGCAAAAACCATAATAATAAAAACAATATAATAATAATATAAGGAGTATAATAATAATGATAATAGTAATAATAGTAAAAAGAGTAAAGGAATAATAATAATCATAGCAATATAATTATTATCATTTTATATTGATATCAAAATTATAATAATAATAATAATAATAATAATAATAATAATAATAACAGTAAAATTAAATGAGATTATGGAAAGCAGTCAGCGAGAGACAGAGGGGAGAAAGAATTCGCCTGGCGAGAGAGAGGGAGGACTTGTCTCAGTTGTAGTGACGTCACATTAATAACGGCTATCCGAGAGAAAGCTGTACATGAGTTGACAAAGAGCAATTTCATATATATATATATATATATATATATATATATATATATATATATATATATATATATATATATATATATATATATACATATACTTATATATACTATATATATATATATATATATATATATATATATATATATATATATATATATATATATATATATATATATATATATATATATATATATAAGATTAATTGAATTATTATAACTAAAGAAGTTACTAAAGTCTACTAAGTAGTATGTCAAAAGGCTTCGTCTCTGTTTTAACCATCTTTCAGTGCAAACCACCACGTAGGTATATGCTATTTAGAATCATTGTCAAAACGAAATAAAATAATGTAAGTGTCATTCTCGAATAGTTGTGGTTCTTTCACCATAGTTATGACATGCAACAGAGACGTACATAGCCGCGTATTTGTATGGTAAACCCCCGCCTTTTTATAAGCATCTACCGGCGTTTTTCTTTCAAGTCAGAGTTGGCGGTATATATACATGTTGGGGACCACTGTCTATGCTTGCATAGATGGACAGTTAGTGTTCTTACCTTGGTTAGCAGTTAACAGGTGAAATGCAGTGTAGATATTATAATCTCGATGACGCTAATTGGAGCAATTCATCTTCACTGCAGAGCAGACGAGAGTCCAGACGCCACTGAAATTTCCCGCCAAATTCCCGGGGTCTCGAAGAATCTCGAGACGGCAACAATACAAATTGCCAAGTACCGCATTTTGTAGGAACTTGCTTCAAAACTATCCATAACTCAAAACCAATATGTTGTTCGTAACTTTTTTGGTGCATTACACTATCAGTGTAACAATATAGTGATTTAATACAGAGTAAAAGTTCATTTCATGACATGATCACACAAACTTACCAAGCCCATTTTAAGACAAAGTACAATAGAGGGTATATTATTCACAAAAAATACCCTGCCTCCTGGTGTTGAGGGGTATATTTGAGCCTTAGGGTGTTTTACATGTATTTAAACCCCAGCTCAATCGTTATACCCTTTCTGTACCTTGAACTTTTTACAGTGTACGACGATGTTTTAAGAGATGGATAGAGGCTGCTACCGGGAGGGAGAAGGCTGATTTAGAAGAATTGATAGTACTAGAACAATATTTACGAGGAATTCACGAACATATTCGAACATACTTGAGAGAGAGAGAGGCAAAGGAACTTGATAAAGCCACTTCATTGAGTGAAGATTATAATATTATCAGTCGTAAACCATCCTCGGGTATGAAGTTTCAACCATCGTTCCGACCAAGTGTCAAGTGTTCGCCGAACCACGGAAACCAGTTCAGTAATAACAATGTAAACAAGTTCAATAGTTACAGCGGAAGTACCACTGGTACTGTTCCAAAGCAGAATGCGATAGTACCACAGGAACAATCATAGAATCGTTCTCCTTCAGATATTATGAAAGACGTGCAGAAGGTTAATATTACAGTGAACCCTCGCTACTTCGCGGTTCGACAATCGCGGATTCACCACTTCGCGGGGTTTTCCCATAACCCATATATATATACATATCGCGGATTTTCCGGAAAATTCGAAAATACCGCGAAATCTGAAGATAACCAAATACGATATTTTGTTACCTGTAATTCCATTAATACTGTAATTATAGTAATATCTGCTCTTACTGATTGTTCATTGCATTACATATGATATATAATTCAGCACAGAAAGAAATAAAACACGAAAAGAGAATGTGATCATACGATAATTCAGTACGTAGTAAAATTAAATCGAACATGAAACGCAAATCAGATGCAGTCATACCATATTAGAATGGTGTGTACTGTAATGGATGTGCTTCTTTTCCATGAATCTTTTGTATGTATACGTACGTAGTACAGTACTGCATCCAATAATATTCTTTGTTGCAAAAATCACATTTCGAATAAGTACTGTAAGCGTACGAGAGAGAGAGAGAGAGAGAGAGAGAGAGAGGCGTAAAATAGCGTACGTACGTAAATTTTTATTATTATTGTTATTATTATTATTATTATTGTTGTTGTTGTTAATAAAATTATTATTGTTATTATTATTAATCATTATTATTATTATTATTACTGTACAGTATTATTATCATTATTTATTATTATTACGGTATTGTACTTAATCTACGTACGTTCAGTGTGCGCGGGACATCTTCTATGAGTAACCAACGCACCATAGTACTGTATAAGACGGGTTGTGATTGGTTCAAGCGCTGATAGATGACGAATCAAAACTCAAGTTTTGTTATCTAGCCTGTGATTGGTGTTTTGCCCGCATCTTCTACCCGCAGCATCAAAGTTCTCGCGGGACTGCATCGTTCACTTTCTCTTTCCGCGTATTGCTGAGTAGACGTTCTTAAGTTTGTGAAGTTGAATCTGTGCTGTGTGCGACTGTTTTAAGTTGAACTTTTTGTTGAACTTTCTGTTACAATGGCTCCCAAGCGTTCTGCTTCTAGTAAGGCTGGTAGTGAGCCTAAACGCCACCGAAGAATGATGACGATAGCTGAGAAGGTTACGCTTCTCGACATGTTAAAAGATGGTAGAAGTTACGCGGCCGCCGGCCGCCATTTTGGCATCAACGAATCCACCGTTCGCTACATCAGGAAGGACGAGGCGAACATTAGAAAGACTGCTGCAATCACCTTTAGCAGATCAGCGAAGCGAGTCGTTACAACGCGTAATAAAACGATCGTACGCATGGAAGGTGCTTTAGCTGTGTGGATTGCCGACTGTCGGAAGAAGAACATAGCGTTGGATACGAACACCATCCGAACAAAGGCTTTGAGCTTGTATGAGAATTTTGCGGCAAAGGAACCTCATGACGACGATGGCGACCATGCTGAAGAAGATGATGATGTAGATGATCCTCAACCAGGGACCTCCACTGATTCCCAGCGTCAGAAACAACGTTTTTCCGCCAGCAAAGGATGGTTCGCGAAGTTTCAGAAACGCTTCGCCCTGAAAAGCGTTTCCCTGCATGGGGAGTCTGCTTCCACTGACACTGCCGCTGCTGAAACTTACGTGAACCAGACTTTCAAGAACATTATCGCTGAAGGTGGATACAAGCCGGAACAAGTGTTTAATATGGATGAAACCGGCTTGTTTTGGAAGAGAATGCCGTCGCGAACTTTCCTGTTCAAAGAGGAAGCCAAAGCCTCTGGCTTTAAGGCATTCAAGGATCGCGTTACCCTCGTGATGTGTGGCAATGCTGCTGGATTTTTGTTAAAGCCGGGGCTTATTTATAAGTCGAAAAATCCTCGCGCTTTGAAAAACAAAAATAAGAATCTCCTTCCCGTGTACTGGATGCATAATCAAAAGGCATGGATTACGAAGATGCTGACCTCCAACTGGTTCCACCAGTGTTTCATCCCGCAAGTCCATGAATATCTCTTAGAGAAGGGCTTGCCATTCAAGATCCTTCTCCTTATGGATAACGCTGGTGGACACGCAACTGACCTGTCGCGTGAGGGCGTTCAGGTTGAGTTCCTGCCACCCAACACCACGTCATTAATTCAACCAATGGACCAGGGGGTTATCAGGGCGTTCAAGGCCCTCTACACGAAGAATACCTTGGCGGACCTCGTTGCGTGTGTGGATGCTGCCCAAGATGACGAGGATGAAGACTTCAACTTGAAGGCGTACTGGCGGCAGTACACCATAGCCACGTGCCTGCAGAATATTCAAAAGGCACTTCAAGAGATGAAACCTGCAACCGTAAATGCGAGCTGGAAGAAGCTGTGGCCCGATATTGTTTACGACGACAAGGGATTTACTCCGTCGGAAATCCAACACTCTGCAATACGGAAATCTGTGCAGTTGGCTGCCATAATTGGGGGTGACGGGTTTGGCGACATGACGACTGAAGACGTCGACGAGTTGTTGGACTGCCATTCCCAGCCCCTAACTGACGCAGATCTCGAAGACCTGACGAAATCGGCAAGTGAGGAAGAGAGTGAGGGTACCCAGGAAGAGACCCAAGAAAATGTAGAAGAAACGGGCTTAACATTAGAACGGCTCGCCAAGTTCTGCAACCATATGAAGGAGGCGAAAGAAATGTTGCAAGAGTGGGACGAGGATATGGTTCGCTCGATGCAATTCTGCAACAAGGTCGATGACATCACGACTCCCTACAGGATGCTCTTGGATCGAAAAAAGAAGCAGCGGCAACAACTTCCGATCACAATGTTTTTTCAGCCTCGCAAAAAAGAGCCAGTTCCTCCTGCTAGTACGCCTTCGGAAGAAATTGAAGAAGTTGAAGAGGTGTCCCAGGAAAAGACACCTCCGTCTGAAGAGACGTAAAATACTATCATTGACTGCACAGTAGAACACATCATCAGCTTCATCATCATCATTTCTACTGTGCAGCAAATTCATCGCCATCGTCATTCAAGTTTTTCTGGAACTTCTTTCGTGGTGAGTACAGTAACAATCTTTATTTTTTACTTTAACCTGTTTTATAGTTTAGTACTGTACGTACTGTATGCATTAAGTTAAAGGGAAGGTTTTAAAAGTCTACATGTTGTAACCTATCATATTTTTTTTGTTTAAAATTTACATTTACGTACGTAAAACAATCTCTCTCTCTCTCTCTCTCTCTCTCTCTCTCTCTCTCTCTCTCTCTCTCTCTCTCTCTCTCTCTCTCTCTCTCTCAAATTGTTTTCCTGCTTTGCTACGTACAAGTACTGTATAATTTATATTTGTAAGGTAACATATTTTGTAAATGCTTTGTACTGTAAATACTGTATGTACTGTATCATTATTTATCACTATCATCATGCGTGTTAAATGCCTTGTTTGTTCTGAGCGTGGTTGTTTACTGAGCGTACACGCCGTCGTTTCAGGCGGCGTCATAAAGAAAAAGATTTCATTTGGAAGTCCTAAGAAAAATACGTAAACTAAAACATTGGTAATAAAAAAATCAACATACAGTACTGTATAATCAATATAATCGATGCAAAAACTAACCATACGTACATATATGTGTACACTAAATGAGTTTGTTTCTTCATTATGATCAGAGATGAACGTAAACAAAACATTGGTTGCCATTTTTTATCGTGCTTTTTAGGTGTTTAGGAAACACATGATATAAAATCGCCTTTAATATTTGTGCCTGTTTTAGTTTAGGGTGCTGTAGTACATGCATTAAGTGTTCTGTACATTACAGGGTGTAAAGGGTGGTTTGTTAACAGTACTACGTACAAGGGAAGGTTTTAAAAGTCCGAATATACATGTTAAATAAATAGGTAAATATGCTGTCACTACTTCGCGGATTTTCACCTATCGCGCCCGCGTCTGGAACCTATCTACCGCGATAAACGAGGGTTCACTGTATCTGTTTTAAGTGTGGCAAGAGAAGCCATATCAGTAAGGAATGTTGGTCGAACCAACTGAAAGCAGTCACCCAAGTGGTTAAGGATAATTCAACTTCACAGAATGCAAAGACGAAGAAACAATCGGGAAAGAACGACAAGGAAAATTAGCCAGCTAACGTTTACACGACGAACAGGACAAACCCAAACAGCGTGGATGCCTTTAAACTGTATGTTTATGAAGGTATGATAGCATCAATAGATGGGAGAGAGTGCACCCCGGTCAAGATATTGCGCGGCATAGGTTGTAACCAGTGTGGTGACACGAGGTGTACACCCATTGGTGGAACAGTCTCTCACAGGAGACTCGGTCATTTTGAAGGGAATAGGGGGTGAGGAGGTTAGCCCTATTTGCCATTTGAAACTGGCATGTGAGGTGGTGACAGGTAATTTTGATTTTGCTGTAAAGGATTCATTGGCTGTCAAAGGAGTAGATGTCCTACAGGGTAATGAGGTTGTTGGAGCACCGTTTGTGTCTTGTCCCATTGTAACGGAGAAACCATTGAAGTATAGTCCTATGACTGAACTCGAGAAGGATTACCCGTATCTGTTTCCTAATTATGTGATGATTAGGAGTATGACGAAGAAAGTGGCTGAAAAAAGAGTGAAGAGAAACCGAAGGAGCGATGAACTTGGAGGATTTGTTTTCGGAAGAAGAGGATTCCCTTCATGGTGCGCAAGAGGAGAACTCCTGAGAGAGCCCTACAGAAGAGGAACAGCCGACGAGTGGACAGGGAGACAAAGAACCAATGGATTTGGAAGAAATAGAAAACTCAGCTTTGAAATTGGGACAAGTGAGTCAGAGAAGGCTGATAGGATTGCAGCGAAAGGATACAACGTTAACAGAGTTATTGTACCATGTGGTGGATGAGAAGGAGGTGCAGCAGTCTACCACCTGTTATTATCATAAAGATGGGTCGCTTATGAGGAAGCATAGACCCGCTGATATCCCTGGGAAAGCTGAATGGGGGATATACCATCAGGTATTGATTCCTGCACTATTGAGAAGACAGGTGATTGCCGTAGCGCACGAGACAGGACACATGGGGATAAAGAAGACGACAAGGAAGATGATGAAACACGTTTTCTGGCATAGCATGCTTAAGGATGTGAGCCACTTTTGCCGTGCATGTCACGTTTCTCAGTTGGCTGGAAAGCCTAACGAGTACATTAAGAAAGCTCCCTTACGCACGATTGAAGTGCAAGGAGAACCCTTCAGCAAGGTAATGATCGATATTGTGGGACTGTTACCAAGGACGAAAAAAGGTCACGAATATATGTTAACCTTGATGTATGTGTCCAGTGACGAGATACCCAGAAGCCATAACCGTCAGCAACAAGAAGTTACTAGAATTTTTTGCTAAGTTTGGTATTATGGGAGTTGTTTAAAGTGACTGAGGAGTAAATTTTACGTCAAAATTTGTTCAGGACGTCATGAAACTGTTGGATGTACCCATCCACTGCTTATCACCCTGAGATCCAAGGTGCATTAGAGAGGTTTCATCAAACTCTGAAGAGTATGTTAACGAAGTTCTGCCAAGAAACAGGGAATGAATGGGACATCAGACCACCGTTGATGTTATTTGAGGTACGTAATGCTTATCAAGAAGGCATGGGATGTAGCCTGAATGAAATGGTGTTTGGACGAGAAGTAAGAGGACCGATTAAAAGGTTTGCAGAAAAATGGAAGGATCGAGAGGAAATGGATGGAGAATATGTCAAGAATTTGAAGAAAAGGATCAGCAAGATAAGGAAATTTTCCCTAGAAAACCTTAAGACAAGTCAAGGAAAAATGAAGAAAAGGCTTGATACAAAAAGTAAGGACAAAGAATTTGTGGTAGAACAACGGGTATTGGTTTTCTTACCTATAAGGAGATTCTCATTCACAAAGTTCCAAGGACCCTTCAGGTTTTCAGAGAAGATCAGTGACCTGACCTATGTTATCGAAACACAAGAAAAAGGAAAAGTCAAAGGAAAGTACACGTTAACCTACTGAAACTATACTTAAGTGAAACCGAAACTGAAGCTTCACAGGTGTGTATGGTGCAAACAATACCATCTACGGAAGACGATGGGTATGAGGTAGGGGCGGTAAGCAAAATGAACAATTCGTCCATCATTCGGAACTTGGAAGAGAAATTAACTCATTTGCACCAGGAGCAGCAAGTGGAATAAAGCCATTCAATTAGCAGTTTCCCTGAAATTGTCTCGGACGTCCCAAATCCCGAAACGAACAAACTTAACGAAGCATGAGATACATCCTAAAACAACGGAAAGACCATTCAAACAATGCGCTCGTTAACTGTCGCCATAGCACCGAGAAGTCATGAAAAAAGAAATGAACTATTTGTTACAAAACGGATTATCCGAACAAAGCTCTAGCCCTTACTCCATGCTTGCTCGTGAACAACCAGACGTATCTTTCAGGATGTTTACAGACTGCCAAAATTTTAATCTGATCAGTGTGGCCGATAATTATCCATTGTTGCTCATCGACCAACTACTTAACAATATTGGACAAGCGAGGTTTGTCTCCAAGATCGACTTGTTAAAAGGCTATTATCAGATTCCTTTGGAAGACAACGCAAAATTGTTATTAGCTTTTATAACCCCGTTTGGGTTATATCAATACACCGTCATTCCATTTTGTCTAATGAATGCCCCCTCTACTTTTCAATGAGTGATGAATAACCTTCTAGGATCGATAGAAGGAGTAGGCGTATATCTCGACAATATTGTGATATATTTATCGACCTGGGAAGAACATTTCCGAATCAAGAAGGTATTTCAAAAGTTGCGAGGAGCACAACTGACGATTAACCTGGAGAAGAGCCAATTTGGAAAGGCAATAGTTCGGTACTTGGGATTTGAAGAAGGAAGGGGACAAATCGCCCCTGTAGCTGCTAATATTGAAGGTATAAGGAAAGCCTCACCCCCACAATGAGGAAGCAATTACAACTTATCTTAAGGATGGCATGATTCTACCGACAGTTTTGCACAAACTTTTCGGCTGTAGTCGGTCCCTTGACAGATTTTACTAGCCCCCCAAAAATTGTATGGACCAGCGAGTGCCAGGAATCCTTCAACAGGATAATGGCCATATTAACTTTGAAACCGATACTGCGAGCACCTGATTTCAACCAGAAATTTCTCATCCAAGTGGATACGTCTGATAATGGGATTGTAGCTGTCTTATTGTAAGAAGATAAGGAAGGAATTCTTCACCTTGTTTGCTTTTTGTCGTCGAAGCTGAAAAAAACATCAATTATACAACTCGACACTAGAAAAGGAACTACTAGCGCTAATCACAGTGATATGAAAATTAGAAGTTTATGTGAACAGACCATAGAATGAAGAAATTACGACTTACTCAGATCACAATCCTTTAACTTTTGTTAACAGGATGAAGAATAATAATAAAAAATCAACTAGGGGGTCATTATGTCTTCAACCGTATTGTATTAATGTAAAGCATATATCAGGTAATGATAAATTGGTTGCAGATTATATATCTTGAGCTGAATTGGTGGATTCAGGCCCAGATTAAATAATCTTATTTTGGGGGGAGCTGGTCTAGTGTAGAGTAAAAATTTTATTCATGTATTTCATTTGTGTATTTAAGAGGTATATAGCCAGCTCATAAGGTGAGTTTCTCTCATGTAGGTATAAGTAATTGTATGTAAATTGCATAAGACTTTGGTCATTCACTTAATTGTATTTTTCATTCAAGTTAGTTTACTTTATTTCTAAGAATTTACTTTTTGTTTCACGTATATTGTTACAGAGGCTTATGTAAACTGTCTAAGTATGTTATAAAAACCATATGAGGTATGAAAACGTAGGCTTATGTCATGTTTACGAGAGATTACACAATTCTTATGTTTTTTCACTTGGTTACAACGTTCTTGAAAACCCCAAAGTTACTTTTATCTTTTTATTTTTAATGTTTCGAGAGGTAGTTGGGCGGAGTTAGCTGAGAGAGATTTGCCTTGCTTGTGCGTTGGTAATCGTCTGATACTTGATCAGTTGGCAACTTTGGCGCCACTAGGCCTTGTCCCCGAGCTACGAGAATAATCTATTTAGAATTATCTAGATGTTTTATGTAATTAGATATGTGCCCATATGAAATCGCGAGCAGCAGAAGAGATCCAGCCTGTCCCTGTGAAAGAGCCAAAATCCTCTCTCCTCAAGTGTGTGCCCTCTCTAAAGTGAATAAGTTTTTTATCCAACATATATCGTGTATGGTGTGTTCAAACATTAATGAAACTTTGAGTAATATTTCAAGTGTGTTGTGTTAATATAAATACTGGTTTAATATAAACTTTTTTAACTGACTCTGGGAAATTGGGGTTAACACAGTGAAGTGTATTTGTAATGCTTATCTGTTCGGAACCCTCATGTGAGCTAAAACACGTAAGTGTATCAGTAACTTTTATGTAAATTTCTTTAAGGGTTCAATAGTTAAAGTGTTAAAGTGTTAACTACTTTCATTAATTATCAAGATTTAATATTTGTGTAGATTTTAATTTCCAGAGAAACAAGTGATTATATAGTTTTCAGAGTGCAATATTTTCTTGTTTAGTCTAAAGTTTTTGTTCAGATTTAATATTTTGAGTAATTAATTTTGGTATTAATTCTTTTTGCACAAGTGTTGTAACTTTTTACAGAATACTTTTATTTTTGTAATGAATGTATTGTTTCGGTCACCATTATTTTTCAACGTACTTGCTCGTAATCCCTGATTAGGAATGGAAGAAGGAAGTTGTTTTAATAGTTCAAGAAGAGCAATTACTG
>NC_090732.1:83061792-83066792 GCF_036898095.1 Palaemon carinicauda | reverse complement strand
ATATGATGGCACATAGTATGCTAGATTATCATTTTCATTGTGATCCAAACTTGACACTGTAGCCTGTAGTTCAAAATTACTAATAACCTCATCCTCTGGCTGTGTAGGAGCAGTTATCATTATTATTATTATTATTATTATTATTATTATTATTATTATTATTATTATTATTATTATTATCCAAACTACAACCCTAGTTGGAATTACAGGATGCTATAAGCTCAAGGGCTCCAACGGGGAAAAATAGCCCAGTGATGAAACAAAATGAGGAAATAAATAAACTATAAGAGACGTAATGAACAATTGAAATAAGATATTCTAAAAACAGTAACAAGATTAAAGTAGATCTTTCAATTTATAAACTATAAAAACTTAAAAAAAAAAGATCAAGAGGAAGAGAAATAAGATATGATAGTGTGCCCGAATCTCAAGCAAAAGAAATCTAACCCAAGACAGTGAAAAACCATGGTACAGAGGCTATAGCACTACCCAAGACTAGAGAACAATGGTTTGATTTTGGAGTGTCTTTCTCCTAGAAGAACTGCTTATCATAGCTAAAGAGGAAAGTAGCCACTGGAGAATTATAGTGCAGTAGTTTACCCCTAGAACGAAGAATATATAGATTTTTTTTTTTTTTTTTTTTGCACTCTCAGTGTTGTCAGGTGTATGAGGACAGAGGAGGATGTGGAAAGAATAGGCCAGACATTTCAGTGTATGTGTAAGCAAGAGAAAAATAAACCGTAACCAGAGATAGGGATCTAAAGTAGTGCTGCCTGGCCAGTCAAAGGACCTCATAACACTCTAGCGGTAGTATCTCAACCGGTGACTAGTGCCCTGGCCAACCTACTACCTAAGATTGTTATTTGTTTTTTGGCTTCACACAGAATTTATACGCCTTTGCGCTGCATTTACGCAATGATGGGCATCTAATGAAGTCTTTGGCTGGAAAGAAATGAGTACTAACTATGAAACCCCTTTCAGACACTTGTTAGTCAGCAGGAGCCGATGCTACTGAAGCCGTTATATATGGATACTATTCTCTTTTCAAATGCTCTAAGAGATATTGAAAACGGTTCGGAGCATACATCTGAAGTAAGATATGAAACTCTAGTACTGGAGAACAAAATGAACAGTCTTTACACATCTTAGATGGCTAAGATCTGGAATACAATATGTGTACAATTCTACAAAAAGAGTAAAGCTTTCTAAGAAATTGATGTTGACCTAAAAAAAAGTTTTTGATCTTTTTGATGCTCTCCAAAAGTTTCTAAAATCACTCAGAGAAAGGTATGAAGATCTGGAGCTAGAGGCCAAGAACTTATAGGGCAACACAGAATGCAAATCAACTAACGAAATATGCGACACAACTTCAGCCTCAGAGAAAAATTCATGTGCAATTTCCAATGTCTTTTTAGATCAATTGTCTATTGCCTTATAGCAATGGAGGGTAGCATACTAATTTGTGTATACCAAACTGAAATTAGTAGTCAATTCAAGTATTTTATCTGATGCTGAGATAAAATAAAAAGAGGCTGAGAAATTTTTCAGTGCTTTACTTTAAGACTTTAGTGACAATAGTGTGCTTGCTGAGGAAATTATCCGATTTGCAACTTTTGGCAAACTCAGATCATGTGTCATTCCATCTCATCAAGCAATTTAGTTACGGAGGAAAGGCTTGCTGATACTTTTCCGAATGTTAAAGAAGCCCTTGAAATATATTTTAGCGTGATGGTTACTAATTTTTGAGGAGATATATTATTTAGTAAATTGTTACTAATAAAAAAAAATCATTTTTGGACCTCAATGATTGATGAAAGGGTAAGTGCTTTATGTTTGTTAGATGTAGAAAGTATTGTTATGAAAAACAGATACATTTTGATGATTTAGTCAAAGAAATTACCGAGGTAAGGAGAGAATTTTTGTAGGCACCGTAAAAAAATATTAACGGTAATTTGAACAAATTGAAGAAATATATGCACCATGATAATCCATATCGTTTATTGATTACAAATAGTAATTTGCCTTACGATGAAAACTGAATAATGTGGCCAAGTTTATTCATAGTCTATGAATTTATAGGAATCGAAAATAACTTTATAACATTACCCATTACGCGTTTAAAAATTAATTAAGCTTTCTTCTGTATAGATGATTCCATTTATTTTTGGGGGAATGGGTCCTCCCTAAACATACGTGGCCCGGGCCCACCCAAATTTCTAAATCCGGCCCTGGTAATAGATGAGAATAGATCTATTGAACCTATATAACTAATGGCAAGTAAAAGGGATACAAAAAGAAAATCGTGATTGTGTCTAAACTAAGTAAGAGAACTCAAACACATGTCCGTGCAAAGGCTTTGCTACAACACAATATTAAAGAACTATAGTATATGGTAATAGATGCAAAACTATGTTAATGGAGCTGTTACAAAAGGCGGAACCAATTTGAGAAAATCACAATTGAAATAAAGAAATACTGAAACCCTTTACGTATCCTTGAAGATTACAGAATTATAGGATGAAGAAAATTTGATTTATTGTGGTTAATTTATTAGGTTTTCCTTTAAGACGAACTCTCAAAATTGTAGTATTACAGATACGAGAATTTATGCAAGCATCTATAACTGAAATTTAAGCCATGGCAATAATAATTTGCAAAATATCTTGAATTTAGTATAATTTACCAAAGATATTTTAAGAAGATTTCAGGATCTTTAACATAAGATATTAATGATAGTCACAAAAACTAAAACTTAATCATTATGTAGGCTACTCTTGTCTCTTGCAGATCTTGCTGTAAATTTTGCAAACTATTATCTAAAAGTAATTTCATTCAGGCAATTCAGGTTTTAAGTGGGGAATTTTGCCACATATAGTTACACTGAGTATAGTAATCTTTTCTAGTTTCAAACATGGAAATATTAAAGTACTGTCAGAAATATGACTATATCCTTTATCTTTAAGGCCTTTATGTATTTACAAAGAAGTAAGCTGTGACACTGAGTTTTTAGTTATAATTCTTTATCTACTGTATGTCTGTATCCAAAGTGATATTAGTACAGCTAAGCTAGAAACTAATTTAATAAAAGAACCTACCATGACATCAAGTCCATTTTATCCCTTGATAATCACAGTAAGATCTATATCCCTTTGTCACAATTCAACCTTTAAAGAGGGTTTAACAAGGCCTAACAATCTCCCAACACTATCGCTATATATTTCTCCCCAGTTGGTCGATCATGTAAAATCTATTGTAGGATGAATGATGAACATAACCTTTTAAAGTCATGCCTAATTCTGGTCGTGCATCAGTTATGCTGATCTTCCCTGTCACGGCGCTTGATGCCTGTTGCAGTTTGAACGAGCAGACTTCATTCACCTTGACAGATCAAGTGCCACGGAATTAAAGGATTTACAATACACGCACGATTTGTTTCTCCTGATTGACAGATCACACATTAAAGAGATAAATATTCTAAGGAAAGGTTGTTTTCGTTTGTAAGACGGATTAAGAATTAACCTAATGATAAACTATTAACATTTTACTTTCTGGTAGTTCTGTCTGTTTATCATGAAACTTGCGTGAAAGATGCTGAGATTTATTTCTAAACGTTAGTGAGGTCTTTCCATTTCTAAATTTCATAACTACTGTACTAAGTTCACTTTATATTTGAATGATAATTAGGGAACCAAGTTAGGGTTAACGATCCATTTTCAACTCGTAATAGTAAATTTATCCCTGATTTTAAACGTAGTCGAGCAAGCTGTTGTAGTCGAGCAAGCTGTTGTAGGGCAGGATATACAGTTCATTCAAGCATTTTTAAAACATATTGTAGTCATCGTCTCGTTGTATTCAATTCTCTTTTGGGCTCATTGTAAAGAACCATATCATGCGACGTTTTTTACTCATGTAATTTTGTGTAAGAAATCCTGAGGTTTTGGGTAACAATAACACAATGGACGATTGCATTGAGGATTTCTATAACATGGGCATTTGAATGCATTGTTTATACGAAATAGGATTTATGGTTCCTTTTAAGTAAATCCCTTGAATACCAACCGAAGACAATTATTCGAGATTGAATAGGTAGTGATAGAGATGAAAACAAGTAGATTATTATTATTATTATTATTATTATTATTATTATTATTATCATTATTATTTTTATTATTATTATTATTATTATTATTATTATTATTATTGTCGTTATTTTTGTTGTTGTTGTTGTTACCTAAAAGTAATTTCATCAACATCAAGGGGTTAAATATAGAGTTACACATAATACCAATGTTTTTTCAGAATTTAGTGTAAAAGGACATGACTCTATAAACAAAATTGATATCCTTGTAATTTAACCAGGAATTAGATGTCGAGGTTCCATTCAATGATTCCTTGGTTTGTGCATCTATAACATCTTGATCATCATACATATAAAAAGTCTTCCCACAATTGGTTAGCTGAATATTATATAAAAATCCAATGTGATCGTGTAAAATGCTTAACATACTTACATAATGACTTGCAATGTCTTTTTGGAAAAAAAGTCACTAGCCAGTCTTATTAACTTGATGATATTATTTATGTTTTTACCATTTGTTTATTATTTACAAAATGTCTTGTAACTTAACCAGAGATAATTTGTGGAGCTGAAATTATATTGCCTTTTAGAGTTTAGATTCCTTATGGTTAATTGCTTTGATACTTTAAACATATATTGAGAAGTCTAGGACTACTAAAAGCTACAATAAGTTTACCTTCACTCATCACCCTGGCTCGTGTTTGACAGTTTATATGCAATTTGTTCTTCAAATAGTATAAACAGAAGTATTACATACCTTGATGTTCGCCAGGTAAAAGACGACGCAAATCTAACAATTAGATGCATTAGTTCTTTCTACTGACTTGCTCCATAACAAATCACAGCATGCTACAAGGCCATTCAAAATGGAATTCATCGAGGATACCATCTGGAAATTTAATAGTTCAGGTAGAGAGGAATC
>NC_090732.1:83046792-83056792 GCF_036898095.1 Palaemon carinicauda | reverse complement strand
TAAGTAGCAAATATTTGGAGAAAGAAATGAAGATTTGTTTTCGAGTCATTTGCCATGAGTAAACATAAGATTGATTATCCTTTATTCTTTAGGTATTTTTTTCCACAAATGAAAGAGCCGGTGCCAAGTTCTGTGTTTGCTTGTTTACTCGTTTTATTTTTAGTTCGGAAATACAATTAAGATTTGAAAATACAACGCAAAGGGTAAACAAACATAGCGCCGTTCGGTTTGGGATTCCGCTGAAACTGGTAATTGCTGCACAAGTCTGCCATTCGATATTATTTTCATGAAAAAATAACTTAAAATATAATTTTCTCTTGAAAAACTCTCAAGTACACTCAGTACGAAGGAAATAACGATGAGAGAGTTCGTGTTACTTATCGAGTTATAAAACCAGACTTTAGTACCCAAAAGGAATTATTTCCATCGAATGTAATTTACTATAATCATTAAGTTCCAATTCTGTTTTTTATTTGATTTAATTTACTTGTTCTTCTCATTGAAATCACAAATTAAAGAACTCTTATGGTCAGCTAGAAGTCTGTTTATTTTCTCAAATAATTACAATATGCATTTATATATCAGCTTTTTTAATCGTATTTCTTGCTTCTCAGTTTAAAAAAAATCGCGGGTCGAAGAGTTTCATCATTGAAAATTGAATGCTCTAACCGTTCAAGTCCATCTTATTAAGAAAAAATAGTGATAAAATGATTACGTAAATGAAATATTCCTGATCGAGGGTCACAAAATATTTACTGGATATATATATATAAAAAAAATGTTCAAAGTAAGTTACAATGTTTATTTATTTTTTTTTTTCTGCATTGAACAGTATTTTGTTCACAGTGCAAGGGCAAAAGATTCATTCACTTACACAGCTGATGCTTACGAACTTCCATTCCCTATCTTGTTCAAGATGAGTTTCAAATTTCATTGTTCTAAATTCGAAGTTATCGGAATCAATTACGGACAATATTTGTGGAAGTAAATACCAGAAGAATAAGTTAAAACATTACAA
This sequence comes from Palaemon carinicauda, assembly GCF_036898095.1. Lineage (NCBI taxonomy): Eukaryota > Metazoa > Arthropoda > Malacostraca > Decapoda > Palaemonidae > Palaemon > Palaemon carinicauda. The sequence goes on along the minus strand of NC_090732.1, from coordinate 83,055,774 downwards.
CGTCTCACTGAGCCTCGAGTTACGATTAGAGGGGTGTAACAAGTGAACTCCATATGCAAAGTTTGGAAAGTTTAATATTTTTTGTATGTGTGTCTTATAATATATTGAGAACGGCCATTGAAATGATCCCCGCAGAATTCATTCAAGGTATGAATCCTCCCTTAATACCGTATTTGACTTATATCAGAGATGATGTGACGGTATCGTGTACTATCGGATCAGAACTTGGCAAATAAAACCCAGCATCGATTTTGAATCAAACAGTATAATTCAATTGATAAGAAGTACAATCATCTCCAAGTTCACTCCGTCTTCTTTTTACCTCTCTTCACATTATACTTCTTTGTCGATAAGACTCAATGTTACAAAATATTTTAGAAGTTTTATTGCAGCTGTGCAAAATTACGCAATATGGTCATAGTAAGTTAAGGGTAAAAGGGTTAATAATTGAATCGGAAGAACTTCAAAAGTTCAAATTTAGTGCAAGTTAGTTCTTGTTGGGTAGGTTGAAAGAGTTTCCTTTTATATTTATTTCATAGTCAACACTATGGGCTTATAGCATTCTGCTTCCCAACGAAGGTTGTCGCTTGGTTTCTAATGATGATTGTGGCAATAAAAACAATAATAATAGGCTAACCCGTACTACTATCCATTTCAGATAATTTATTTAAATATTGGTTAATTTAATCATTCCTCTTACCTTCCACCCGTTTGTGAATGAAATCTGGAGTTAAGAAGCCGTAATTTAAAGAAAGTTAGATTATGTTTGGCCCATCAGAACTACACAAAGTAATTCAATACCTACTCAATGTCAAACCGATAGCGGAATCTTATGAGAGGTCATTATTTCCCAAAGGGAACTTGAAATGAGATTTTTTAAAGTTGGTGTATAATATTTTAGCAATCCTTCTGTCAGAAGACGTATGGTACAAAGATGAAAGAAAGAAACGGAGGACTTTTTATACGTTGGATATTTTGAAATAGAAAAAGTAGGTATATAGATGCCTAGGATTTTCGCGAAAATGGTCATGAAATTTTTATAATTTGTTTCACATATTAAATATCCCAAACCATTCCATTACTGAACTGTTGTTCTCTAACAGTTCTTTGTTACAAATATACCGAATAAATTGAAAATACCCACATGAAATTATTCCAAGATAATTTTCATGTTGGACATTTCATCATCTTTGAAATTGTATCTAGTTTGACAGAATTCCTCACTTATTGTTGTCATTTTTCACTTTTACAGAACTCTTCAACATAACGGTAATTGGTGATTTGCTCGAAAGAGGAGAGATGGATCTGCAAATCAACGGGGCTGTTCAGACGCTTGAGCGAAACAAGAAGTATTTGATCTCAGCACCATTAGCCTACCAAGGGTAGGTACTGATATGTGTATATCACTCCATTTTTATGTCTATATCAAAATCACTATTATTGTTATAATTGATTGAATCTCTTAGAAGAGAATACAGTTGAATATGCTCTGATATTTGGAAGATTCGATTAATACATGTCATCGAAGGGATGCAGAGTTGATTAATGCTGAAGGTGGTTTAGTTAATGTAAATTTAAAGAATATCCCTTGTAAATGATACACGTAATGAAGGACATGACGCATAACCTATATATATATATATATATATAGAGAGAGAGAGAGAGAGAGAGAGATAGAGAGAGAGAGAGAGAGAGAGAGAGAGAGAGAGAGAGAGAGAGAGAGAGAGAGAGAGAGAGAGATGTGTATGTAGAGATATATATAGATATGTGAATATATAATAAATCTGACTGATAATCTAATTTTACTTTTGCAGATTTAGCCTGATATTGCAAGTTCCTCCTCCTGTTCCCAGCTGGCAAAATATTGTGTACCCGTTTACCTGGAGTGTTTGGCTGGCAATTTTTATTTCCGTAATCTTCACTTCTGTTGCGTTCCATCTTCTCTACTTTGAACACCAGAAGTCCTTCATAACTAACGCCTTAACAGTTGGACAGGTATTCTTTAAGATCTATATTCACGTACATCAATGAAAGAAAAAGTAATCAGAAAAACTTGCCGTATTTGATAACAGAAATAAAATTTATTTGCATCTGCATATTATCTGTATAGGTCATAGTACGCGTAATATATATTCACAAATACTATCTCACCAGACGCCTTTATGCCCTAAGTCAAGGAGTAATTAGCGTCAGGAGGGTAAATCCTAACGGTTCTTTGCTTTAGCCTTAGGGATGAGGTAGTCAGCCCCATGGTAATGCTTGGTCTGCCCCACGCCCCTTTCTTGACCTCAATCGACGTATGCTGTATTCCCTGATCACCATCTGACGGTCCCCTGTTGACCCAAATTTTCATTCAAAACCTCTGTCCTTGACCAAATCTCTGTCATCACAAACTTGGGTCAATTTGCGATCATCTTGGTACTTTTCTGTTGTCCTATTATGTATCGAGTTGATCCCTCTTTGATTGTTTCTTCATTATATTGAGTTGCGTTTTGCTTTTCTCTTTTCAATGTGTTGGATGTTTGAATTTGTCTTCGTTTACTTCTATTAATTCTAACTTACCAAGTTCCCTTCCCACCTCTTCTTTTCTGCCTTTAGCTTTTGTGAAAACTTCCTTTGATCCTGATTGGGAACTCTTTCTGTTTGAATTGGTAGTCTCTTTAAGGAAATTTTACAATAAGTAAAAATCTTATTGCTTGATTCTTGAATCCTCGCAATTGAGAATGTGTTGACATTCGGTTTATGATTGGCTGCGGAGTTAATTTGTTACTGTTATTTATATAAGCTTGAATTGATGGATAAATCACAAATGGGTTACTTTCTTGTATTTTTTACTTATATTTTGTGGTTCAATCCATGTACTTTGGTCATGGAGTTTGAAGACTACACAATCACTTTGCATTAGGCATTATCTAGTATTATGTACTCACTTGAAATATGTTACTTAATAGGATTATATGATAATTATTTGATATTGTTAAGTGAAATGTATTACTAACTTAGTTGAATATGTTGCTTGATAGAACTAAATATCATACATTTACCAGTGCTTGGTAATACATATTTTGTTATATATGCCACTTGATTTAGCTATTTTAGTTTATACACGAATGCATTAGGTTTTTTTTTTTCTTTACTTATGTATGCTACTAGGTGTAGCTTGATTAATATGATCTTGATAGGTCTACCTAAGAATAGGTAACATTAGATGATAAGACTATCTGAATATACTTATTAAACATTTGTGTGAAAATGGAACTTTGGTCAGGATGATACCACATACTTCATCTTTAGATTCTTTGATAGGAATTTGGCACAGATATTGAATTCAGAATTACGCTTGACATTAAGACAAAAAATGGATTCAGCATCAGTTTAACCCAACATTATTTGGAAAAACATATACCATATCTAATGTTGTTGGACCTTATATCTATTGAATATAGATTAGACTTGTTTTTTAAGTAATATTGATGACTGAAAGACTGAGGAAATTATGAGAGCTGTCTTCAACAGTAACTCCTTAGAATCATGTCCACCTACCATGAAATTAGGAGCACTTCTTTATGCTATCAACACCCTCATTATCTTTGAAAATTTTCAATGATAACTTTGCTCTTCTGCCGTCAAATCTGCCGAATCCCAATTAATGGGTGTGTCATCTCCCTTATTCTTTTTGCGGTATTCGAGAACCATTGTATTTGGCCTCCATGAGCTTATTACATATGTTGCAAGACCTAGAAGTTAGAATTTACATGTTTTTTTTTGTATGCGCTAAAAACTAAATGGAACCGAACCAGATTAATTTGAACACCAAATAACTGGAAAGAGAGTCAGATCCCTTAGGAAAAATTTAAACAGCTTATTTCAAGAAATAAAGCCAGAAAAGTGGGCTTCGAAGTAATAAGCTTACCCAAAATGAGAGGGGAAATCAACAAGGTAAGAGGTTGCTATCTTAATTTAACAGATAAATGTTATGCGTCAGCAGAGGAGATTTTATCTAACCTTGACCATTCACGTAAGGGTTCGAGTCCTACCACGGAAATTACGGTTTCTCAATGGATCAGACGTTATATTGATAAGCGAATACAAAGTTATTGAGAATATCAAGAAGTTATAAGGTCATTAGGGCCAAAGGAAGTATATGTGCATATGATAGTCTGTCTCTAATTTGGTAAGCTATAAATAACCTATTATTATTAAATTCACTCTACCGTGGAATTATTTTCACTCATAAGACAATATCTAGGATAAGGTCATCTACTTCAACCAAGATTCGAGCTTATGCATTTATGTGCGTTTGTGTATGATAATACATGTCCTAGGGCCGTTTCACACGAGCGGTTTGAAACCGTGCGGTAGATTCCCGCATGTCAAAGAGCATGTCTTCACACGAGCGGTTGTTTCTCATGCGGTTCGTCTGCATCAGGGAACAGAATACATGCCTGTCCAAGGTAATATTCTTTACCTTGAGCCTGTCAAAGTTTGTTCGAGATGGAGGACGTGAAGAAGAACGTGGTCTTTGTGTATATAATGAAAAGGATGCTAAAAAGAAGCAACTACGTAAATGGTGGAACCACCCAATAATAATAATAATAATAATAATAATAATAATAATAATAATGAAAAGACAAATAGCTTCAGCAGAGGGACGCCTACTCTCTGCAACAGGTGAACCACTGCTACCCCACTGGAGAAAACCTCTCGCCTGAAGGATGCCATAAACTTCTAATCTAATGTATTCTAATTTAGCAGTGCATGCAGTTTGTAAATTCCTACCATCCACTTATTCTGCCGTACGGTTATCTCCCGCAGTGGGTGAAGGGCCTCATTGAGCTACATTGATTTCTAAACTGCACGGTTTCAAACCCCTCGTGTGAAGTGGGCTTAGTTATGGCCTGAGTCATCGACCCAGTTGATAGAAAAGCTAAAGTAATGATTTCTCTTTCAGGTTTTGTTGTCCAATGCTCTCGCAAAAGTTCCTGAATCGTGGAGGATTCGTTGTTTTCTACTGCCTTGGTGGCTTGGATCTTGGGTCATCGCCATGTCTTACACATGCAATCTAATCGCAATTCTCACAGTTCCTGTTTTTCCAGCGATGATTAAAACGCTGCTTGAATTAGCTGAAAGTAATTTCAGGTATGATATGGTTAAGCACTTTGTGAATTCCTAAATACCCCCACTCTCTCTTTCACACTTATCAGACGAGATGTAACAGCTCTCACTGTAAGATAATAGCAAATTTGTGTATGATAATGTTGATTAGAAGATTTTTGATCGTCTGTGAATACAATTATCTAGCAAAGTAATTCTTGATGAGGGTACTACCTCCCCTTTGTGGGGGTTGTTAATATCTCTGGGGCGGGAATGTTGAGGGGATGATATGGGGGTCTCTATGTTTAGAAATCATAATATCTACCTCACAGATAATTTACACATAAAAATTGAACAGTGTGCATACACCCACTAATCAAATGCTAAAAAGATAAATAAAAAAAAAATTATAATAATTATATAGATAGGGGGACTAATACATAAATATGAAAATTCTTTTAGCAATATAGTGTAAAGAAAAATATCCTGTCTCTCTTCACCCATCATGGAAAAGCAATTAGTATTCACTTTTTTTTTTTCTTTTTTTTTTTTTTTTACCAAATGTGGACCCTTCCTTGCAGCCACGTTGCCTAATACAATTTAATTGTATCACGCAATATTTTTTTTTTCGAAAGTTTTCACTACTTATAGAGTGTAAAACTGCGAATGAACAAGTTGGTAATATCTCCTTTTATATTTGAACAACAGGACATCTGCCTTTTGTTATTATTTCTTTAATCACACGATAATTCGTAAAATTTAGGATGGAGTGTTTGAAACAAGTGCTAATTGCGTTCGGATTCTGCATCAGCAGCTGCTTGGTTCACTTGACTAATAAACCACCAGTCACAAATCATCACACAAACTCGACAGTGCTGCTTATCCTCTGAATGTCTTCGACATTTTTTATGGCCTCCATGATTCTATTCCTGATTGATTAAATTTAAAACATTGGATGAAATACTGAGTAAAGATTTAGAAAGTACAAGAGATTATGTTGTTTATTTATCTGATATTTTTATCAAACTAAATGAGGTCAACATTAAACTGCAAGGACATAAAATGTGTCTCATTAATGCAAAAGGCATAATAATGACATTATTAGAAAGTTAGATTTCTACAAAACTAGTTAACTAAGGCGAGACTTCATCAGCTTCTTAGCTAAAAAGCACTCCAGGAAAACTAAGCCGACGATTTAAGTTTGTCATAAACGCATCTAGACTGTCTTTCTTCTCATTTTAAGCACTGAAAGAATGTTTGGTGATCATAAAGACCTCGAAGAATTGGAAATACCAGAGTGGGTTGTAAATCCATTTCAGGCTAATGCAAACAATGATGATCCAAATCTATCTGATGAACTAATAGACTCGCAAAATGGCTTAGAGGGTAAACTGCTTGTTCAGCAATTTGGTTATGAAGCGTTCTGGCCAAAGGAACAAGATAGATATCCCAATTTATTGAAGGAAATGAAATGATTAAAGTTAGCCTTTCCTTCTTCATAACTGGTAGAGACATGGTTTGGTGTAGTCTTGCAACTCCTACTTACAGAGCAGCGGCATAGATTACAAATAAGTTTGTTAAATATTGAACTTTTTTATATTTTTACACTTGCAAAATCTCATCAAGCTGAAGGTAGTTATTAACTATATTTCTCCTATAGTTTTTCGTGTGGTGGGGTTGGGGGATTGGCGCCTATACTTCTTTTCGTTGACATCTCAGTTAACTACTTACTGTATGTACGTGAATGGCCCAATTTCTTGAAGTACTAATAAACATGTATTAAATTCATGCGGTCAGTAAACTTATTCCATCATCATAAGTTTTGATTTCTTTATTACACAAATATACTACAAAGTTAAAACCGATACAATTTCCTTAAATTACTAATCTTGAGCACTAGGACTATAGTGGGCTCAAGCCTATGGGAATTTCTGATTAGCGGCGATGGGAAGGAAACGGGTAAGAACCACATTGTTGCATTTGTGTAAAGACTTTGACAGACCCTTTGACATCTAATGGGTTTTGGCTTGAAGAATATCTCTCAAATAAGAATATGTAACTGCAAGCTAGCACCAATTATTATTATTATTATTTTTTTTTTTTTTTTTTAAATTTCAGTCGACTGTTTAGGGGTGCAACCAGGTTAAGTTACATTACACAAAATTGCTTGTTTAGAACCAGAGAAACAACGCCTTGAGCACGTACCTCTTACGGAAAATGAAAGAACATACATACACGCACACATATGCATACTACACTAGAGAGTTATTGGGTCCTTTGACTGGCCAGACATTACTACATTGGAATCCTCTCTCTAGTTACGGCCCATTTTGTCTTTGCCTTCACATGCATCGAATAGTGTGGTCTATTCTTTCCACATTCTCCACTGTCCTCATAAACCTGACAACACTGAGACCACCAAACAATTCTGCACTGTAATTGTTCTGTGGCTACTTTCCTCTTGGTACGGGCAGAAGAGACTCTTTAGCTATGGTAAGCAGCTCTTCTAGGAGAAGGACACTCCAAAATCAAACCATTGTTCTCTAGTCTTGGGTAGTGCCATAGCCTCTGTACCATGGCCTTCCACTGTCTTGAATTAGAGTTCTCTTGCTTGTTCGTACAAACTGTTCTATCTTATTTTTCTTTCTCTTGTTTTTTTATTTTAATAGTTTATATAGGATATATTTATTTTAATGTTGTTACTGTTCTTTGAATATATTATTTTGATTGTTCATTACTTTTCTTACAGTTTATCTATTTCCTTGACTCACTGAGCTATTTTTCCCTGTTGGAGCCCTGGGGTTCATAGCATCTTGCTTTTCCAACAAGGGTAATAGCTTAGCTCATAATAATAATAATGATAATAATAATAATAATAATAATAATAATAGTATTATATATATGTACATAAATATATATATATATATATATATATATATATATAGATAGATAGATAGATAGATAGATATATTGGTAAATATAAATACATCATCTCCCTTATTATTATTATTATTATTATTATTATTATTATTACTAGCTAAGCTGCAATCCTAGTTGGGCAAGGAGGATGCTATAAGCCCAGGGGCTTCAACCGGGAAAATAGCCCCGCGAGGAAAGGAAACAAGGAAAAAAAAAATTGAAAAGAAGTAACAAGGTTAAAATATATATCTCCTATACAAACCATAAAAAACATTAACAAAACAAGAGGAAGAGAAACAAGACCGAACAGCGTTCCCAAGTATACCCTCAAACGGGGTAGGGATATTTCAGCACCGCCAGCTCAGCGCCGCCGATTCAGCACCAGCCATCTCAGCGCCATGCCTTTTCAGCGCCAAATGTTTCAGCGCCGTGGAAGTGGGGAATTTGTGTGTGTGTGTGTGTGTGTGTGTGTGTTTATAAACAAAAGAAAAGGTTTTGAACAAATATTTATTGATAAAAAGTAATTATACTACTGTGTTTATAAACAATAGAAAAGGTTTAGAACAAATATTTATTGATAAAAAGTATTTATCCTACTGAATAATTAAAATAGTCCAAAAAAAAAGTTCAAAATACAAATATTAGTAAACCTAGTTTAATATGATATGCGCAATAGCTTGTAAATATTCAACCTCATTTTTGTTTCCATAATCCGATAAGATTTTTAATATTCTTTCGTCTGCCTTTCGGTATTTCAATAGCTTTTGTTGAGGCTCATGACCTGCTTTAAGTTTCTCTAAATATTCATCACGTTCTTTTTAGACCCGTTTCAGCGCATCTAAAAAATTCCAAATTGTTGGGTGTAACATAAGCTTACGCATCGCTTGTCGGTTAGGCAGCTGGGCAATAGCAGCTTGAGACACATTTTCCAAAGATTTGTTGATTATAGTACTCGGTCCTTCGTAAGTG
>NC_090732.1:83029292-83039292 GCF_036898095.1 Palaemon carinicauda | reverse complement strand
TATAACACTCTTAAACAGACCACGTAAGACTTTGTAACAAAATACATGAAATAAAAAGTTAATTATTAAAAATAACGTAAATTTACATATACTGACTTAAATGAAGTACTCAGTGAAATTAACAATGAAAGTCTTACATAATTTACATACAAAACTTATATCTACGTGAGAGGAACTCATCTTACGGGCTGGCCATTCACCTCTCAAGTAAACAAATTAAATACATAAAGAAATACGTGAATAAAATAGCTCCCCAAAACAGATTATTTATTCTGGGCCTGAATCCATCGATTCAGCCCGAGATAGATAATCTGCAACCACGTTATCTTCCCATGATATATGCTTTACATTAATACAATACGGTTGCAAACATAATGACCACATAGTTAACCTTTGATTATTATTTTTTATCTTATTAGCAAAAGTCAAAGGATTATGATCTGAATACACTATAATCACTTCATTTTACGTAAATTCCAACCTTCCTTATCGCTGTGACTAACGCTAGCAGTTCCTTTTCAACTATCGAGTAGGCTCGCTGATATTTCTTCAGCTTCGACGACATAAAACAAACAGGGTGAAGAATTCCTTACTTGTTTTCTTGCAATACGACAACTCCAATCCCATTATCCGAGACATACCCTTGGATAAGGAATTTCTCGTTGAAATCCGGTGCTTGAAGTATCGGTTTTGAAGTTAATATGGCCTTCCTTAGAATTTTCCTTTTTCCAGGTATCTCGATAACATAGGTCCGGTCACTACTGCTTTTCTCCAAAATCCAGAATGGTTCTTGGAACTAGTTGGTGAGAGGGAATCTCCTTACCGGCCAATAAACCAACACCTGCCATCCTACCTTAAACTATCTGTTCATACTCTTCATACCAAACCTTTTCTTCGTTTTACCTTGACTCTTCGTTTTCACGCCCTCTAAGGAAAATTTCCTGATCTCTCCGAGCCCTTTCCTCAAATCCTTGACATGTGCTCTGTACCTTTCCTTTCGATAATTCCCTTTTTTCAGCCAACATTTTATTCAGTCCTTTGCTGAAGGGTTCTCCTCGTACTTCCATTGGGCATAAGGGAGCTTCCTTGATGCCATCGTTTGGCTTTCCAGCCATCTGACATACGTGACATGTATGGCAAAACTGGCTCACGTCCTTATGCATGCCAGGCCAGAAAAAGTGTTTCATAATCTTCGCCATCGTCTTCCTTATCCCCATATTATCCTGTCTCATGCGCTACGGCAATCACCCGTCTTCTCAACGTTGCGGGAATCAATACCTGACAGTATATCCCCCATTCGGCATTCCCAGGGATATCAGCGGGTCTATGCTTCCTCATAAGCAACCCATCCTTAAGATGAAAATAGGTAAGAGACTGCTGTGCCTCCGTCCCATCCAACACATGGTACAATGACTCAGTTATTGTTGCATCCTTCCGTTGCAATCCTATCAGTCTTTTCCTACTCCCTTGTCTTACTTCTGACGCTGAGTTTTCTATTTCTTCCAGGTCAATTTTTTCTTTGTCTTCTTGTCCACTCGTCTGTCATTCCTCTTCTCTAGGACTTACTCTAGATTTTTCCTCTTGCATACCATCAAAGGAATCCTCTTCTTTGGAAAACAAATCCTCCAAGATCATCGCTTCATCGATTTCTTTTTCTTCTATTCCAGCCACTTTCTTCATCCTACTCCTAGTCATCACACAACTATGAAACAGATACAGGTAATCCTTCTCGAGTTCAGTTGTAGGACTATACTTCAATGGTTTCTCCATTACAATGGGACAAGGCACAAACGGCACTCCACCAACCTCATTATCCAGCAGGAATTCTACACCTTCGACAGCCAGTGAATCCTTTATCGTAAAATCAAAATTACCTGTCACCAACTTGCATGACAGTTTCAAACGGCAAATATAGGTAACCTCTTCACCTCCTATTCCCTTCTAAATAACCGAGTCTCCTGTGAGAGACTGTTCCACCAACGGGTGTACTCCCCGTAACACCACACTTTGATTGCAACCTGTGTTGCACAATATCCTGACCAAGGTTCGCTCACTCCCGTCTATTACTGCTAACATATCTTCATAAATATATGGTTTAAAGGTATCCACACTGTTTGGGTTTATCCTGTTCGACGTGTAAATGTTGGCTGGTTTATTTTCCTCTTCGACCTTTACCAATTGTTTCCTCGTCTTTGCATTCTGTGAAGTCGAATTATCCTTAATTACTTGGGCAACTGCTTTCGGTTGGTTTGACCAACATTCCTTACAGATATGGTCTCTCTTGCCACACTTAAAACCTTCTGCATGTCTTTCATGATACTTGAAGGAGGATGATTCGACGATTGTTGCTGTGGCACTATCACATTTGCTTAGGAACAGTATCAGCGCTACTTCCGCTGTAACTATTGACGTGTTCACATTGTTATTACTGAACGGGTTTCCATGGTTCGGTGAGTATTTGTCACATGGTCGGAACGATGGTTGAAACTTCGTGGCCAAGGAGGGTTTACGACTGATAATATTGTAATCTTCGCTCAGCGAAGCGGCTTTATCAAGTTTCTTCACCTCTCTCTCTCTCAAGTACGTTCATATATGTTCAGGAATTCCTCGTTGCTATTTTTCTAGTACTATCAATTCTTCTAAATCAGCCATCTCCCACATGTTACCAGCCTCTATCCATCTATTAAAACATTGTCGTACCTAATAAGCGTAATCCAGGAAAGTTATTTTCTCGTCCTTCCTCAAACTTCGGAATCTTTTGATATAATATTCAGAGGTCATCTGATACACTTACAGCACGCTCCTCTTCACTTCCTGATACTCTTTCCTCTGGTCCTGAGATAAGGATAGATAAGCATTGCGACCTTTCCCAAACAGTAGCCTACATTCTGCAATAACACAGACCATTTATCTTCTGGCCATTGTATCGTTAATGCGACTGTTTCAAAATGATCGAATAATTCATCTGGAGCCTCTTTTGTGAACTTTGGAATTAACCGCTGGGCATTCACCCCATTAAACACGGGATCGTGCATAGTAGGGGTCGCCTCTGCACGAGCATTCAACAGTTTCAATTCCCTTGCGTGACTTGCGATCTCTCTGGCTTTTTCCACTTCCATTTCCTTCACACGTCGTGCTTCTTTTCTCTCTTCTTCTCGTTCTGCCTCTCTTTCTTCCCATCTTGCTTCCATTTCCCTCTCATGTCGTGCCTCTTCTGCCTGTCTTTCTTCCTGCCTTGCCGCCATCTTCAACTTAATCAAATTTTCTTCCACTGCAATTCGTCGAATCTCAGCCTCTACATCCCTTTTTGCTTTCATGCCTTCAGTTTGTGGGTCAACTGGTCCTTACTTTGCTAAAAAAAATTTCTTCAGCCTCCTCCAACAGTTCATGGGCTGCGACAATATCTTATTCCGACAATTTTCCAGAGTTTATCAACGCTTCTAAGGCTAGACACTTGATTTGGGCTTTGATCATTCCGCTCGTTGCATGGGCACCACATGCCAATAAAATAGAGAGCCACTGAGCTTTAGTTACATTAGCTTCTGAAAATTCCTGAACATTTGGGTTTTTCAAAAACCCTTGGATAGTAAAATGTGCCATCTTGTACCTTTACAAAAAGAAAATTTTACCTCTCCAAAAATATATCCTAACAATACGCAATATCCTATCAACATTAAATTGTTCAAACTCTTAATCAAAACACGGCCCTATTATCACCAATATTTAAAACAGACTCACTCGATCCTAAGGGTCTGGGCACCAAAAATATATCATATTATAGTCCCGTGGTCTGGGAACCAAAATATAATATTATATATATTACATCTGGCAAGTTACACAACCCTCTCAAGTTCCAAACTCACCTGTTGTTTTCATATTAATCTGTTACACTTGAAAAGTAATAATATCCGAGCTCTGAGACAGTTATATAATTCCCAGACATCTTTATAAAAAACTGAATATCCAAAGATCTCTTAAGTACACTCAAAACAAAATTGGGTAATTGTTATCAAAAACTACTGTATTCAAACAACAGGGATACAAGGGAATAGTGAAAGAGACACAGGTGATCGGAATAATACACTTTTTACAAAAATAAATGTATTCAATATAAATTACAACACTGAAAGAATTCACATAATAAAAATAAATCAATCAAAATATTAAGAAATGTTACACTCTGAGAATATTATAATCACTTGGCTCGAAATATTAAATCTGCATAAAGCCTTAGACTAAGACAAAAAAGAAAAAATACTTATGAAAATTTTACAATCACTTGTTTCACTTGAAATAAAATTTTAAACAATACCAACACTTACCAAAACACAGTAAATTTAAAATTTCTGGCAAATTTGCAGCAATGTTTTAACACACTACATACAATATACACTGGGGCACAAAATCCCTTTAGAGAGGACACACTATAGGCCCTTTGAGAGAGAAAGAATGTACTTTGGCTCGTTCACAAGACAAGCTGGTCCTCTTCTGCTGCTATGCATCCCTGGGGCCGCACGTATTTGAACTTAGTAACTTCTACATTATTCCAAATAGATTATTTTTATGGCTTGGGGGCTGGATTCTAGCGACGCCAGAATTATCAACTATCACGTATCGAACGGCAACTCTCTCTTAAGTAGGTCCGCCCACCTACCATTTTCGGAAATAAAAAAAAAGATGAACTCTAACACTGGGGTTTTCAAGAAACTTCCAAAACACTTGGCAAATATAAGAATTGCGTATTTTCTCACAAACATGACGCAACATCTCATAGAAATATAAAAAAGATTTACATAAGCAATCGTTCATAGGGTCATCCAACACTCTCAAACATATTATGTAAGACTTCGTAACAAAATATGAGAAATAAAAAGTTAATCCTTAAAAATAACGTAAATTTACATATAGGCCTACTGATTTGAACGAAGAATACAATGTAATTAACGACGAAAGTATTACGTAATTTGCATACAAAATTTATATCTACATGAGAGGAATTCGCTGGCCATTCACCTCTTAAATAAACAAATTAAATACCTAAAAACATACGTGAATAAATTATTTACTCTATGCTAAACCAGCTTTGTATATATATATATATATATATATATATTATATATATATATATATATATATATATATATATATATATATATATATATGTGTGTGTGTGTGTGTGTGTGTGTGTGTGTGTGTGTGTGTGTGTTATTTGTCTGTGTTATTGTGGATGCGTGTGTAAGTATTTGTGTTGGAGTAATTTGAAAAAATAGTTTGGTTCTAAAATCCTATCGTATTGAAATGGTATTTATAATTTTCTTTTCTCATTTTTTGTATTGTATCATAGAAGTTGTTGATATTTCTTTAACTCGATTGCCTTGATTGCAGGAGAGTGTGTCATCGCTGAAGTTGACATCTTTGACGCTTCAGCACTTGCAAGGCCCCTTCCTTCTGCACTTGGGTGGCATCATTTTCGGCGTCCTTGCAATAACGGTCGAAATGGCTATTTCAAAGCCATAAGCAACCGCTGATATCCTCATTTTTATCAACCAGAATGCTTTAGATGTCTTTGCAACCAACCAGATTTATCATTACTCTTCTTGGAGACTGTTCTTAAAGTTTTTCAAAATACATGTAACCTAATCTTGAGCTACGAAAATATTGATCTTAATGTAAAGTTAAAAATCACAAAGTTATCATTAGATCCCGTTGATGATTAGACATACTACAATTATTGTTTCGACAATTTGCTTAACAATTATCTTGATACTAAAATGGATTCTTGATAATGATTAGTCAATATTTTTCAATACATATATATAAAAAATAAGAAAAAATATTTCAGAATATTTAGGAAGACCATTTTTTACTTGATACTATCCATTCTAGAATTCTTTATATATATATATATATATATATATATATATATATATATATATATATATATATATATATATATATATATATATATATATATTGGTATATTTAAAACCAAATCTTTCCAAATTTTAAGTCAATGTACACAGAAAAAAAGAACATTGTATTGTTTTATAATTCAACTCTTCATTAATTTCTTTAAAAAATTTTCGATAATTCATACTTAAATCTTTTAATCTTTTGTCAAATTATCAACAAAATCTTTCTATTTTTGCAATTTTAATATCTCTTTGGTAGCTTATCGGAAACATCCCTTCCTGGCCATCTGCTGGACTGGGGTTCGAGACCAGCTCAAGCACTATACATTCTTGTAGTGTTTGCAACTTCACCATCCATGTGAGATAAGATATGCAGTTAATTCTAACAGTCTTGCCTTCACCATCATATGGCTCAATACTATACTGCATTCTAGAATTTTTATTCCAGATGAGATCAGATTGTGTTATGATCTTGCTAATCTTGCAGTTAAATCGATGGAACTTAATGAGTTCAAAGTGGCAGCAGAGGTTTTTTTAGATGTTGAACAGGTTGACATTTCCTATTTTATAGTTTATATTTGTATACAACAGATTGTT
This sequence comes from Palaemon carinicauda, assembly GCF_036898095.1. Lineage (NCBI taxonomy): Eukaryota > Metazoa > Arthropoda > Malacostraca > Decapoda > Palaemonidae > Palaemon > Palaemon carinicauda. The sequence continues at coordinate 83,032,783 of NC_090732.1, read as the reverse complement.
ACGGGTAACTATTATCGAAACGTAGATCAAGTAAAATCTAATACAGTGTTTTGTTCCCATATTGATTAATTCAGCATAAAAAATTCATTCAAAAGAAATTAAGAGCCAGGAAACATAACAATAACTATATTTAATAATAAAGGTGATATTGAAAAGGCTTTAAAAGATACATAAAATAGTTACAGTTCACCTATTTAATAATTTACACAAATAGTTTAAAACAGGCCCGTGATTGATAACTCTATGAATTTGAGACTCAGGTGAAGACAGGAGCGGTGACTTCCGAAGGTGAGCAACAGACTTCCAGATAATCAAGAACACAAATTCAGATGACATTCGATCTTCCAAGGCCTCCTTGTTTTCTTTTAAAAGTTGCAGCAGCGTTGTAAAAGAAACTGATACATTGGTTCAAGACATGTGTCACAAAAATGTCTCCACATATGCACACAACAGTTGAAGAATCAAGTCTCCGCAGTAAAGCAGCAGTACGTTTTCTAGCATACGCCTAGGCCCATTTTTTCGAAAGTTCAGGGCGAAACTATATCATACATTGCACATATGGTAACTACGAGATTTTCGAGAGTTTACTAGTAACTCTCGTTCTAGAATATCACGATATCTTTGAGTTATAAATCATTACAATACCGTTAACATTTAAAATGTAAAATTAACCTTTCTCGTTTATAGTATCTATAACATAATATAGATAATTTCAATCTACATAAAACACATATCTATTTCTACATTGTGACACACCTTTAAATATCTAATATTATTATTCATCACTTCTTATATACTGTATAGTTTATCTGTTTCCTTATGTCTTTTTCTGACGGGATTTGTTTTACCTGTTGGACCCCTGGTTCCACAGAGCACACTATTTGTAATGCATCAACTGGAGCATGGAACTTAAAATAAGTTCCGTTCTCCAAAGCATGTAGCACAGGAGCCATGCCCTTCCACTCCCATCTGTTTAAGGTCTTTCTTTTCCTGTCTATACCGACAAATTTTCTTAGCTCGTTAATCCATGTCTTCTCTTCCTTCCCCTGCTTTGTTTGCAATCTAGGGACCCATTCTGTTATTATTGTTATTTTTTTCCATCTATTATCTGTAATTTTCATTGAATGTCCTGTCTATGTCCATTTTTTTCATCGTACTTAAAATTTCCTCTACTTTAGATTTTGCTGGTTGAGATGCTACTGCTAAAGAGTTATGGGATCCTTTGGCAGTGACGAGACTATTCGAGGCTGAATGGTATCGTCACTGTCATGCCAGCTTCCTGGACCAGGGTTTGATTCCCTGGTCGGCCAGAAGTAGTTCCACCTTGGGACACACACACACACACACACATATATATATATATATATATATATATATATATATATATATATATATATATATATATATATATATATATATATGTATATATATGTGTATATATATATATATATATATATATATATATATATATATATATATATATATATATATATATATATATTTATGGTTGGATAGAAGGCACACTTCTTAACCTCAGATTTATTTAATCTAGGTTATGTGACTATCTGTCTTGCTGAATTATCCTTTGGATATGTGGATTCCAGAGAGATTTATCCAAGATGTCTGCTGACCGATGGCCCTCCGATAGGTTCATGTTATTTATTTGATTTCTGATGTCTGATAAGAGAATCAATCTCTTGTATGGACAAGCATTTTCAAAAGTAAAATATGTCTCAGTTCAGTTGATTTGATGCTCAAAATCTCTTAGGTGAACAAAAATCCCAGATTTTTGCTAGCCATATCTAAGCGTATCTTAGATAATCTCTGTAATAATGAAAGTTCAGTTCCTCTTATGCAATCTCTCCCAATCTCCATATAATACTTCATTAAATTCCGGTTCTCTTTTGTTTTGATATGCATCAATAAGAGCGCTCCATATGTATATTGAGTGATAAATAACAAAAAAGTTATCATATTGGATGCTCTCAGTAACACTTTAGGTACTTTTTGTGTACGGTAGTTTTATTTAGCTTATGAAATACCATTTCTTGTTCTCTAAATGGAATCTGCAATATGTTTTGATTGAAATCGTTAATGTTTTATTTATAACATACGGGTGATAGAGAAGCTGGTCGGGTCGTTTTCTTAAAACATCAAAATCTTTATTTATGTACAGTAGTTTGGGGAGAAAAATTTAATTTTCTAAGAGAAAAAAAATTCTTACCGCCAAGATCTTTACTGAAATAATGTAACTAAGGAAATGAATGTTAAGAGATAGAGATATTCTGTTGTCTGTACACTGTGAAATTGGACTTCAACGATTCCCTTGTAATTGATATAATTATCTAAAAACGGTTAGTATTCATTTTCTTTTTCTCATTTAGCTTGGAATTTTATACTATGGATCATAATATAGTGAATTAAGTTTATGGAAAAACTCGTTAAAAACGCCATCTATTGTACCAAAATGTGAAAATATCATCAGCACAGTGCTACCAAACTAATAATCTAAGTTTTGACACTTGCTTAGTATTAGATTACTTTATAAAGTCCTCTGCGGGATTTAAATTTATGCGTAAGAGAAACTTCCTAGGAAGGGCGACAACAGATCCGCTAATTATTTTGATATCATTTATTATAGACGGAGTGATTCACCGCAAGGAAATGCAAGGAGAGTTTAATTAAAGATTTCTAATAGCTCAATGTCTTTTCTATTTTTGTCTATTTTTATCATTCATTTAAAGAATTCGGCCACAATAGTGTTTAAAAGTTTGAATATCACTCATCAATGGCAGAGGCAAGGGACAAAGACAGTGCCTTACAGACTGACCATATATACATATAATCAGCGCCCAAGCCACCTCTCCACTCTAGCAATGACAAGGGGGTTGGTGCACGCAATGGCTGCTTATACGTTCCCCAGGGCATCAACTGCCCGTTGAGATACTACCGCTAAAGGGTTATTGGGTTCTTTGACTGGGCAAACAGTACTACATTGGATCCTTCTCTCTGGTTACGACCAATTTTGTCTTTGCCTACACATACATCGAAGAGTCTGGCCTATTATTTATATATTCTCCTCTGTCCTCATACACCTGACAACACTGATATTACTAAGCAATGTTTCCTCGCTCAAGGGGGTTAACTACTGCACTGTAATTGTTCAGTGGCTACTTTCCTCTTGGTAAGGGTATAAGAGACTCTTTAGCTATGGTAAGCAGCAGCGCTTTCCTAGGAGAAGGACACTCCAACATCAAACCATTGTTCTCTAGTCTTGGATTAGAGTTTTCTTGCTCGAGGGTACACTCTGGCACGCTGTTCTATCTTATTTTTCTCTCCTGTTTTTTTTAAGTTTTTATATAAGATCTAATTTAATGTTGTTACTGCGCTTATTATATTTCATTTTGATTGTTTATTACTACTCTTGTAGTTTTTCATTTCCTTGTTTCCTTTCCTTACTGAGCTGTTTTTCCCTGTTGGAACCCTTGGGG
>NC_090732.1:82979292-83024292 GCF_036898095.1 Palaemon carinicauda | reverse complement strand
CCATTTATGTAAGTTTGAAAGAATATTTATGTTTGTTTTGGGCAGATATACTAGAAAGAGTTGATCAAGTTAATCTTACTTTACGAAAACATGGGACTATGCTTGAATACTGTTGTAGATAACATGAAATAACTTTTGAGATATTTCAAAAGTATTCGCATAACTTTGATCACTATATAAATAAAAAAAAAAAACTGTTCTTGTTTTTTAGTGTTGTTTGAAGCTGGGGAGTCTAATTTACCAGTTTGAAGCAAAACGTAGTCGTACTTCTACGTAGGAAGCATTTCACAGAAACTGATAGAAATGACTCAAATGACATAACTTCACACCTATTTGCAAATTTTACTCACAACTTTTCTTAGTTGTCTGTGACAGCCTTGTCACTGAAATAAGCAGACGCTCCAGTGTCTATTCTCAAGTTAATGGCAAATTCTCATTCCCTTTATATTATAGTTATGAGGATCTTAACAGCATCAAAGAAGCTGCTAGAAACCTTGCGGTAAAGTATAAATGAGACTTGGGAATAGATTTGGAGAATCAAATTATTCAGGTTCATAAGCACATGGCCCTTACAATTGATGACTCTCATCATGACAATGTTCTAATTATTGTTTCCAAAATGATTGCAGTGACATCCAAATCCCCTCCAGCCGTATCTATCTTAAACTACCATGCTGTGTTTGTGAAGGAGACGGATCATTCTAAAAATTAAGTCACATAAACAATAAACAAAGATCCGCGATATGGCAAAAGAGCTTTAACTGGTAGAGTTTAATAAGCATTGAACATTGCGCTACACAATCAAAAATTATTTGCAATATATTATTGATAAGTTTTCTCATGCACAAAGTTAGGGAAGTTTCATTATAAATTATATTTTTATTGCATTTAATGTCATGCCATTTTAAGATTTTTATATTTTTGTCTCATTTTGATTATTATGAAAAAATAAAATTATTAGATATATATGTTGCCTTATCTTTCAATTAAACATCAAACTGATATTCTGAGTCATGAATTTCTGAATAATCGTTGATGTGCAGTTTTGGGTTATGTGCATCGGATAAGGTTTGGTTTATCTGCAAAGTACTGTATACTCTCAAAATAAGAGATTAACCTAATCTTAATTAAATTTATTGTGTAATGCTCAATTTTCTCGATATTGCTTTGCATATAGTTCAAATCTAAAAAAAAAAAAAAAAAAAAAAAACGACTTGGCTAGCTTTGCTCGCAGCCTTAGCCTAAGGGACCAAAAGGACCTTATTCCTGCACTAAGTATGTTTCAGTAAAAGTGTAGAATATCGCCGCGCACAGTACGTGGGGAACTAGGCCTTCAGTGGCAAAGCCGGTGTTAGGTGCTAACAGAGAGGCAAGGTAAATGCAAGTGAACTTTATTCAGCAAATAACGAGCTTATATACAAGCAGTTGAGAGCAAGAATGTCACAAAAATTCAAACAAACTGAAACATGCGATGGCAGGCTTGAACAGGTTATTTTGATATTGCGAAAGATAAAAAAGAGCAAGCGCATTACAGTACCTGAGCGTGTATGAAACAACTGTGGTACGATACTTGATTACAAATAATCATTTTATTGATTGTAGCACTCGTGGCAGATTAGGACCCAACCCCTTTGGTAAGGTTCAGTAAGGCTAGTTGTGATGTTGATGGCTATGGATTACTTATGTTATTCTTTCTAAAACTTCAAGTAATTTTCAATACCTCTCTATAGTTTCCTACTTGTGAAATACCAAGTGTTATGTTTGTATACAAAGTAATTTCTTTGACCAGTTAAAGAGTTTAATATATTGATCTTATCCCATTTTGAGAGAAAATCCATTAATTGCTGGGTGTCATGGTTAGGGTTGCATTATTATTATTATCATTATTATTATTATTATTATTATTATCATTATTATTAGCTAAGCTACAACCTAAGTTGGAAAAGCAGGATGCTATAAGGCCCAATAATTCCAACAGGGAAAAATAGTCCAGCGAGGAAAGGAAATAAAGGAATAAAAAAACTACAAGAGAAGTAATGAACAGTTAAAATATCATATTTTCAGAACAGTAACAACATTAAAACAGATCTTTCGTAAATAAAATTAAAAAAAGATATTTATGCCAACCTGTTCAACAAGTTGCACGTTTGAACTTTTGAAGTTCCAACGATTTAACTACCTGATTAGGAAGATCATTCCACAACTTGGTCACAGCTGGAATAAAACTTCTAGAATAGTGTGTAATATTGAGCCTCGTGATATAGAAGGCATGACTAATAAAATCAACTGCATACCCAGTATTACGAAGCGGATGGTACTATCTGGGAAGCTCTGAATGTAAATGATGGTCAGAATTGTGAAAATTCTTATGTATTAGCCTATGTATAATGAACTAACTGAACGACGGTGCCAGAGATTAATATCTAGATCAGGAATAAGAAATTTTCTAGATCGTAAATTCCTGTCCAATAATCTAAGATGAGATTAAACTGCTGAAGACTGGGCAGGCGAACAATACTTGAAATAACATACTACCGCTAGGGAGTTATGGGGTCCTTTGACTGGGCAGATAGAACTACATTGGATCCTTCTCTCTGATTACGGTTCACTTTCCTTTTGCCTACACATACACCGAATAGTCTGGCCTATTCTTTACAGGTTCTCCTCGGTCATCATACACCCGACAACACTGAGATTACCAAACAATTCTTTTTCACCCAAGGGGTTAACTACTGCACTGCAATTGTTCAGTGGCCACTTTTGGTAAGGGTAGAAGAAACTCTTAAGCTATGGTCAGCAGCTCTTCTAGGGGAAAGCTAATCCAAAAATCAAACCATTGTTCTCAAGTTTAATGTAGTGCCATAGCCTCTATACCATGGCCTGCCACTATCTTGGATTAGAGTTCTCTTGCTTGAGGGTACACTCGGGCACGCGGTTCTATCTGGTTTTTCTTCCTCTTGTTTTGTTAAAATCTTTATAGTTTATATAGGAGATATTTATTTTAATATTACTGTTCTTAAAAGATTTTATTTTTCCTTGTTTCCTGTCCTCACTGGGCTATCTTCCCTGTTGCGGCCTCTGGGCTTATAGCATCCTGATTTTCCAACCAGGGTTGTAGCTTAGCAAGTAATGATAATTATAATAATAATAATAATAATAATAATAATAATAATAATAATAATAATAATAATAATGAACTAAGGAACCTCCGTAACGAGGCTATAATATTGACAATCAAAAGCCACAGTAGTGTTAAAATATATTATTGTACAATGGTAAAAAATATACAAGGAGAGACTTACGGATACTGCTCCGTATCCCTCTCCAGTCCTACTGACGGTCAAAAAATGGAGGGAGCGTTACAACAGTGAAAAAAAAAATAATAATAATAACAACTGGTTCAAGGCGGATGGATCTAAGTGTTGGTCAGGTAATCCCTGTTCGGTTGTTTCTGTTGGCGGGACGGCTGGAACGGCGAAGTGGTCGTTCAGGTGATTCCAGGTGGGCAGACACTCCATCGGTGCCATGACTTGAAGCTGTGGTAACCTCAGTCATCTGGGATAAAAGAGAAGTGGGAGCAACATCAGGGGTCTCACAATCACCAGACATATGAGTCCTAAAATCGTGGACAAAGTGGTCAATTATTAAAGAATTGGTAAAACTATCTTCATCAGTGAAGGTTTTGTTCCCTTCAAAAGCACACCCCTTTCTAATAGCAGCTCCTTCCACTAGGCGACGAACACCAACATCCCCACTCTTAAAAATGACAGAGGCACCATTCCAATTGATGTTGTGTCCTGGAACGAATGAATGTGAAACAAGAGCATTATTCATTGCATGGAGTTCATAGGCCATACGATGTTCAGAAAGTCTTACATCCAAACCCCGCCCACTTTCTCCAAAGTATTTCTGAGGGCAATTGGCACAGGGAATTTGATAAACACCGGGTGTTTTTCTAATACCATTGTTGTTATTATTGCACACTAACCGATTTCTGATAGCATTTTTAAAATTGAAAGCAATTTGAATTTCTTTTTGCTTACTATTTGCAAGATAGCAGGTATTTTCCAGTTTCGGACTGTAAGCTATGGATAAATACTTCTTATTTTTTACCACATTAGGATTACCTGCTGCACTCATACCGTAATATATTCGTTTTGCTTTAGAGACAGCTCTTTCTATAATGTGAGTGGGATATTTCAGACCATTAAAAACATTGAAGATATGCTGAAGCTCAAGTTCTAAAAGTTCGATATCACAAATACGAAGGGCTCTAAGACAAAAGTTGACAATAATATTCGCTTTTACCCTCAATGAATGAAAGGAATAGAAATGAATGTACCCCTTAGCATTAGTACTTTTACGAAACACCGAAAATTTAAACCTGTTACTTACGTTATCTCTAATAACCAAAACATCCAAAAATGCAAGCTTATTATCTTCCTCCAGTAAAACAGTGAATTTTATAGAGGGTACACTGCTATTGGCACGGTCAACTAGTTGTTGTAGCCGTGCGTCGTCTCCTTTGAAAAGAATAAAAATATCATCAACAAATCTGACCCAGACCAGTGGCTTAATGTGTGGATCACAATGTTCTAAAATACTCTTCTCCACGAACTCCATGCACAGATTGGACAAGATGGGCGATAATTTTGAACACATAGACACACCAAACAGTTGCTCATAACAAATATTGTTTAAGTAAAAATGATTATTAGATACGTACAATCTAACTAATGCCAAAAAAGGTTCCAATGGACATCGTATGGCCTATGAACTCCATGCAATGAATAATGCTCTTGTTTCACATTCATTCGTTCCAGGACACAACATCAATTGGAATGGTGCCTCTGTCATTTTTAAGAGTGGGGATGTTGGTGTTCGTCGCCTAGTGGAAGGAGCTGCTATTAGAAAGGGGTGTGCTTTTGAAGGGAACAAAACCTTCACTGATGAAGATAGTTTTACCAATTCTTTAATAATTGACCACTTTGTCCACGATTTTAGGACTCATATGTCTGGTGATTGTGAGACCCCTGATGTTGCTCCCACTTCTCTTTTATCCCAGATGACTGAGGTTACCACAGCTTCAAGTCATGGCACCGATGGAGTGTCTGCCCACCTGGAATCACCTGAACGACCACTTCGCCGTTCCAGCCGTCCCGCCAACAGAAACAACCGAACAGGGATTACCTGACCAACACTTAGATCCATCCGCCTTGAACCAGTTGTTATTATTTTTTTTTTCACTGTTGTAACGCTCCCTCCAATGTTTGAGTAGTCAGTAGGACTGAAGAGGGATACGGAGCAGTATCCGAAAGTCTCTCCTTGTATATATTTTTTACCATTGTACAATAATATATTTTAACAGTACTGTGGCTTTTGATTGTCAATAATAATAATAATAATAATAATAATAATAATAATAATAATAATAATGATAAGGTAAATGAAAGAATTAAAACAATTCTTCGGAATAGATTGATCACCGAAAATCTTACAAGACTTTCTCAATAAGCTATTTTTTGTGCATTTGAAGAAGAGCTAGACCGAATGTGTTTCACAAAAGTATATTTGCTCTTGAGAATCCCTGTTAAAATTTTAAGAGCCTTACAGAGTTAAAAAAAAAAAAAAACATCAATGCTGAGAACCGGATGTTGAGGAGCCCCTGTCCTTGGCCTACTTACATTGAGTTTTATTAGGGTTCAACTTCGTCAAGATATTTATGTCAGCCTGTTCAACAAGAAAACATTCGTTGCAAGACTGAGCTTTTGAAGTTCCAATGATTTAACTACCTGATTAGGAAAAACGTTTTACAACTTGGTCACAGTTGGAATAAAACCTCTAGAATAGTGTATAGTATTGAACCTCGTGATGGAGAAGGCATGACTATTAAAATCAACTGCATACCCAGTATTACGAACAGAATGGTACTGTCTGGAGAGATCTGAATGCAAAGGATGGTCAGAATTGTGAAAAATCTTATGCATTAGCTTATGTATAATGAACTAATTGAACGAGTGTGCCAGAGATTAATATCTAGTTCAGAAATAACATAATTAATGGATCATAAATTCCTGTCAAATAAATTAAGTAGAGATTAAACGACTGGGGACCGGGCAGGTGAACATTACTCGAAATAAGGTAGAATGAAAGGATTAAAACACTTCTTCAGAATAGATTGATCACCAAAAATCTCACAAGACTGTCTCAATAATTTCCTTTTTTGTGAAATTGAAGAAAAGACAGACCGAATGTGTTTCACAAAAGTAAATTTGCTCTTAAGAATCACTCTTAAAATTTTAAGAGCCTTACAGAGTTAAAAAACAGTGTCAATGCTGAGAACCGGATGTTGAGGAGCCACTGTCCATGACCTACTTATTTTGAGTTTTATTAGAGTTCGACTTAATGCCACATAACTTGCACCATGCGGTAATTTTAGTTAGATCTTGATTAAGGGATTCAGCAATCCCAGAACTACATTCAGGTAATGAAATTTATGCAAAGAGTGTAGCATCATACGCATATGCAACGAGCTTGTTTTCTAGTCTTGTGTATATAGTAGCAGGAGGCCTCTCGTCTTTGGAAGAGTAACAGGTCAGATTTGACTTGGAATAACTAAACTCAGCTTCGAGTTATTTTTTATCAGAGAGCTTATGCTTCAACTGCAAAGCATTACAATTTAACCATAAAAGAAACCCTTTCTGGTACAACCCAGGAACATAATTGGTGGTCTACCCTTAAATCTGTACTGTTTGGTGTAGATGCAACAGTTCCTCCTTTACTTGAACCAGATGGCTGTCACTCACTGTCCAAAGAAAAAGGCAATTTGTTTACCTTTTTTTATCTCGTGAAATTAAAGCTTTCTTGGTGGACCTTGATGCTTATGGAGGTGTAGACCCAAATGGTATTTTTCCTTTGTTTTTTATAAAGACTGCAGATTTCTTAGCTCAAAAGTTATCTGTTATTTTGTGCAAGTTAGCAAGTAGAAGAGCTTTTAGCACTTGTTGGAGAATTGGTAATGTTACTCCACTATATAAATGTGTTTGTGGTAGCTGAAGTCCAACTAATTACCGCCCAATTTCCATAAATCCCAAAATTACCTAAAGATTTTTAACGTCTTTTGTCAAAACGTCTTAATAGGTTTGCTGTAGATAATCATCTGTTCCCTAGTTTGCAATTGAGTTTTCGTAAAGGACTTGGAGCATGTGATGGCTTTACAATCTCCAATGCTGTACAGAAATCCCTTTATGTGGTCAGGAAGTTTGTATGATTGGCCTTGATTTTGGCTGCCTTTGCCTGTGTTAATCATGAGGCCTTTGTTTTTAAAGTCAAAGAGTTGGGAGTGGGTGGCTCGTTTCTTAGCATTATCAATGAATTCTTAAGTATCAGATTGCAAAGAGTTGTTGTCGATGGGCATTATAGAGTACTGTATAGGAATGTTATATCTGGTGTTCCTCATGGTAGTGTTGCTGGCCCATTACTTTTCATAATATACACATGACATGGGGTTTGACCTAGAGACCAAGCTTCTTGCATATGCAGAGGATGCTACTCTCTTTGCATCAATTCCATCTCCTGGATGTAGATCTGGGGTTGCTGAATCCCCTAATACCGATCTAGCTAAAATTAGTGCACGATGCAAATTAAGGGGCATGAAGTTGAATCCTAACAAAACTCAAAGTATGATTATAAGTAGGTCAATGACAGTGGCTTCTCAAGATCCAGATCTCAGATTTGATGATGTCTCTTTAACTCTGTATGACTCTTTGAAAATATTAAATGTGATTCTCAACAGTATATTTACTTTTGAGAAACACACTAGGTCTATGTCGACTTCAAATGCACACAAAAATATGGCTTATTGCGAAAGTCTTTTAAGATTTTTGGTGATCAATCTATTCTGAAGAATATAGCCTCTGTACCATGGTCTTCCACTATCTTGGGTTAAAGTTCACTTTCTTGAAGATACACTCGAGTACACTATTCTATCTTATTTCTCTTCCTCTTGTTTTATTAAAGTTTTTATAGTTTATATAGGAGATATTTATTTTATAATCTTACTCTTCTTAAATTATTTTATTTTCCTTTTTACCTTTCCTCACTTGGCTATTTTCCCTGTTGAAGCCCCTAGTCTTATAGCATCCTGCTTTTCCAACTAAGGTTGTAGCTTAGCAAGTAATAATAATAATAATAATAATAATAATAATAATAATAATAATAATAATAATAAATGTGTTAATTCTTTCATTCTACCTTGTTTCGAGTATTGTTCTCCTGTCTAGTCTTCGACTGCTGATTCTCATCTTAATTTGTTGGACAGGAACTTACAGTCTATTAAATTTCTTAGTCCTGATTTTGATATTAATCTCTAGCACCGTTGTTCAATTAGTTCGTTATGCATGCTGCATAAGATTTTTCATAATTTTGTTCATCCTTTACGTTTAGAACATCCCGGACAGTTCCATCCTGTTCGTAATACCAGGCATGCAGTTAATTATAATAGTCAGGCCTTTTCCACCATGAGGCTCAATACTAAACACTATTCTAGAAGTTTATTCCAGCTGTGACGAAATTGTGGAATGATCTTCCTAATCGGATAGTTGAATCGGTAGAACTTCAAAAGTTCCAACTTGCAGCAAATGTTATTTTGTTGAACAGGCTGACATAAGCCTTTTTATAGTTTATATATGAAATATATGTGTTGATGATGTTACGGTTTATAAAATATTTTATTCTAATTGTTCATCATTTCTCATATCGATTATCTATTTCCTCATTTTCTTTCCTTCCTGGGCTATTTTTTTCTGTTGGACCCCTTGGGCTTAAATCATCTTACTGTTCCAACTATGGTTGTATCTTAGCTACTACTACTACTACTACTACTACTACTACTACTAATAACAATAATAATAATTATAATAATAATAATAATAATAAAAATCTTTTTCTTTAATTCTTTCTTTATACTTGTAAAATATATATTCCTTAAGCTTAATGACCGTAGCCATCCTTCAGTTTATACAAGAAAAAAAAATATATATAGAATCTGTGTGTGGAACTATGCAATACACAGATCCGGCTAGGTGGGTATTTGGCTGTAAAGCGCATGCGTACAGGATATCCACTCTAGGCTCGTAGCCTTGGACACAGGCTGAAAGGTAATCATGGCGCGTCGGTAAAACAGTCTCTCTCTCTCTCTCTCTCTCTCTCTCTCTCTCTCTCTCTCTCTCTCTCTCTCTCTCTCTCTCTCTCTCTCTCTCTCTTTATATATATATATATATATATATATCTATCTATCTATATATATATATATATATATATATATATATATATATATATATATATATATATATATACATACGTGTGTGTGTGTGTACATACCAAAATATAAAAAATTCCTCGGTTGTCATCCAGAGATCAAGGAGAAAATAATTGATCTTTTTGCGGAAATTGAAATAAGAAAAATTCATTTCATTATTAAATGAATGGATCAAGCTTGAACAGTAACAATTTAGGTTATAGTATTTAGAAAAAAATTTCTGAATTAATTTTCTTATATCTTTTTTTTTTCCTTTTACACAATATTAAAACAAAGGCTATAATTCTAGCCACGAGCCGCCACTGCTCAGGAGAACAGTAACGAGGAAGATCAAGTTTCGCATTACTCTGCCTCCTGTCAAACACATCAGCCAAAAGGGTTGCCGTTTCCTTTGGACGGTGAGTGACAGAGCCATCTGGTTTATGTGAAGGAGGAACTTGTGTCTACACCAAAGAGTGCAGATTAAAGGGTAGTCCTCCACTTATGTTCCTGGGTTGTACCAGAAAGTTTTTCTTTTATGGTTAAATTGTATTCCTTTTCAGTTGAAGCATAAACTCTCTGAGCAAAAGCTCATAGCGGATTATACTTATTTTAAGAAAAATCTAATCTATTACCCTTCCAAAATTGATAAGCCTCCTGCTTCTCCAAAGAAGCACATCTACAATCATCTTTGAACCAGGGTTTGCTTTTCACTGTTATTCTAGCACACGATTATGTTGACCAGATTCTCATTCAAAAGAATAACAGGCTCAACATTTAAACAATTGTGGCAAAACCCTGTTCAATAAATCACTCAAAAAGCCATTTCAGTCTGCTTGAGATTTTCTATAAATCTTACGTGAATATGATACATCAGGGACAGGGTGCTCAGCCTTCACTACTAATGAAATCAGGGCATGATCAGATGTCTCACCTGGAGAACCAACCTCAATTGTTATAACGCCAGGGTAGTCGGTGTATACTAGGTCCAATCAGTTACCAGACCTGTGAGTACCTTCACTTATGATTTGCTCACAGCCTAATTCAGAGGCAAAGTCCATGATCAGTAGGTGAAACAGAATTTAACTACTCTCTTTGGTGAGCATTGAAACCATCAACAAAAATAAAAGAGGCCTTTCTATCATCTTGTATCTTACCCATAAGCTAAGAAGACAATCGAAGATAGAATTGTCCAAGTGTGGATTCCAGTATCTCAATACAGATAGAAGTTGTTATGTCAGCAACAAACTTTTATTACCTGAATCTTATGACATCCACATTTGTAGCAGGACTTATATGAAGGGTACTTAGTCCTAATATACACCGCCATTCCCCTGGCCCTAGGAATGGCATCCCGTTTCAAAATCATTGGCTTCTTAAAACCAGTAATAAAGAGCTCAGATGAGTGGCTCATATGAGAAACCAAAGTTTATGAGCATAAAAAAGAATATCATACTGTCTGGACGTAACTGTAAAGTCTTGAATGTTGGCATGCTGACCGAGAATATTGCAATATAGTACACGGCACTGGCGAAGCCTAGGACCTACTGATCACAGATTTCACTCAATGTCTCCTGACAAGATAAGAATAACAAATATTCAACTTGCTTAAAAACTAACTTACGAGTAATGATAACAAAAATAATATAAACAGAAATATATAAAAAGTGATTGATTTAACTCATAGAATTGGTCTACATGGTGTCCAGGAGGACAGTAAGGATGATTTTGAAAAAAAAAAAAAAAAAAAAAGAATACTTGTGAAGAAGATAAAGAAACAGATAGGAAAAAGTCTACCTCTTGATAAACCCTCCATTGCCCTTCTATCAAGCCTGCCCAATACACAATTTCGAAGAAGAAAAAAAGGAAGAGAAAACAGATAGAATTTTGTGTCTGAGTGTACCCTCAAACAAGAGAACTCTACCCTAGAGAATGATTTGATTTTGGAGTGTCCTTTTCCTAGATGAGCAGCATAACATTGCTAGAATCTCTTCTACCCTTATCATGAAGAAAGTAGTCACTGAACAATTAGCGAAGATTTTTTTTTTTTTTTTTTTTTTTTTGTAACATCAGTGTTGTCAGGTGTATGAGGACAGAGAAGAATGTGGAAAGAATAAGCCAGACTATTCGGTGTATGTGTAGGCAATGGAAAAATTAATCGTAATGAGAGAGAGAGAGAGAGAGAGAGAGAGAGAGAGAGAGAGAGAGAGAGAGAGAGAGAGAGATCCAGTGAAGTACTCTCTGGATAGTCAAAGGACCCACTAACTCTAGCAGTAGTATCCTAACGGGTGGCTGGTGCCTTGGCCAACCTACTACCTACAATGATATATCTGACGTCATAGGTTCGGTTCTAGTTTCTAATTATTGGAAAAGTAAGATTTAGTCATCTAATTACTACAGCCAAATGAACAGGAGTTACAGCTAAACATTCAACTATTCGGAATTCTTTATCCTTGAGATAATGTTTCAATATAGGAAATCTTATGATATCCATATTTTGTCTATGTAGGTAGTAGGTTGGCCAAGACACCAGCCACCCGTTGAGATAATATCGCTAGGGAGTTGTTGGGTCTTATGACTGGCCAAACAGTACTAAATTGGATCCTTCTCTCTGGTTACGGTTCATTTTCCCCTTGCCTACATATACACAGCGAATAGTCTGGTCTATTCTTTATTTATTCTCCTCTGTCTTCATACACCTGACAACACTGAAATTACCAAACAATTCTTCTTCACCCAATGGGTTAACTACTTCACTGTAATTGTTCAGTGGCTACTTTCCTCTTGGTAAGGGTAGAAGAGACTCTTTAGCTATGATCAGCACCTCTTTTAGGAGAAGACTAATCCAAAATCAAACCATTGTTCTCTAGTCTTAGGTAGTGCCATAGCCTCTGTACCATGGTCTTCCACTGTCTTGAGTTAGAGTTCTCTTGCTTGACGGTACACTCGGGCACGCTGTTCTCTTGTTTCTCTTCCTCTTGTTTTGTTAAAGGTTTTATAGTTTATGTAGGAGATATTTATTTTAATGGTGTTACTCTTCTTAAAAATTTCATTTTTCCATGTTTCCTTTCCTCACTGGGCTATTTTCCCTGTTGGAGCCCCTGGGCTTATAGCATCCAACTTTTCCAACTAGTGTTGTACCTTAGCAAGTACAGTAATAATAACAATAATAATAATAACAATAGTGACCTTATAAATGGACAAAAAGGATGTTAGTTCTCAAATTCTCCATCAAAATCAGAAAAAAAAATATTTTGACAGATCTAAGGGTTCTTTCTTAAATTGTAACATACGTAATTTATGGTACAAAACTAGGGAGAATTAAGACAAAACTAAATTCATAATTTGTTATTTGCTGTATAACTGTATAGAAAGTGCTTTACAAATAAATATTCCTTCACATTAATACAGTGTTTGTATTTTGGTAATTGTAATTCGAGGAATGAGGGTTCTTCTTTCACCAATTTGTATTTCACACGGTATTTATTCCTTAAATGCCATTAAACGGTCAAACCGCTTATCCAACCAAGTTGACCTATTCGTTAGTCAAGGCTACTTATAAGTGAATAAACGAGGCTACATTTCTAAAACTCACAAGGCTTGTGACTTTCTTTTTATTAAGTAGAAGGCCTCTAACATAAAAAAGCCATTACTCCTTGTGGAAGACTGAGTGCCACTTTGCGCTTTTCAGCAACAGGCAATCCTTCTCCCCCTACAAAAGTCAGGTGAGCCAGACTTCCTTCAAACCGTTTGTTGAGATTTTCGAATTGCTATGTAGGTGTCCTTGGGTTAACGAATCTTACAAATATGCAGATAATGTTTACGTTAACACTTGTATGGTTGTTCCCATGAGTAACCTAAATTAAGAGATAATATACATAAGTATTTCTTGACTACCTAATATTAAGCCTAAAAGTTAACTGGTTCCAAATACTGTCTATTTTGCATAATTATATCATACTAATTCAAAGTGCCTTATTGAACGCATTTACAAAAAGACTATTACGACATTTGTATCATTACAACAAAATAACGTTAAAGGGTTGTGGGAGCCTATTTAAAACCTCCCAGTATGGCGATCAGTTGGGCTGAGTTCGAGACCAGCTCAACTCGATAGTTTCTTGTAGTGTGTGCAACCTCACTATCCTTGTGAGCTATGGACAAAGGGAGGGTCATCAGTAGCCATTCGTGGCCTTCTCTGTCCTAGCTTGGGTGGGGAGGGGCTTGGATGTTGCTCATATGTACAGTACCGTATATATGGTCAGTCTCAAAGGCATTGAAACTGTCCCTTGCTTCTGCCATTCATGGGCGAGTAAACCTCAAAATGGCACCGCAATTATTCACGATAAATGAAGGTGTAATTATTCAAGTTAAAAGGGTGGGTTAATTTGAATCAGCACTTGACTGCCATTAATCAATAGTCTAAATGCTTACAGTGTAACGTATGATAATTGATAACACAGCCCCATCCCGCGATACTGAATACTATTTGGATTTGAATGACTATGGGCTGTGGACGAAAGAGGTCGGGTCACGAATTGGTGCTTGCACCAGCTTATAACCACAGGGTACGACAGTTTGCAACATAGACCTTGCCAATATCAGGTGAGGAATAACATGTGACTTACACAAAGAACGAGCAGAGGATGGGACTTTCTTAAAAGTAGGCTACACTACACTTATGCAATATTAGTACTAGGATTATTAGATGAGTATGACTTAATCGTGGTTTGGCAGACAAGTAGTACTTGAAATTGACGTTAACACGTGATTTGGTCTCCAAGCTGTAGGTTCAGTTTTGATACACGGAAATTATTCAAGGTACATAAAATATGGGTAATTATTTACTGTAACAACACATCTTACCAATAAGACCCTTGTTTTTAAACTTAATAAGGCGGAATATAGGTGGGTCTTTTCTTAACATCATTATAGATCGCAAAGATTAGCTGTTGATTGGCACCGTAGTAAATATAGGAATACAATGTCTGGTGTTCCTCGGGATAGCGTTCTCGGCTCGTTACTTTTCATCAGGGTTAAAAGCTTTTCATATTGTATGGGGTTTCGCCTTAAAAACCGCCACGTTGTTTATATGTACAGTAGATAGCGCTACTCTCTCAACGTTAATTCCATCTCTCAAATGTAGACCCATGTCTGCGGAATCCCTTAATAGAGATCTAGCTAAAATTGGTCCATAATGCAAATTATGTGGCATGAAGTTAATCCCTAACAAAACTCAAAGTATGATTGCAAATAGGTCGAGGACAGTGACTCCTAAATATCCAGATCTTGGCATTGACAATATGTCTTTGACTGTATGCTACTCATTTAGAATTCTAGGATGTCATTCTTGATTGCAAATGTACGTTTGAGAAGCACATTTGGTCTATTTCTTTTTCAATTACACAAAAATTTGGCTTGTTGAGAAAGTCTTTCGAGATTTTCGGTGATCAATTTATCCGCAAGAAATGTTTTAATTCTTTCATTTTACCTTATTTCGAGCATTGTTCTCCTGACTGCTCTTAATCAGCTGCTGACTCATCTTAATTTGTTGGACAGAAACTTGCGGTTTATTAAACTTCTCATTCTTGATCTGAATACTAATCTCTGGCACCGTCTTCTAATTGGTTCTTCATGCATGTTGAATGAGATTTTCATAATTCAGATAATACTTTGCATGTAGATCTTCCAAGACTGTACCATCCTGTACTCAGTACTAGGTGTGCAATTACGTCTAATTCATGACTTGTTTCTCATAAGGCATAATACTATACAGTATTCTAAAAGTTTTATTCCATCTGTGACAAGATTGTGGAATGATCTTCCTAATCTGACTGTTGAATCGGTGGAACCGCTTAAGTTCAAACTGTTTTATTTTTCATTGTTAAACAGATTGACATATCTCGTTTTATAATTTATATATGACTGATCTATTTTAATGTTGTTACTGATCTTAAAATATTCAATAGTTTTTTATTCATAACTTGTATCTTGTATAGTTAATTTGCTATTCCCTTATTTCCATTTCTTACTGGGCTACTTTCTCCATTGGACCCTTTATGCTTGCAGCATTCTGCTTTTCCAACCAGGAAGGTAGCTTGGCCAGTAATTATGATAATAAGATTAATAACTCAAACTTAAATATCTGCATCTATACTATTGGTCTATCGAAAATGCTACAAAGGCATGGCGTGAAGTTCAAACTATTCGCAATGACACAATTTTACTTCTCCATAAATGATATATACATGACACTACTGAAACTCTTAACCGAATCCTTGGTAGTGTTAGGTGATGGGTGACATTTAAACAACTAAAATTAAATGAGAACAAAACTGAATTCATGGTGGTGGCCGGTGGGTAAGAGAAACAGGGTGAGAAACGGCCAACGGGTCAAGTTGTAGTGCAGAACTACTTTGTAAACATGAAGAAACTCATGCCTCATCTTATAAAGATGACTAACCATGAAGGACCCTACGCCTATTCACATTTACAAGATCCATCTTAATTGTCCTTTTGCAAATACTTCAAACGAGAAAAGCTAAATATTGGAAAGATCACAAAATGCGACGATGCCTTTCTGAAAAAGAGCTCATGGCTTAAAGTATATCGTTAAACCTTGTCAACGAAAAGTAAACTTGTCGCCTATTTCCTTAATAAGAATATTTCTTCAGAATTGTTTAAAAACATTTAAATTGGTCAGCTTTGCTTGTTCATGTAAGAAAAATTGACGCATTGGAACTTTAAATGAGTCTAGTTACGAGAAAGTAAAGACAGCCTTTCGGATGACGTATATCGTTATCCTTCATTTATTCTAGTCAAACATCATGGACCAATTTAGTCGTATTTACACCGAAAACCAAGCATTTTTTTCATTGCTATTGGTCCCAGAAGTAAATCAATTTGTAGTAAATTTACTTATGCCTTTACCAAAGGAGTATAACGTTCTGTACGTGCCAAATATTAGATATTAACTACAGGTAGGCCTATTATGTATTGTCAGATGGCTGGTTTTTATTAGGTCAGTGGTGTCTTGATTGGTTTTGGGTTGACTAAATTCGGGGGTTCATGCCAGACCTCTTATTCCATTTTAACACATTACAAGATTACAAGGCTTGCAGGTCTCCCGTCACCACTGACCTAATCAAAACCAACTAACCAGACAAAGTAGTAAGGGACATTGTCCTGAAGTAGACCTAGTTAAAAAAATTTTGTCCCTTTACGGTGATATGCCTTTAATTGAGGGTTACGAGGGGTGTGGTCTTTTTACTTTTTCTTGTTCATTTTTGCAAATTCAACAAACATCGGAAACTACAGGCACAGCCAATGCCGTCTCAATATATTGACACGGCAATGACATTTGGTACAGTAGGAGTTCAGCACTTGAGTTTTTTTATCTTTTATTTTTTAAGCACCTAATTGAAATAAATCTTAACTAACTAACCAATATTATCATCTTGCCAAAACACCAACATGCTTTTTTCGAACATTTGACAATCGGGTTTGATGGAAAACCCTGATGGACATCTGGGTTCGTTATTAAACGCTTATCGATGTAAGAGATGATGCACAGTTGAGTTGAAGAAGTATAAAAATATCAAATTTATATTTGAGAGCGATAATGTACAATCTGCAGCATATTTGATTAATTTAAGTTATACTTGTAAAACGGTATATATGAGGATAAAATTAGATAAAGCCTGTTAGGTAATGATAATTGTCTGGAAACTAAATTAACTTCAGCACGAGTCTTGCTATAAAACTAAAAAGTAATAAATTGTTATGAATAACGTAGTGCTTTTCCACCTACTACCCATCACTTTTGTAACAAAGCAACTGTCAGGCAAAATGAAAGACCGTCTCAAGAAAGCCTCCAATATCAAAGCCTAATGGTTATTGATTGATAAATTTAGGATTGCCATGCTTGATCGGCACGACGCAGGCTCTTGCACGAGGTAGCTCAAAAGGAAGGCAATTCTTCGCTGGAGGTACAACAGAGGTTTTGAACAAGGGGCAAGGAGGATGATGAGATGGATTGCAAAGTCCACTCCGGCTAAGCGAACTGAATGGTTAAGACCCAACTGCACCATCCCGCATTGCATTGCCAAATCAGATAAAGAAGATTTGTGTTACAAGATAACATCCCCATGCCAAAGAAGAGTGCTATGAATAATATCCGTCATATCCCAGCGAGAAAATCAATTATTATTATTATTATTATTATTATTATTATTATTATTATTACAAGCTAAGCTACAACCATAGTTAAAAAGCTAGGTGCTATAAGAACAAGGGCTCCAACAGGGAAAATAGCCGTGAGGAAAGGAAACAAGGAAATCAAAAACTACAAGAGAAGTAATAAACAATCAAAATAAAATATACTTAGAACAGTAACAACATTAAATTATATCTTTCATGTATAAACTATAAAAACTTCATTAAAAAAGAGGAAGAGAAATATAAGAAAGAACGGTGTGCCCGAGTGTACCCTCAAACAAGAGAACTCTAATCTAAGACATTGGAAGGCCATGGTACAGAGGCTATGGCACTACCCAAGACTAGAGAACAATAGTTTGATTTTGAAGTGTTCTTCTCCTAGAAGAGTCTCTTCTATCCTTACCAATAGGAAAGTAGCCACTGAGCAATTACATTACAGTAGTTAATCCCTTGAGCGAAGAAGAGTTGTTAGGTAATCTCAGTGTTGTT
Organism: Palaemon carinicauda; assembly: GCF_036898095.1. Classification (NCBI taxonomy): domain Eukaryota; kingdom Metazoa; phylum Arthropoda; class Malacostraca; order Decapoda; family Palaemonidae; genus Palaemon; species Palaemon carinicauda. The sequence goes on along the minus strand of NC_090732.1, from coordinate 83,006,288 downwards.
AGGTGTGTGAGGACAAAGGAGGATTTGGAAAGAATAGGCCAGACTATTCGGTGTATGTGCAAGCAAAGACAAAATGAGCCGTAACCGGAGAGAGGGATCCAATTTAGTGTGTCTGACCAGTCAAAGGACCCTGTAACTCTCCAGCGGTAGTACCTCAACGGTTGGCTGGTGCATTCTTGCATCCTGTACCACACAGATTATGAATTTATTTACCGATTTCCTGAACAATTTTATCAGCTTCAGGATGCTTATTAATAAAACGAAAAAGATAGTCATCTTACTGATGGATGCAGAAACTAAAGCTCTATAATAATACATTTAACAAATGCATGGTATTGTTTAAAATCAAACAATAGCATAGACGTAAAAAAAGCAGAAATAAAGATTCCTAAAGCCCCCCTGACACTTGCACGCATTCGTGGCACGCACTGGCACGCATTGATGCGCGAACTCGCGTGAACGAGCCGTGAAAATGTCGTGAACAGTGCGGAAACTCGCGTGCCAGAGCGTACCAATGCGTGCCATGCGGGCCCAAAACTTTGAAATGTTTAAAGTTTGTGGCACGCATTGGCACGCACTAAATGGCCGTGAACGATGCGCCAACTGGAGTGAACTGGAGTGAACAGTGAGGGAACTGGCGTGAACTGGAGTGAACTGGAGTGAACGATGCGGGAAGTGGCGTGAACTTTATAATGAAGAGAAACAAAAAGGAAACGAAAATATTAATGAAAAGGAAAGAAAAATAAACCTAGTAAATTTTTATATTTGCTGTTTTAATGTGAAAAAAAAATGATATCTTATTTCAAACTATTTCTATAACTTTATAATGAAGAGAAACAAAAAGGAAACGAAAAAATTAATGAAAAGGAAAGAAAAATAAACCTAATAAATTTTTATATTTGCTGTTTTAATGTGAAACAAAATTATATCTTAAAAATTCAAACTATTTCTATAACTTTATAATGAAGAGAAACAAAAAGGAAACGAAAAAATTAATGAAAAGGAAAGAAAAATAAGCCTAATAAATTTTCATATTTGCTGTTTTAATGTGAAAAAAAATTATATCTTATTTCAAACTATTTTTATAACTTTATAATGAAGAGAAACAAAAAGGAAACGAAAAAATTAATGAAAAGGAAAGAAAAATAAACCTAATAAATTTTTATATTTGTTGTTTTAATGTGAAAAAAAAATTATATCTTATTTCAAACTATTTTTATAACTTTATAATGAAGAGAAACAAAAGGGAAACGAAAAAATTAATGAAAAGGAAAGAAAAATAAACCTAATAAATTTTTATATTTGCTGTTTGAATGTAAAAATAAAATGATGTCTTATTTCAAACTATTTCTATAACTTTATAATGAAGAGAAACAAAAAGGAAACGAAAAAATTAATGAAAAGGAAAGAAAAATAAACCTAATAATTGTTTATATTTGCTGTTTGAATGTAAATATAAAATGATGTCTTATTTCATGCACACACTTATTTTCCTCTATTACCAATCAAGACCCAAAACTTTTGTTTTGAATAAAAATGAACTGAAAAATAAACCCAAGAAATTTTTAAGTTTGCTGTTTGAATGTAAAAATAAAATGATGTTTTATTTCATCAACATACTTATTCTTCTTTATTACCTTAAAATGAAGGGCAAAACAATTTTTTTCTGTTTGCAGTTTTAATGTAAAAATAAAATGATTTCTTATTTCAACACACTTTTTTCTCTATTACCTTAAAATCAACAGCCTAAAAACTTTTCATGTTTGCTGCTTTTAATGTTAAAATAAAATGCTTTCTTAATACTTGTACATATTTCATGTCTGCTATTTATATGTAAATCAAATGCTTTTTTATTGAAACTAAAATAAAGGGCAACAAAAAATACAAACGAAAACATGGTGTCTCTGACAGAAAGCATTGTTGTCTCTTCCGAACCCAATCCAAGAATGTCCTCGGGTTGGAGAAGCCCCGTTTTTATATGGAGTGGCCAATTCGTGAACTGGCGTGAACTGGCGTGACCAATGCGGAAACGATGCGGAATGATGAGTGAACTCGCGTGAACGTGTCGTGAACGATGCGCGAACTACGCGTGCCAATTCGTGCCATCGCGTGAACGTCGCGTGAACGTCGCGTGAACGTCGCGTGAACGATGCGCGAACTGGAGTGAACTGGTCGTGAACAGTGCGCGAAAAACACCAGTGCGTGCCAAAAAGTGGCACGCACTGGCGCGCATCAATGCGTGCCAGTGCGTGGCAAAAATGCGCGCAAGTGTCAGGGGGGCTTAAAGATAGACGATACGAGTTTTTATGCAGCTCTTGACATCGCCTTTACTTACTCGCCTAAGGCTTCTTAAACGACTTGAATATTATTGACTCAAAATCATGAATTGTCTGACTGTAATATTGCTGGCCCGTCCCCAGAGCTTTTTTATGGGGTGTCTCTTTTCCCAAAACTGGTTCTCTTTTTCTGTAAATATCATTACATATCTAGGGATAGACAAGATAGAATACTTGAAAATTTGATTCTAGTGATATTAGGAGGAAAAATTGGGTATGCTGTCTATGCTCTTCTACCCTATTAAATGTTATTCAAAGTAGTGACTTTGGTTAACAGAATTTTACTTATAATGTTGACAGTTTGCGCTTAAATTAAAATAATATTTACTCATTTTTATGAATTGATTCATTTATTATGTTAACAATAACATGCTTATTACTTTATTTGTTGTTATGTTGTATACTCTGACTTAACAAAAGACAATAATTCATAAATATTCTAAAAAGTATGTATGTGATGAAATAAAAAAAATGCAAATAAAATGGAACAATTGCAATTACCATGTACAATTATATATGAAAGTTTTCAAATGTACTTTAGAATAAGGAGAATTATGCATACTTCAAATATTTGTACAATTAATACACTACAAACACAAGTAATATGTAGCAATGATTTAGGATGAAAGGATTTTATTTTAATATGTTGGCCATATGATTACATAGTTTCTTAATTAAAGAAGTGGAACTAATATGTTCTTTTATATTCAAAAGCAACGAAACACTTAAGTTCGTGTCGTGTGAAAACAGATGTCGTCTTGTGGTGAAGCTTAGCATAAATATCACAGCTTTATCCATATCAATCAGCATGTTGTGATTAGTGTTAATTCATGCCAGTGAGGACACCCTCTCTTCTTTCATGTTGGTCCTCATAAAGATATTGAGTCTCTTTAAAGTGGTGGCAGACCTCTCACATTCACATGATGTTACTGGCAGTGTGCTTGCTATTTAAAGTAGGGTACAAATATTAGGGAATACAGATGGGTCACACTTCTTTATAACTATGGCATATGTCAGTGGGATAGAATCTTACACTTCAATTTCCCTCTTTTCAGCTCCTGTGGGACTAGTTTTGGTGAAGGGAGGTCATCCTCATAAAGTTCAACAGCAGGCATTATGTCGATATCCATTTCATCATTACACTGGGCTGAAGGTACAAGTTCAAAGATATTTGATGCAGTCTGAGAGAGAGGGGAAAATCTCTCAAATAATTCCATGATGATATGGCAAAGAAAAGGAATTGATAAATTTACCTCACCGATAAAGAGTCAGCATTGACACCGTGCTGCTGTCGTCCTGTTGCTCTTGGTTTTCTTGGAAACACTTCAACTTTTGAAGCTCTATTCACAGATGATGTGAAGATTTCATCAAAATTATTAGTAATGTTCTCTCGTAGGTGATGGCAAACACATTTTCTTCATCAATTATGCTAAAGGCTTGTATAATATCTAGGGACGTACCTTGTAATTTAATGACGATGACTTCAAGGTTGAGAAAGCAGTTGTTAGGTTAAGATTAAACTTACAATGAAATAAAATAAAAAATTCTGTATAGTATAGAGGAGCCCACAAGCTTGAACTCTGTTCTTGTTGTCCCACTCTGTTGTAATGTAATTGGTGAAAATGTCACAATGTAATTCATGAGCAATAACTTCAAGGGCTATAATGATATGTGTAAAAACTCTATAAAAATTACCTTATGCATTATGCCTTCCTGCCCACCAAGTTCTGTAAACTTCAGTTTAAAAAGATTGCTTTCTTTCACCCCTATAACTGCTGTCAGAAGTTTTCCCGTTTTGGGTTGTTATTAAAATGGAGTACAATAGGCTTCATTTAGTCTAGTGAGTGCCTTATTGCTGTAAGCGAATTTGATATACATACATATACCAAGGCACTTCCCCCGATTTTGGGGGGTAGCCGACATCAACAAATGAAACAAAACAAAAAAGGGGACCTCTACTCTCTACGTTCCTCCAGCCTAACAAGGGACTCAACCGAGTTCGGCTTTTACTGCTAGGGTGCCACAGCCCACCCTCCCACATTATCCACCACAGATGAAGCTTCATAATGCTGAATCCCCTACTGCTGCTACCTCCGCGGTCATCTAAGGCATCGGAGGAAGCAGCAGGGCCTACCGGAACTGCGTCACAATCGCTCGCCATTCATTCCTATTTCTAGCACGCTCTCTTGCCTCTCTCACATCTATCCTCCTATCACCCAGAGCTTTCTTCACTCCATCCTTCCACCCAAACCTTGGCCTTCCTCTTGTACTTCTCCCATCAACTCTTGCATTCATCACCTTCTTTAGCAGACAGCGATTTTCCATTCTCTCAACATGGCCAAACCACCTCAACACATTCATATCCACTCTAGCTGCTAACTCATTTCTTACACCCGTTCTCACACTCACCACTTCGTTTCTAACCCTATCTACTCGAGATACACCAGCCATACTCCTTAGACACTTCATCTCAAACACATTCAATTTCTGTCTCTCCGTCACTTTCATTCCCCACAACTCCGATCCATACATCACAGTTGGTACAATCACTTTCTCATATAAAACTCTTTTTACATTCATGCCCAACCCTCTATTTTTTACTACTCCCTTAACTGCCCCCAACACTTTGCAACCTTCATTCACTCTCTGACGTACATCTGCTTCCACTCCACCATTTGCTGCAACAACAGACCCCAAGTACTTAAACTGATCCACTTCCTCAAGTAACTCTCCATTCAACATGGCATTCAACCTTGCACCACCTTCCCTTCTCGTACATCTCATAACCTTACTCTTACCCACATTAACTCTCAACTTCCTTCTCTCACACACACTTCCAAATTCTGTCACTAATTGGCCAAGCTTCTCTTCTGTGTCTGCAACCAGTACAGTATCATCCGCAAACAACAACTGATTTACCTCCCATTCATGGTCATTCTCGTCTACCAGTTTTAATCCTCGTCCAAGCACTCGAGCATTCACCTCTCTCACCACTCCATCAACAAACAAGTTAAACAACCACGGTGACATCACACATCCCTGTCTCAGCCCCACTCTCACCGGAAACCAATCACTCACTTCATTTCCTATCCTAACACATGCTTTACTACCTTTGTAGAAACTTTTCACTGCTTGCAACAACTTTCCACCAACTCCATATAACCTCATCATATTCCACATTGCTTTCCTATCTACTTTATCATACGCTTTCTCCAGATCCATAAACGCAACATACACCTCCTTACCTTTTGCTAAATATTTCTCGCATATCTCCCTTACTGTAAAAATCTGATTCATACAACCCCTACCTCTTCTAAAAGCACCCTGTATTTCTAAGATTGCATTCTCTGTTTTATCCTTGATCCTATTAATCATTACTCTACCATACACTTTTCCAACTACGCTTAACAAACTAATACCTCTTGAATTACAACACTCATGCACATCTCCCTTACCCTTATATAGTGGTACAATACATGCACAAACCCAATCTACTGGTACCATTGACAACACAAAACACATATTAAACAATCTCACCAACCATTCAAGTACAGTCACACCCCCTTCCTTCAACATCTCAGCTCTCACACCATCCATACCAGACGCTTTTCCTACTCTCGTTTCATCTAGTGCTCTCCTCACTTCATCTATTGTAATCTCTCTCTCATTCTCATCTCCCCTCACTGGCACCTCAACACCTGCAACAGCAATTATATCTGCCTCCCTATTATCCTCAACATTCAGTAAACTCTCAAAATATTCCGCCCATCTTTTCCTTGCCTCCTCTCCTTTTAACAACCTCCCATTTCCATCTTTCACTGTCTCTTCAATTCTTGAGCCAGCCTTCCTTACTCTCTTCACTTCTTTCCAAAACTTCTTCTTATTCTCTTCATATGAATGACCCAATCCCTGACCCCACCTCAGGTCAGCTGTCCTCTTTGCCTCACGTACATTGCGCTTTACTTCCACATTTTTCTCTTTATATTTTTCATACTTCTCTACACTATTACTCTGCAGCCATTCTTCAAAAGCCCTCTTTTTCTCTTCCACTTTTACCTTCACTCCTTCATTCCACCATTCACTGCCCTTCCTCATGCTGCCTCCAACAACCTTCTTGCCACACACATCACTTGCAATCCCAACAAAATTTTCTTTTACTAACTTCCACTCCTCCTCTAAATTGCCAGTTTCTCTTACTTTCACTTCGTCATATGCCATTTTCAACCTTTCCTGATATTTACTTTTTACCCCCGGTTTTATTAGCTCTTCAACCCTCACTAGCTTCCTTTTACATTCACCTACTCTATTTCCCCACTCTTTTGCTACAACTAATTTTCCTTCCACCAAAAAATGATCAGACATACCGTTAGCCATACCCCTAAACACGTGCACGTCTTTCAATCTTCCAAACATTCTTTTAGTTATCAACACATAATCCATTAATGCCCTTTCTACTACTCTTCCATTTGCCACTCTTACCCATGTATACTTATTTTTATCTTTCTTTTTTAAAAAGCTATTACTTATCACCATCTCTTGCTCAACACACATATCCACCAGTCTCTCACCACTCTCATTTTCACCTGGTACGCCATACTTCCCAATGACACCTTCTACCTCTCCAGCGCCCACTCTAGCATTTAAATCACCCATGGCAACTACATACATAATTCCTTCTACCCAGTCCTTCTACACACCTAGTAATTCATTCCAGAACTCATTCCACTCTTCTTCATGGAGAATGAAATATCATTGAAAGGAGAAAGAGTTAATTAGGTAGAATCATTTAAGTATTTAGGAACTATGATCTCCAATACAGAGTCTTTATAATTAGAGTTTAGTGAAAGATTTAAAAAAAAGCAATATTTAAGTTTAAACAGTGGCTGATGCAGTGGGTGAAGATAGCTTTGGAGGCATCTTTTTAATGAGTGCCTGGACTCTAACATTTTAACTCCTCATATTGGTGGCTCCATCATACCCTTGTCCTCTGTAGTCTTATATTGGGATGCTTATTTCACCCAAAACTGTCTTTATCTTTGTAGCAATATGGTGATCTGCTATCTGGAGAAGAGAGCATATTTCCACTCTTCTCTGATGTTGCATTATCGTGCCACAGCTTTAAGATTATCGTTTCTCTACTAAATCATTTACAGATAAGGTGGCTTATATCACATCCCTGTGTATTTCCTTCTACTAAAGAATGATGTTAGAATTTGATAAAAAGATTTATAACAACAGACTTGCCAGAAAAAAATATTTATTACTTTTTAAGTACAGTTCGGTGAAAAAGATACTCACAGAAAATATGGACTTCCAGAAAACTCTCACCCTCGGTACAGGTATTTACGTGGCTTGTTTCAGTAGCCCTCCTGATTACCAGCTGAGCAAAGCAAGTACAGTAGTATGTAGAATAATGTACAATATATCGCTGAATAAGCATACATACTTTGTAAGTTAGCCGTTATTAGCCGTTAAGAACTGATTTCCCTGTCGGTTACCGCTTTGACCTTTCTAAATCTTGTTTTCATTCAGATTTATGGATCTTCGGTAAGTGACACCATTCAAAAACTTCCTTTACTGCCTAACCTATAAAAGAGTGGAAAACAACCTAGTTTAGTATACCCTGACACGTTCCTTATACATTTTCTAAACATGATACTGTAACTGTTCAGTGGCTGTTTCCCCAGATAGTAAGAGTAGAAGAGACATTCTGTATATGCAGCTGTTCTGGAGATGGACACTGCAAAATCATCATCATCATCTCCTCCTATGCCTATTGACGCAAAGGGCTTCGGTTAGATTTTGCCAATTGCCTCTATCTTGAACTTTTAATTCAATACTTCTCTATTCATCATCTCCTACTTTGCGCTTCATAGTTCTCAGCCATGCAGGCCTGGGTCTTCCAATTGTTCTAGTGCCTTGTGAAGCCTGGCTGAACGTTTGGTGAGCTAATCTTTTTTGGGGAGTGCAAAGAGCGTGTACAAACCACCTCCATCTACACCTCATCATGGTCTCGTCCACATATGGCACTTGAGTAATCTCTCTTATAGTCTCATTTCTAATCCTGTCTTGCCATTTAACTCACAATATCCGTCTGGGGGATTTGTTCTCAAATCTACGAAATCTATTGGAGATTGTTTCATTGTCATATCATGACTAATGTCCATAGAGTAACATCGATCTCACTAAACTGATATATAGTCTGATTTTCATATGTAATTTCAGGCGATTTGATTTCCAAATTTTACTTAACCTAGCCATTGTCTGATTTGCTTTTTTAAAATCCTTCTTTAAACTCTAATTATAAAGACTCTGTATTGGAGATCATAGTTCCTAAATACTTAAATGATTCTACCTAATTAACTCTTTCTCCTTTCATTGATATTTCATTCTCCATTACATACTCCGGTCTCATCATCTCTCTTTTTTTCTATTTATCTCCAGCCCAACCTCGTGTGATAGTTTATGCAATCTGGTAAGCAAGCATTGCAAATCCTATGGTGTTCTGGTAACAAGGATAGCATTATCAGCATGCTCTAGGTCTGCTAAATTCCTATCACCAATCCAGTCCAATCCTTCTCCACCATCTCCAACTGTTCTACGCATTACAAAATCCATGAGGAGGATAAACAACATAGGTGACAACATATTACCTTGGATTACTCCTCTGTTCACTGGAAATTCATTTGATAAGACTCCATTAACATTAACTTTGCATTTGCTATGCTCGTGAACAGACTTAATCAAATTTACATATTTAAAATGAATTCCTTAATAACGCAGGACTGTCCACAAAACTGGCCGGTGTACACTATCAAAGGCTTTTCCATAGTCTACAAATGCCATCAAAAGGGGATTTCTATATTCTATGCATTGCTGTATAAAATATCTCAAAATTAAAATTTGGTCAGTGCAACTCCAAAATCAGGCCAATTAAAATGTTCACTAGCCTTACATAGAGCCATGTGCTCTTTACCACTGTTTGGAAGTACACTCAAACACTCTTCTCTGTCAATGTGCTTTTCCTCTTGTTTAATTTTAAAAATTATGTTGGGTAGGCTTAGTATAAGGGTCCAAGAGATGGACTTTTCCTCATTTTTTATATTCATTTTCAAAACCATCGTTGCCATCCATCTCTCAGTACATATCATCATCATCTCCTCCTACGCCTATTGAGACACACAAAGAGAAAATATGTCACACGGTACTTATGCTGTTCATATTGATAATCCAATCATTTTATTATCTTTCATACCAAACTCTCTACTTTTCTGCTTCTTTTTCCACACCGGGATGCTTTCCTTATTCGGCCCTTGGTCTTGTAGCATTTTGCTATTCCAACTATGGTTGGACTGCAATTTTGATTATGATATTAACCTTGTCCCCACTTTTATAAGGACCCTCTGAGGCACTCACAATTTATGAATAGACGTCACAAAAGACAGAGAAATCTCACCTTATGGTATTGAAGTTTTAATTGATTCGAATTTAATGGCAGAACAGAACTTCTAATGAACGACCCTTATCACTATTTTTATTTGCCATATTATATTTCCTTTCTTAATCATCCTAATCTAATTGCGTAGTTTTATTTCTTTATCCTAAACATACACATTTCACTTATCTATATAAATAATATCCTTGTGAGGACTACTCCAGATGTGTCCTAGAAATTACTCTTTGCAGATATTACTGCCACGCACTTGTACAGTGATTTTTATATACAGTAGTTCTTCTGCAAGGATATTTACCTGTTTTCTTATATTAAAGGCCGCAACAATAGCCACCCTTATGTTCAAATAAGAAATCACGTGGTTTAACCAATAAAAATGCCATTTCATGGGAAAACAGAGAGGCAAGGTAGTATGCTAAAATATATTTTTCTTGAATGCGGCCAACTGATTTCTTTGTTATGGTCATATTACAATACTATGTGACCTGAAAAAATGAAAATTGAATCTGAGTGGATATACTAAATTTATGTACATGGATTCTAATAAGAAATCTGTATATAGCAAAATATATTTATTGCTTAGAGAATTAGTAATCAAGTAAACTAGTAAGTATATAACTTATAGAATAACACATTGAGCAAAATCTAAAAGCAGCACCAAAACATCACGACGTTTCTACAATATTTCATGCGAGTCATCTGCATCTCTTGAAGGTTCTTATTTGTTTGGAATTTCATGGAGGACACCACTAATGAATGTACACACGTATTTGTCCATTAGAGATTCCTGCCAATTTTACTAAGTCGTTTTGGCCTGACTCGATCCAATGTAAGCTAAGATGTGAGAGTACAAAGGCCTTCTCTCGACAGATCTAACTTCATACCTCAAGCTATTTAGACCGTCGTATGAATACCGGCCAGTGTTTCGTTCCAATGTTTTATATCTGAAATACAGTAAGGCGTTATCTGGAGGCATTTAGCATTTCTTTAACAATGTCAAAAAAATGTCGTTTAATAGATACCTAAACTATTTTCTTGCTTACGTTGCCTTTTCCAACAAGCACAGATATTCTTTTGGGCGAGTCGCCCAAAAGAATATCTCAAAAGTTCTTTATTATGCTTCCAGGAGGGAGCCATTGCAAATACAAATTGATTTCTTTTTTCTTAATCACCTGTTTTTATTGAGCACCTGTGGAGTATGTTCGATGGTCCTATACCTGGCCACCGTGTGGTGGTATCTCCAGACCCTCATATCAGAGAAGTCGATTCGTCTCCACATATCGTCATCCTCTCCTCCCCAGCCCCAGTAGATATTACTCCAACCGTTTACCAGTTCGATGTGTTCTCTCGCCATAAGACATGCTCCTCCAAAGTACTTGTAATACACCAGTCTGTAAGAAAGAGGCTTTGCTCTTATACTACAGTACCTATAATTTGTATATTATATTTTGAAAACATGAGGCTATATCATCATATTAACTCCTAAACATTAGTGGTGACAGACTTGTAAAATATTTCGACAGTAAATGGTAAAGTTTCTTCATTTATGTGGTAGAAAAAAGGATGTATATAAAACATTAGAATAAGCAATATCATAGACAAATCAGAAGGATTAGCTCAATATAAAAAATGAAAATATCTTATGACCTGTAATTATGGTTAGAAGTAGCAACGGCCAGGTGTCTAGGCTGTTGCGAGCAGTGATACAAGTGTCGGTCATCCTCAGGAAGCATGTCGATGTCATGAAATGCAAAGCAGTCCCACGGTCCCTCTTTCTGCGCCTCCAGAAAACCCACGTTTAGAAGGCGCGCTCGATTGAACAGGTCATCTCCTAAATCAACATAGAACAGTTAAAACTATTTACTAATCATGACGATCAGAACATAAAAATGATTTTTTCTTATATCTTTTATCTTCGGTTTTAATCACTTTTTACAAAGCTCAGTGGCATTGTGGAGGGAAAGTATTAATTACGAAACATCTAATAAAGTAAAAAAAATAATTCTCAGGAAGTAGAAAGGTTCTAAAAGAATTGACAGAAAGCTAAATGAAGCTGAAAAAATTGAGGGATCAAAGCTTCAGTAAATTGTTATTAATCAGCAAAACATCGACAATCATGTAGAACTCCTCATTAAATTTTCTGACAAAGTTTTAAACTTCTGCTTACGACCATGGGTAATGTTGGAGTATTTCGATAAATTTGTATTAGTATTACTCAGGGTTGGCATGGTAGATACCTAACGGCTTGCCCGCCTAGGCCGGGTTTTTTAATCTAAAAATCAAGGCTTTTTTTGGGAAGTTTTTAGCTGTTTTATGCTTAAAATAGCCATTATTATTGTTCTATTGTGTAACTTTTAGTTTGATACATAATTTAAAGTAGAAGAAATATATTTACAACCCTTTTTTTAAATTATGGAAGTTATAATAGAATAGTTTTTAAAAAAGGGTCAGGTTTTTTACTTTTTTAGCTGAATACTGCTATAGCACTGTACATTATTATGGTACTTTTGTGAAAATTTTAGTGTGATACATAGTGAAGAATAGAACGATATACCTAGAAACAGTTTTGTTTTTCTTTTCTTATTACCTTGAGAGAGGGTGTGGCTTTATTGCTGAGTAAATGGATGACAGGTAAAGTAGTGGAATGGAAGGAGATATCATCTAGGTTAATGTGGGTAAGGGTTAGGTTGGATAGGGAATGTTGGGCGTTTATCAGTGCGTATGGGCCAGGTAGTGAGAAAAGTGAAGAAGAGCGGAATGAGTTCTGGAATGAATTAACTAGGTGTGTAGAAGGACTGGGTAGAAGGAATTATGTAGTTGTCATGGGTGATTTAAATGCTAGAGTGGGCGCTGGAGAGGTAGAAGGTGTCATTGGGAAGTATGGCGTACCAGGTGAAAATGAGAATGGTGAGAGACTGGTAGATATGTGTGTTGAGATAAAGATAAAAATAAGTATACTTGGGTAAGAGTGGCAAATGGAAGAGTAGTAGAAAGGGCATTAATGGATTATGTGTTGATAACTAAAAGAATGTTTGGAAGATTAAAAGACGTGCACGTGTTTAGGGGTATGGCTAACGGTATGTCTGATCATTTTTGGTGGAAGGAAAATTAGTTGCAGCAAAATAGTGGGGGAATAGAGTAGGTGGATGTAAAAGGGAGCTAGTGAGGGTTGAAGAGCTAATAAAACCGGGGGTAAAGAGTATATATCAGGAAAGGTTGAAAATGACATAAGACAAAGTGAAAGTAAGAGAAACTGGCAATTTAGAGGGGGAGTGGAAGTTAGTAAAAGAAAATTTTTTGTTGGGATTGCAAGTGATGTGTGTGGCAAGAAGGTTTTTGGAGGCAGCATGAGGAAGGGCAGTGAATGGTGGAATGAAGGAGTGAAGGTAAAAGTGGAAGTGAGGAGAGCACTAGATGAAACGAGAGTAGGAAAAGCGTCTGGTATAGATGGTGTGAGAGCTGAGATGTTGAAGGAAGGGGGGTGTGACTGTACTTGAATGGTTGGTGAGATTGTTTAATGTGTTTTGTGTTGTCAATGGTACCAGTAGATTGGGTTTGTGCATGTATTGTACCACTATATAAGGGTAAAGGAGATGTGCATGAGTGTTGTAATTCAAGAGGTATTAGTTTGTTAAGCGTAGTTGGAAAAGTGTATGGTAGAGTAATGATTAATAGGATCAAGGATAAAACAGAGAATGCAATCTTAGAAATACAAGGTGGTTTTAGAAGAGGTAGGGGTTGTATGAATCAGATTTTTACAGTAAGGCAGATATGCGAAAAATATTTAGCAAAAGGTAAGGAGGTGTATGTTGCGTTTATGGATCTGGAGAAAGCATATGATAGAGTCGATAGGGAAGCAATGTGGAATGTGATGAGGTTATATGGAGTTGCTGGAAGGTTGTTGCAAGCAGTGAAAAGTTTCTACAAAGGTAGTAAAGCATGTGTTAGGATAGGAAATGAAGTGAGTGATTGGTTTCCGGTGAGAGTGGGGCTGAGACAGGGATGTGTGATGTCGCCGTGGCTGTTTAACTTGTATGTGGATGGAGTGGTGAGAGAGGTGAATGCTCGAGTGCTTGGACGAGGATTTAAACTGGTAGACGAGAATGACCATGAATGGGAGGTAAATCAGTTGTTTGCGGATGATACTGTACTGGTTGCAGACACAGAAGAGAAGCTTGGCCAATTACTGACAGAATTTGGAAGAGTGTGTGAGAGAAGGAAGTTGAGAGTTAATGTGGGTAAGAGTAAGGTTATGAGATGTACGAGAAGGGAAGGTGGTGCAAGGTTGAATGTCATGTTGAATGGAGAGTTACTTGAGGAGGTGGATCAGTTTAAGTACTTGGGGTCTGTTGTTGCAGCAAATGATGGACTGGAAGCAGATGTACGTCAGAGAGTGAATGAAGGTTGCAAAGTGTTGGGGGCAGTTAAGGGAGTAGTAAAAAATAGAGGGTTGGGCATGAAGGTAAAGAGAGTTCTATATGAGAAAGTGATTGTACCAACTGTGATGTATGGATCGGAGTTGTGGGGAATGAAAGTGATGGAGAGACAGAAATTGAATGTGTTTGAGATGAAGTGCCTAAGGAGTATGGCTGGTGTATCTCGAGTAGATAGGGTTAGGAACAAAGTGGTGAGAGTGAGAACGGGTGTAAGAAATGAGTTAGCAGCTAGAGTGGATATGAATGTGTTGAGGTGGTTTGGCCATGTTGAGAGACTGGAAAATGGCTGTCTGCTAAAGAAGATGATGAATGCAAGAGTTGATGGGAGAAGTACAAGAGGAAGGCCAAGGTTTGGGTGGATGGATGGGGTGAAGGAAGCTCTGGGTGATAGGAGGATTGATGTGAGAGAGGCAAGAGAGAATGCTAGAAATAGGAATGAATGGCGAGCGATTGTGACGCAGTTCCGGTAGGCCCTGCTGCTGCCTCCGATGCCTTAGATGACCGCGGAGGTAGCAGCAATAGGGGATTCAGCATTATGAAGCTTCTTCTGTGGTGGATAACGGGGGAGGGTGGGCTGTGGCACCCTAGCAGTACCAGCTGAACTCAGTTGAGTCCCTTAATAGGCTGGGAGGAATGTAGAGAGTAGAGGTCCCCTTTTTGTTTTTGTTTCATTTGTTGATGTTGGCTACCCCCCAAAATTGGGGGAAGTGCCTTGGTATATGTATGTATGTATGTATTACCTTGATGTATGCCAATCAGGACATTTTCCTCAACTTCAGTATTTCATGTTGTAGCATGTTGTAATTAGGATTATTGTATTCTTCAATCTAAGATCACATGTCCCAGAATTTACAAGTTATCAATAATAAGACAGTCAGCCCTCCTTATTAGCCTGGTTAGGTAACGGAGACAGGTGAGAAACCGCGAATGCTTGCTGTCCTCAGGGTGAGTTAACTCCTAACCTACCAACTCGCTCCCCCTTGCCTACGAGCGGTCGACTAACATCTTAAGTATTGCCTAATATTGTTTTTGATTTCTGTCATAATATAAGTATTATATTAATGAATGAACACATTCAGTAAGTGTACAGTATATGTAAACATGTGTACTTTGTACATTGTAAGACTAAGTACACAACATGAGTCATTACCACACTTATACCTACATGTGGTGTTTTCGACAGGTCAACTCGCACCAGGGAAACTCGCCGTACTTATAGCCTTTATCTATATTACTATTATCTATATTACTATTGTAAAGTATGATATTTTGTATACAATATTGTACAGTAGTAAATATAATAATAACATTGCAGTATTACATAATGAATATAGTATTACAATAAAAATTTTAATAAAAAGTATCCGTACAGCACCACTAACCATTTACATACGAAGTTACATGGTAAGTTTGAAGCATGATGCAACTCTTTGAGCCGTTGACTGTTTGGTGCATGTGGTAGCATAATGTACAGTACATATCACGTTTTATACTAAAATCACTATAAGCACACTGGATATGTACAGATTTTTACATTACTTTTACATCTCAATGTGATACTACACAAAAAAAGACCAAAGCAAGAGATGCACACACGAGGAGCAACAATGTAAGGCTGAGGCCTTGTGAACGAGAGATGGGGCCTGGGGGTATTTTGCTGTGTGGAGATGGAAACGTTACAAAGTATGCTGGGTGCTAAGGAGCGCGGTCAGTTTGAAATGTTTGGGTCATAAGAGTCCTTATCGCAAAACCGCAAATATGTGATTTTTTTTTATTTAAAAGGCTATATGGTTCACTGTATCGCGAATAATCAAAATGACGAGAAAGAACCCGCGAATAGGGAGGACTGGCTGTCTATAACAGGTCAACGCAATGAATGTTCCAATAATAGCAAATAAAAACAGCCCTAGTTGACTGTAATGAACTAAATAAAAACTCATGGAACTTAGAGAAGGAATGCATTTCTAGCTAAATAAGTTTTATCATGTACATTAGGTATTTGGCCCTGTGGTTTCTCTTTACTGTTTCCCAAACTTTCCATAGAAGGCCTAAGCTAAAGAACTCCTAATCACCATATATACCTGGTTCTGATCTAACTTAACCCTTAAAATAGGGGACTGCAACATTGGTACAGACTGGACTCAAAATCGGTCTTTTTGGAAAGGACCTTTTACTTAGTAGGAGACTTGCATGGCTGTTCAACTAATTCTTATATTTTTCTCTCAATTTTTTTCAAGGATTATAAATAGATAGCTGAAATAGAAATGAAACTGAGGACATAGAAATATTACTTTATCTTAATAGCAAAGGTAAAGAACCAATAAGGAAAGAGAACGTTTTTTTTTTTCCATAAAACCTGCTTTTTCCCAAATAAAATCCGGCTAAAAAAAAACCGCTTGAACTGGTATTTTTTTCTAAAACAAAACCGGTTTTGTTTTTTCCATCCCAGTTATTACTAGATTATAACAAAACCACTCGATGAAAGTAGCATAGTTTACAACACCTTCGAAAAAAATAGGAGTATCAATCTTATCTAGGAATAACTATCAATGAGGTAGGCCTCTATTACCATCTGTTAAAACCACTGTGCCAGAATTAGTGCATTAACCCTTTCTTGTGCGTTCTGTATTAAAAAGAAAAAAAAAAAGATATTACATCTTATTACAATCTCTGAAAGTCTTTCCTGAAGTAAGTCAGAGGTTTTTTACTTCCGAGTCTCAACACGAGAATACACTAGACATCTACACAAATTAAAAAAGGGCCATTTCACTGTGTTCCGAAAGTTTGTGCATTGTTCTTATTATTTGTAATACAGTACAACCGTCCATACAAAATTATTGTTATATTTCAACAATTTTGCAATTATAACGTACATAATGTACATTTCTTGTCTGAACTCTTGTTTCCCGAGTGTTAATAAAAGTAAGCAAAATATATCAATAAAAGGTAAAAATCCCCGTGTCTTGAACCGGGTACACACACGTGTGCAAGTAGAACATAACGCAACATGTTCTTGTAACAAAAAACGCCAGTGTAGACGGAGAATCGAGTTCGTGCATCGTGCACAGCGTGCACGTTGTTGCGATACGCGATCATTCCCACCAACTGTCGGTAAATGCCCGTTGCATCAAAGGGATGTTGCGAACGCCATTCGAAATGTGTGGACGGAGCTAGAGTTGCACGACTCGTATCAACTGGCTCAACTTGATGATACCAAGAAGATAGAAGAACCAGAATTATTTTGTCTGATCCCCTCTCATCACCTTTATCGATATATGTAACGAGATTAAGAACTGATATCTTTTGAGAGAGAGAGAGAGAGAGAGAGAGAGAGAGAGAGAGAGAGAGAGAGAGAGAGAGATCTACCTATCACTTCTTCTACTGTCCATCTGAAATGAGCTGAAGAACATTGAATATCACTTTTCTATATATGGACATAAGATGTTATGAGATGCCTACAATATTTGCTTAACATTAACTTGTACTGTGTATATTTTGGCATGAATGAATGGTCCTCAATGTTCTGACATTAGTTGATGGTCATATAACCACTTGCTGTTACCAAAGAACACTTGAAAAAATACATACGAGAGTAAAGAGTTGTTTTTATTACAATACAAGAATCGAGTTTTGATCAACTTTCACTATCAAGCCCCTTTATCTTTTAAGCCTATTATTTTTGACGGAGAATATCAGGTCTCCTGTAGATATTCTTATTAATTGATATCAATAGATTTTATTGATATCTAGATTACAAGAGACGATGCAGCTTATTCTGTATTACATGATTACAAACCGGAGAGAGAGAGAGAGAGAGAGAGAGAGAGAGAGAGAGAGAGAGAGAGTTACCTTACTGAAATTTATCGTTTAGGAATGGTGATGATAATTTTGCATTACTTTGACATTTTATACAAAAAACTTGTTTCATGAAAATCTTTCTGAAGTATTTATTCGGGGTAAATATAGAAATTATCAGCTTTTATTCACTTAACCTCAATATTAATAGCTCAATGAGAGTTTATAAAAGATTGCAAGCCTTTCCTTCTATGACTATTCAGTAAAACATTATTATTTTTTTTCTTGACAAATATAGAACACATTTCTTTTAAAAGAATGATATATTTCATGCTATCCTAAGGAAAATATTTGTATCTCTCCCTCAAACTTAAAATTTCTGTCATATCCTAAATTTTGGAACCATATGTCAGCGAGTAATTCTCGACCACTCTATATTTTTGACTGCCATCATCTTTCATTTCTCTTCATCTTTGGGAAGTAATATACTGTATATAAATGTATGCGGCATCTGCGACACGTTGGTCCTCATTGAGTCGTCGGTAAACAACACCGACAGACTGATAGTCTGATCGGTGATCGCAGTGGAACGCAATGGAGTTCCATCCCTGACGCGTGACAGTTGCGGTCTCAATATTTAGCTAATATTAGAAATAATCTCTTGCGATGAGGATTAGGAAATATGTCTTAAGAGCTACAAAGGATTTCATTGATATTATTTGTAATAGTTGCATTTATTTATATTATTATTATAATGTTATCGATATTGGTCAGAATATATCTTGCGTAAGTAAATAAAGGCCATTTCTAATGAATCTACTACAGTGCATCAAAATGGAATGCGGTGTCATTTTATCTGGTGCGGGGGAAAAACTAATGCGATACAGGAAATCTAGAAGCGTCCAGAATGAATAGACTTATGCATAAGTGGAAGTTGGAACTGAAGTTACGTCACTAAAAAAACCCGCGATTCAAAAATTGTTAGATCTTAGTAAATGGGAGTTTCTTTAGGAAAGGATTTTCTTTACGTGTTTACTTTAAAGGCTATTTTCCTGGTCCTATCACACTGGGGAACCCTACTTACTACAGGACCTACAAGATCTGTTTGCCGTATACATTCTTAGATATTTTGAGTACAGTAGGCACCAAAACTGATGCAACAAATTGCAAAATTCGTCGTAGGTACTTCGTTAGAAACTCTCGTGGGATTGCCATTTAGTATATTCTATTCCAATTATTGGCATCCTCGTTATCTGATAATAAGTATCGGTGATTAACTGTAGAGTCAGAGAAGGTAGTTCTTCAGCGAATAGTCATTATTAATTCAATAAATGTTTAAAAAAAAGGAAAAAAAAAAGAAATGCCCATAGAAACATCTACGGCGACTCTTTATGTGTTGAGTTCAACATTGAATGATAGCAGGAAAGACTACATAATATAAGCATTGGCCTAATGTAATTTGTAAATCAACTTTCTACTTTCATAGCGTTACATCTAAAGTTATTATGATTTCTTTTGATAAAATACAAAGAAGTTTAGCATCTGAAAATGAAATATAAATAACACACGAGTTGGTGTAGAAAGAAAAAATCGAAATCCAAGTTATATGCGCTAAACGCATTGGCTACATAGATAAGCCTATTTCAATAATAAAGGAAATTTTCCCGATTGTTATTAAAAATGGAGTTGTTTGGATATCTACATAGTTGTAAGCAGGATTTTCAATTAATTGGTTTTCACTATCATGAGGTTTATAAGTACGTGCTTGGTTTACCACAAAATCTCATCCGGTTTAGCAAAAAAACGTTAAAAACTATCGTCGTTGAGTTTTACTCTCTCTTATCAGTATTTCTTAGGAATAATCATTTTCTGTAGGAAATACTAAAGATGTGTTAACATAACTTGGTGATCTCTTCTAAGTCTATCACTTTGAGAAGACATTGCTATATGAATTGCTTTTTCTTGCAATTTACAAAAAAAGCAATCAAGATTTTATTGTAAGTTAAATAAGGAAACATATATTTCATAATCTAACAAAATATACATGTTTATACACACTATATATATATATATATATATACAGTATATATATATATATATATATATATATATATATATATATATGTATATATATATATATATACATATATATATATACACACACACACACACACACATATATATATATATATATATATATATATATATATATATATATATATATATTCAAGGGCAGTGCTGATCCAGTCGTTAGTCATAATGGCCCATAGGTTCTCGATGGGATCGTTCGTTCGTTCATTCTATAATGCCTTGCTCTAGGAGCAAGACCCGGGTTCTTGCGTTGGCAGCCCATAAGGATGATAAAAAGAAATGTAACAAGGTTAGATTAGGAAAGTGATTGATATATAAAGTGAATTTAAGACAAATGGGGGGGGGTATTGACTTGAAATTGTATTGAACTTTAGATCAACTCAGTTGCTCTCGACCAGAACAGGGCTGGAACGTGTCTATAGGTTGAAAGGAATCAGTAGGGCTACTCCTTTTTAGGTCCATGAAAATGAAAAATTACGTAGTAAGAGGGAAACCGTTTATAGCAGAGTCCCATGGGAGTTGAAGATCACGGGAAGGAGAAAAAGTTTAGATGGAGGCAGAATGGAAGGGAAAAATAATGTCCCAAGTAAAAGCTTAAAAGTTAGAGGGAGTGATAGTATTAGCTAAGTGAGAGAAAGAGCTAATTACAAAAGAAGTGAATAAGAGTAGGAGAGTTTAATAGTAACGAATGTTCAGAGTGGTAATCATATGAATCACTAACAAAATTAGGATATGGGGGTAAGGGAGAGTATCAGTAACGAGAACACATAAGGTTATAAAGATCAGGAGCGGAGTGTAGAAGACACAAAACATGCGGACGTTAAAGGAAAAAAAACGACATCGAAAACAACAGGAATAAGAGAAGAGAGCCAATCAGAGATAAGATGGATTTAAGAGTGCAGATGGCAAAGAAGTAAGATTAAGAATCTAGGTAGTGACAAAGCTTGGTTGGGTGGACAGACAGAGAGAGGTGTAGGAGCTTGGTTAGGTGGACAGATTTAAGGATGAGGAGCGGAGTGTAGAAGATACGAAACATGCTGACGTCAAAGGAAAAAAAGGCATTAAAAACAACAGGAATGGGAGAAAAGAGCCAATCAGAGAAAAGATGGATTTAAGAGTGCGGACGGCAAAGAATTGAGACTAAGAATCTAAATAGTGACGAAGCTTGGTTGGGTGGACAGAGAGAGAGAGGTTTAGGAGCGGCAGTAATGAAAATAAGAAGCTAGGTGGGAGAACTAATCACGAGACATGAAAGGAAAATCAGACGGCGAGAGCAATGAGAGTGAGGGGAAGGAGACAATCAGGAAAATAGAGATGTTTAAGGGTGTGGACGACATAGGAGTGAAGGATACGACAAGATAGAGTCATCGGAGCGATGTAGAGGAAAAGTCAGTTAGAAGATATCCAATCAAAATTCAGGGTTTATGAGCGAGAATCTAGAGGTGAATGAGAGGGAATATAGGCAGAGGAAGGCAAGCAAAAGAGAAAATAGGGAAGTGGAGGGACGAAAATATAGGACAATTTACGCCAATATAGATATACTGTATTAACGTAAGCAAGGTGAACAGGGAATGTCTAAAAGAAGGAATGAATGTGGATAGATAAGAGGATAGGATGGGAAAGTGTAGGGGATAATCTGGAAGAAAGTGATGGATCATATAAAGTGAAAATACTGTGAAAGTGATATGATAATATTGTGAAAGTATGTAAAAATGCAATTGTGAAAATTAGAGTAGGCAAAAAGAGTTGGATAACCAAGGAGTAAGTGTATAGAATAAGAGCAGCGCGCATTCCGTGCAACACACTGTCTACACATTATTTGGCACTAAGAAAATTTAGCCCAGACAAAGCATGGTGGGGGACATGGCACAGAAGAGAATATAGGAGTGAGACAATGATTAAGAATCATCAGAAGGATGAAAGAAAAAAGGGCCAAGCAGCACATTGTCTTTCGTCAACAGAAAGAGCTTTAAATCCAGAGATTTCCAGGGAAAGGGGCATGGTCAGGAATAAGGTATTTGCAAAGGTAGAGTTTTTTATTAGGAATGGTAAGGGTTTCATATTGCTTAATAGTTAGGTGAATTTAAGGATCAGTGAGGTAGGAGGGAAGGTCAGATTTAGGGCATTTTACAAGTTTGGATAAATCAGGGAGGGAGGGGGATTCAGAGGAACAATGAATCGAGGGTGTAGGAGAGGGAGGAGAGTGCCTTTTGAAGCGATTCTATACATGATGGGGGCCACGACAGTTTGGACAACAAGGTGTGATGTTTGCACCTGTCTTGAAGTGAGCAAGGTAGCCCTTGGTGTTATGTGCTTGTGCACAAAGGCCACAGGTGTAGGTGGAGCCTAAGCATTGGTTTATGTGATGTCCATAGCGATTACATCTCAAACATCTGAGGGGCAGAGGGGTGAAATCTTTAATGAAGAATTTACCCAAGATTCCAAGGTAAGGTTGGCAGGTGGTTGTCTTTTATAAACACATATAACTTTAAAAGACCTGTCCATTTTTCGTAATGCATCAGTCAGCCTGGATGATGTTTGGCTGATTCTTGATGACGTCAAGAGGTAGTTGTAGGTGAAACCCACAAATGATGATAATCCTAGAGCAAAGAGCGGGGTACAGTATCTGAAATCCTTTCATTTTCTTCAGGTTTTGAAAGCTTGTCTCATCCTCATTTTATCAATACTTTTAAAACTTTTATATTATGTTTAGTTTCTCTGTGTACTTGATGCTTTGTATTATCCTTAACATGGATATTAATACCCAAAGTATAAATTGGAAATAAAGAATTATTATTATTATTATTATTATTGTTATTAGTATGACCTAGCTGGTGATTCATAGGTTAGGTAGGTAATGTTACGTTTGTGTCGTGATATGATTATAAATACTGTGCTTGGCAAGAACCGTGGGCGTTTCGCGAAGTTCAAGACGGAAAACTTTTGGGTATTACGTGATGTGGATTGCGAGGTCAGAGGGGCCGGGTTGAAGAGGTGTCGACGAGTACGAGTCCACATTGACTAATCGTTGATGCCCCATAGCAACCAGGAGGTGGATATGTGTGAGAAAATCTGCACCAAGTAGAGGCAATGTTACATTGGCAACGAAGAATTTCCATTGGTATTTGGTGCTCCCGAACGATAGTGTGAGTGTCTCACACTCGTGGGAGGGGATCTCAGATCTGTTGACAGCTACCAGGCGGACATCCGCAGGCTTAGGATGACCATATTGTGTCCTGTAGAATGACTTTGGTAGAAGTGAAAAGCAAGCACCAGTTTTTACCAAAAATGCACACCTGTACCTACATCATGTAAAAAAGAAAAGATTAGTGACAAGGGAGGTCACTGCCACAAGCAATGGCCTACTTTCACGTTTTTTTTTTTTTGGGGGGGGGGGCCACTGACAGCCATTTGCACATTTCTTTACAGCAGCCCTGAATCTGGAGTGGTAGTAGCAGAACTGCAGCTGATGGACATCAGTAAGTGGCTGGAGAGGTCGTTGGTTGTGGCGTGGGCGAGGGGTGGCTTTGTAACTGGTCCGGTGTGTCAAGGAATGGAAATCTATGCCTTACTGTATTCACATCAACTTTGGTCAGTGTTGAGTAGTTGTCCTCTTCGACAGGAGTGGAGGCATTGATGGAGGTCTTGAAGGTGGTGAAGTGGCTGTCCATAAGGTCGTCAACTTTGGTCATCAGATCCTTCATGGGCAAGGTATCAATATCATGGATGGCGCCTTGGACAGGTTTGGGCAGTCGTCATACCTAAAGGGCATGAAATAGGTTTCCATTCCGAGGCAAGCCATCTGCTACAAGTTGCGAACGAGCAATACTAATCATTTCCCCAAGGGTGAGCAAAGCCTTTCGATCCCCAAATAGCTGTTAAGAGAGCTAAAATAGCTTGGCTAAACGAGTGGCTGGTGATTGTGAGTACTGCTCCAAGAGGTCATTTTTGAGGGTCATACGCTACAGGGGCGTCTCCTTAGTCGCAAAGTCAGTCGCAGATTTCTGGGGAAGTTTTGTCAAGGATTGCTACGAGGACATAGTATGCTTTGCTTCTTGAGCGAGTTGTTCCCTTGGTGCGGAACTGAACTTCTGCACACTGGAACCAAGAGAACACTTCTCTGATGGCAAAGTGTGGCAGTTTCAACGATGCAGCGTGAATCGCAGAGTCAGGATCGGTGGGTGGCATCATGACAAGGGTAGGGCTTAGCTGTGGGCGAAAAAAGGCAGTGAAGAATTGATAACTACGACGGTCACCAATGTGCGAGGTGGTTGTTGATAGGGAGGCGAGGTGAATGCAAGTAACCTTTATTCAACAGATAACGAGTTCCAAGCAAAACTGTCAAAAAAACTTAAACAAACCAATCCATGCAAAAGCAAGCTTAAACAGATTTTGCTATCAGTACGGGAAAGAGGGAAAGATAAAAAAGGGCGAAAACGTTTCAGTGTACAAGCGTGTATGAAACACTTGCGGTACACATTACACACTGTCGCATGCTACGTGTTGCCCTGTGCTGAACTGGTTATAAGACACTTGGCCTGTGCGACAATGTAGCATGCCCCATGCTGCCAAATGTTTCCTCAGTGGAATCCCGCCTTAACAATTATGAGTGAAATTGAATTCATGTTTGGCCGTTGAAATTTATGTTTCAGTATGGTATTGATATTTCTTTGTGTTGAACTGTTCTTAAGGAATTGTTAAAGTGTTATTAATTGTTTAAGCCTACTGCAATATTTTGCTATAATTAATTTAACGGCATGAAATGTTAAGAAATCTGGATAATCATTATGTTATCGCTGCATAGACTCAGTTGATCTAACCAGGATCAACTGGATCTAACTACTCAAGTGCATGAACTTTATTGTAACGTGCTGTTACGAAATTATGTGTAACTAAAGCATTTAATAGTAACTAATTGCATAATTTGGACCCCTTCTCTGTCCGTAGCAGCACATAAGCATATTTTGATTTTCTTTCATGAAAAACTACTTTTTCTAACGATTTAGCAAAGTCGAGTGTGGATTCAGATGTGAATTATGTGATCATGTAATCTGTTCATTTAAACACAATTTGATGCTGCTTTATAAGTACCAAGTGATAAATTTGTAAGAATTGTATATTCCATCTATATTTGTAATAAAATGCTATTTTTATAGAACATCCGTATTATTAAATCTTTCGACTTTTGTTCGTATAGCATACCCTGTTAACACCTAGAGTCTGGGCACTATTACTCCCATAACTATTTAAGATACAGACTTAAAAGAACTCTAAGTTATAGTATTTCAGATAATTTATTTTCATGACTGACTTTCTGAACTTGTAAAACAGAAACACTAACAAATATGGAGTCCAAACAGTTGACTTAAAGTTTGTAATGTTATACGATTAATAAGTCAGAAAATTATTGAGACTGGTCAAATCTTAGGTTATAATGGGGGCAAGTTAAGAGACTATAAAAGAGAGAGAGAGAGAGAGAGAGAGAGAGAGAGAGAGAGAGAGAGAGAACATTACAATACGAGAGAAATGAGAGAGAAAAAAAAGAAGCAAGAAACGATGGGGCAGCTGAAAGAGACTTTAAAAGGTTGTACAGGTAGCTGGAATTGGGAACTCAGAAGACAGAAACAGACGTCTGGAACGCAGGTGTCTGTAATTAGAGTATATCTCCCCAAGCTTCCAGTTTTTAATGAAAAGAGTGACGACATACACGCTTATCTACAACAATTTAAGCAACAGCTGCAGAATTGAAAGCTGAGGTATGGCGCATAGGCTTAGCATCGTTACTTCAGGGAAAAAGTACTAAGCATTATCATCAATTGACATCAGACGAAGCAGCAGAAGCAGATTTTGACTGCGTTAAATGCTTCGTTGAAAGGATTTGAATGCGCATCAGCAGGATTCCAAAGTAAGTTGAGACCGCTCATCAATTTACCGCCAATAGGAAAAAATTGTTTAAACGTTGGTTGAAAATGGAAGAGTGTGGAGTTGCGGTAGGTTTTCTAAAATATTTATTGCTTCGTGAACAATTTTATACTGCTTTTAACCATCTATTAAGAGTGTTCTTGAAAGAGAAAAAACTTAAATCTTTTAAGTTTTTTTTTTCGTATAACTCTGTTACCACATTGTCTGATCGCTACTATTTCTTAAAACTGTTTAAGTCGTAGACTTATAAGAAGTTTTTTTTTTTAACTTTTATTTAACTTATAAGAAGTTAGAACATTTCAGTTACTGTAATTGATTTTCATGATTGACTTTCTGAACTTGTAAAAAAACTAAAAATTTTGTAAAATCCTATAGATAGAAGGGAGAGAAAATAAAGTTTATCGAGAATTGTATGGTGCAAATAAAAAAAATTATTTCGTGTACAACATTTATATATATATATATATATATATATATAGATATAGATATATATATATATATATATATATTTTTTTTTTTCTTCACAGGAACCCAAAGACTACTTTTTATCCCAATAACCTTCAATACTGCGTTGTGAGATTTCTTTTTTATTTATTGCTATAAATTCAACATACTGTTATATATTAACCATATTTCGATGAATTGACCATATTAGGATAGATTAAAGTATTGCAATAGATTAATCAAAATGGAATAAAGCAAAAATATTATGATAAATTAAAACAACTCGTCTTCAAAATTACATCAAAATGTGCATCATGGTTTGGAAAAAAATTAACTACAAATAAAAATATATTTATTATAATTTTCTTAATTATAGAATCATATATAATATAGATGCCTTATTTCTCACGTTTTGAAATGCAAAAGTTGGCAGAGGATACCGTAATGAGAGACTCGAACAAATCAGTGGAAAAGAGAGGAATTCGAAAATCCTAATTTTTATTCTAAAGGAAATTTATT
>NC_090732.1:82954292-82974292 GCF_036898095.1 Palaemon carinicauda | reverse complement strand
GAATGATCCTTTGCTTGGGCTTTTGCAACGATCTCCTATAATTGGAGAATATTGGAAATAAGGAAATAATGACGGGGACAGAAAAGTTCAACTAAACGGTGAGCGATGAGTGGTTCATCAACAGGATAGTCCCAAAATTCAACACTGAAGAAAGGACATATTCAGATCGTATTGGTAAATAAACTGTGTTTCTCGTCGTTTACTTTAGCGTGATGACATATGCGGAGAAAATTTATTGCGTTCCTGTCTCTAACCATCAATCCGATGGACAAATACATGAATGCCATCGATTTCTCCGAGGAAACTGACGAACTGAGGACACACGGCACTGAAATCTCTCTTGAAATCTAGAAGGAAACTGACGAACTAAGAAAGAATACGATGAAATCTCGAAGGAAACTGACGAACTAAGGAGAGCGAAAGATGAAATATCAAAGGAAACCGAAAAACTAAAGATCTTGAAAACTAGAACAGACAGAGGAGAACAACAACTAGGAGCCTTTAAACGAACACGTAACATAGCCTTTAATGCTAGAGGTAAATCACCTTGAAATAGAGGTAAAAAAAGCCCCAAAAGTGAGAAATAAGGCACCTCAAAATAGAGGGGAAAAAACCATTAATGATAGAAATAAGGCACCTAAAGATAGAGGTAAAAGAGCCTCTAATGCTAGAAGAAATGCACCTCAAAATCGAGGTCAAGAAGCCCCTAATGCTATAAATAAGGTACCTAAAAAGAAAGGTAAAAAAGCCCCTAAAGCTATAAATAAGGCACTTAAAAAGAAAAGTCAAAGAGCTCCTAATACTAGAAGCAATGCACCTCAAAATCGAGGTTAAGAAGTCCCTAATGCTATAAATAAGGCACCTAAAAAGAGGTCAAAGAGCCTCTAATGCTAAAAGAAATGCACCTCAAAATCGAGGTTAAGAAGTCCCTAATGCTATAAATAAGGCATCTAAAAACAGGTCAAAGAGCCTCTAATGCTAAAAGAAATGCACCTCAAAATCGAGGTCAAGAAGCCCCTAATGCTACAAATAAGGCACTTAAAAAAGAAAGGTCAAAGAGCTCCTAATACTAGAAGCAATGCACCTCAAAATCGAGGTCAAGAAGTCCCTAATGCTATAAATAAGGCACCTAAAAAGAGGTCAAACAGCCTCTAATGCTAAAAGAAATGCACCTCAAAATCAAGGTCAAGAAGCCCCTCATGCTACAAATAAGGCACCTAAAAAAGGAAGGTCAAAGAGCTCCTAATACTAGAAGTAATGCACCTCAAAATCGAGGTCAAGAAGTCCCTAATGCTATAAATAGGGCACCTAAAAAGAGGTCAAACAGCCTCTAATGCTAAAAGAAATGCACCTCAAAATCGAGGTCAAGAAGCCCCTAATGCTACAAATAAGGCACCTGAAAAAGAAAGGTCAAAGAGCTCCTAATACTAGAAGCAATGCACCTCAAAATCGAGGTCAAGAAGCCCATAATGCTATAAATAAGGCACCTAAAAAGAGGTCAAAGAGCCTCTAATGCTAAAAGAAATGCACCTCAAAATCGAGGTCAAGAAGCCCGTAATGCTACAAATAAGGCACCTAAAAAAGAAAGGTCAAAGAGCTCCTGATACTAGAAGCAATGCACCTCAAAATCGAGGTCAAGAAGTCCCTAATGCTATAAATAAGGCACCTAAAAAGAGGTCAAAGAGCCTCTAATGCTAAAAGAAATGCACCTCAAAATCGAGGTCAAGGAGCCCCTAATGCTACAAATAAGGCACCTAAAAAAGAAAGGTCAAAGAGCTCCTAATGCTAGAAGCAATGCACCTCAAAATCAAGGTCGAGAAGTCCCTAATGCTATAAATAAGGAACCTAATAAGATGTCAAAGAGGCTCTAATGCTAAAAGAAATGCACCTCAAAATCGAGACCAAGAAGTCCCTAATGCTACAAATAAGGCACCTAAAAAAGAAAGGTCAAAAAGCTCCTGATACTAGAAGTAATGCACCTCAAAATCGAGGTCAAGAAGTCCCTAATGCTATAAATAAGGCACCTAAAAAGAGGTCAAAGAGCCTCTAATGCTAAAAGAAATGCACCTCATAATCGAGGTCAAGAAGCCCCTAATGCTACAAATAAGGCACCTAAAAAAGGAAGGTCAAAGAGCTCCTAATACTAGAAGTAATGCACCTCAAAATCGAGGTCAAGAAGTCCCTAATGCTACAAATAAGGCACCTAAAAAAGGAAGGTCAAAGAGCTCCTAATACTAGAAGTAATGCACCTCAAAATCGAGGTCAAGAAGTCCCTAATGCTATAAATAAGGCACCTAAAAAAGGAAGGTCAAAGAGCTCCTAATACTAGAAGTAATGCACCTCAAAATCGAGGTCAAGAAGTCCCTAATGCTATAAATAAGGCACCTAAAAAAGGAAGGTCAAAGAGCTCCTAATACTAGAAGTAATGCACCTCAAAATCGAGGTCAAGAAGTCCCTAATGCTATAAATAAGGCACCTAAAAAGAGGTCAAAGAGCTTCTAATGCTAAAAGAAATGCACCTCAAAATCGAGGTCAAGAAGCCACTAATGCTACAAATAAGGCACCTAAAAAAGAAAGGTCAAAGAGCTCCTAATACTAGAAGCAATGCACCTCAAAATCGAGGTCAAGAAGTCCCTAATGCTATAAATAAGGCACCTAAAAAGAGGTCAAAGAGGCTCTAATGCTAAAAGAAATGCACCTCAAAATCGAGGTCAAGAAACCCCTAATGCTACAAATAAGGCACCTAAAAAGAGGTCAAAGAGCCTCTAATGCTAAAAGAAATGCACCTCAAAATCGAGGTCAAGAAGTCCCTAATGCTATAAATAAGGCACCTAAAAAGAGGTCAAAGAGCCTCTAATGCTAAAAGAAATGCACCTCAAAATCGAGGTCAAGAAGTCCCTAATGCTATAAATAAGGCACCTAAAAAGAGGTCAAAGAGCCTCTAATGCTAAAAGATGTGCACCTCAAAATCGAGGTCAAGAAACCCCTAATGCTACAAATAAGGCACCTGAAAAAGAAAGGTCAAAGAGCTCCTGATACTAGAAGCAATTCACCTCAAAAGAGAGGTCAAGAAGCCCCTAATGCTATAAATAAGGCACCTAAAAAGAGGTCAAAGAGCCTCTAATGCTAAAAGAAATGCACCTCAAAATCGAGGTCAAGAAGCCCGTAATGCTACAAATAAGGCACCTAAAAAAGAAAGGTCAAAGAGCTCCTGATACTAGAAGCAATGCACCTCAAAATCGAGGTCAAGAAGTCCCTAATGCTATAAATAAGGCACCTATAAAGAGGTCAAAGAGCCTCTAATGCTAAAAGAAATGCACCTCAAAATCGAGGTCAAGGAGCCCCTAATGCTACAAATAAGGCACCTAAAAAAGAAAGATCAAAGAGCTCCTAATACTAAAAGCAATGCACCTCAAAATCGAGGTCAAGAAGCCCCTAATGCTACAAATAAGGCACCTAAAAAGAGGTCAAAGAGCCTCTAATGCTAAAAGAAATACACCTCAAAATCGAGGTCAAGAAGCCCCTAATGCTACAAATAAGGCACCTAAAAAAGAAAGGTCAAAGAGCTCCTAATGCTAGAAGCAATGCACCTCAAAATCGAGGTCGAGAAGTCCCTAATGCTATAAATAAGGAACCCAATAAGATGTCAAAGAGCCTCTAATGCTAAAAGAAATGCACCTCAAAATCGAGACCAAGAAGTCACTAATGCTACAAATAAGGCACCTAAAAAGAAAGGTCAAAGAGCTCCTAATACTAGAATTAATGCACCTCAAAATCGAGGTCAAGAAGTCCCTAATGCTATAAATAAGGCACCTAAAAAGAGGTCAAAGAGCCTCTAATGCTAAAAGAAATGCACCTCAAAATCGAGGTCAGAAAGCCACTAATGCTACAAATAAGGCACCTAAAAAAGAAAGGTCAAAGAGCTCCTAATACTAGAAGCAATGCACCTCAAAATCGAGGTCAAGAAGTCCCTAATGCTATAAATAAGGCACCTAAAAAGAGGTCAAAGAAGCTCTAATGCTAAAAGAAATGCACCTCAAAATCGAGGTCAAGAAGCCCTTAATGCTACAAATAAAGCACCTAAAAAAGAAAGGTCAAAGAGCTCCTAATACTAGAAGTAATGCACCTCAAAATCGAGGTCAAGAAGTCCCAAAATGCTATAAATAAGGCACCTAAAAAGAGGTCAAAGAGCCTCTAATGCTAAAAGAATTGCACCTCAAAATCGAGGTCAAGAAGCCCCTAATGCTACAAATAAGGCACCTAAAAAAGAAAGATCAAAGAGCTCCTAATACTAGAAGCAATGCACCTCAAAATCGAGGTCAAGAAGTCCCTAATGCTATAAATAAGGCACCTAAAAAGAGGTCAAAGAGCCTCTAATGCTAAAAGAAATGCACCTCAAAATCGAGGTCAAGAAGTCCCTAATGCTACAAATAAGGCACCTAAAAAGAAAGGTCAAAGAGCTCCTAATACTAGAAGCAATGCACCTCAAAATCGAGGTCAAGAAGTCCCTAATGCTATAAATAAGGCACCTAAAAAGAGGTCAAAGAGCCTCTAATGCTAAAAGAAATGCACCTCAAAATCGAGGTAAAGAAGTCCCTAATGCTACAAATAAGGCACCTAAAAAAGAAAGGTCAAAGAGCTCCTAATACCAGAAGCAAAGCACCTCAAAATCGAGGTCAAGAAGTCCCTAATGCTATAAATAAGGCACCTAAAAAGAGGTCAAAGGGCCTCTAATGCTAAAAAAAATGCACCTCAAAATCGAGGTCAAGAAGCCCCTAATGC
This sequence comes from Palaemon carinicauda, assembly GCF_036898095.1. NCBI lineage: Eukaryota > Metazoa > Arthropoda > Malacostraca > Decapoda > Palaemonidae > Palaemon > Palaemon carinicauda. Next base: position 82,969,510 of record NC_090732.1, on the reverse strand, counting down.
TACAAATAAGGCACCTAAAAAAGAAAGGTCAAAGAGCTCATAATACTAGAAGCAATGCACCTCAAAATCAAGGTCAAGAAGCCCCTAATGCTATAAATAAGGCACCTAAAAAGAGGTCAAAGAGACTCTAATGCTAAAAGAAATGCACCTCAAAATCGAGGTCAAGAAGCTCCTAATGCTACAAATAAGGCACCAAAAAAAGAAAGGTCAAAGAGCTCCTAATACTAGAAGCAATGCACCTCAAAATCGAGGTCAAGAAGTCCATAATGCTATAAATAAGGCACCTAAAAAGAGGTCAAAGAGCCTCTAATGCTAAAAGAAATGCACCTCAAAATCGAGGTCAAGAAGCTCCTAATGCTACAAATAAGGCACCTAAAAAAAGAAAGGTCAAAGAGCTCCTAATACTAGAAGCAATTCACCTCTAAATCGAGGTCAAGAAGCCCCTAATGCTATAAATAAGGCATCTAAAAAGAGGTCAAAGAGCCTCTAATGCTAAAAGAAATGCACCTCAAAATCGAGGTCAAGAAGCCCATAATGCTACAAATAAGGCACCTAAAAAAGAAAGGTCAAAGAGCTCCTAATACTAGAAGTAATGCACCTCAAAATCGAGGTCAAGAAGTCCCTAATGCTATAAATAAGGCACCTAACAAGAGGTCAAAGAGCCTCTAATGCTAAAAGAAATGCACCTCAAAATCGAGGTCAAAAGTCCCTAATGCTACAAATAAGGCACCTAAAAAAGAAAGGTCAAAGAGCTCCTAATACTAGAAGCAATGCACCTCAAAATAGAGGTCAAGAAGTCCCTAATGCTATAAATAAGGCACCTAAAAAGAGGTCAAAGAGCCTCTAATGCTAAAAGAAATGCACCTCAAAATCGAGGTCAAGAAGTCCCTAATGCCACAAATAAGGCACCTAAAAAAGAAAGGTCAAAGAGCTCCTAATACCAGAAGCAATGCACCTCAAAATCGAGGTCAAGAAGTCCCTAATGCTATAAATAAGGCACCTAAAAAGAGATCAAAGAGCCTCTAATGCTAAAAGAAATGCACCACAAAATCGAGGTCAAGAAGTCCCTAATGCTAAAAATAAGGCACCTAAAAAAGAAAGGTCAAAGAGCATCTAATGCTAAAAGAAAGGCACCTCAAAATCGAGGTAAAAAAGCCCCTAACGCTATAAATAAGGCACCTAAAAGGAAAGGTCAAAGAGCTCCTAATACCAGAAGTAATGCACCTCAAAATCGAGGGCAAGAAGCTCCTATTGCTATAAATAAGGCACCTAAAAAGAGGTCAAAGAGCCTCTAATGCTAAAAGAAATGCACCTCAAAAACGAGGTAAAAAAGCCCCTAATGCTACAAATAAGGCACCTAAAAAGAAAGGTCAAAGAGCTCCTAATACTAGAAGTAATACACCTCAAATTTAAGGCCAATAAGCCCCTAATGCTATAAATAGGGCTACTGAAAATAGAGGTAAAAAAAAAACCCTAATGCTATAAATAAGGCACCTCAAAATCGAGGTAAAAAAAAGCCCCTAAAAAAAAATAGATATCAAAGAAACTCATGCAAAAAGAAATGCACCTCAAAATCGCTAATGCTATAGCTTATATAGGGCTCCTAAAAATATAGCTAAAAAAAACCCTAATGCTATAAATAAGGCACCTAAAAAGAGAGGTCAAAGAGCCTTTAACGCCAGAAGTAATGCACCTCAAAATCAAGGTCAATAAGCCCCTAATGTTATAGCCTAAATAAGGCACGTAGAAAGAAAGCTCAAAGATCCTCTTATGCTGAGAGTAATGCACCTCAAAATCAATGTCAAAAAGACCCTGAGGCTAAAAGGCACCTAAAAAGAGAGGTCAAAGAGCCTCTAATGTTCGAAGTAATGCACCTCAAAATCGAGGTCAAAAAGGCCCTAATGCTATAAATAAGGCACCTAAAAAGAGAGGTCAAAGAGCCTCTAATGTTAGAAGTAATGCACCTCAAAATCGAGGTCAAGAAGTCCCTAATACTATAAATAAGGCACCTAAAAGAGAGGTCAAAGAGCCTCTAATGCTAGAAGTAATGCACCTCAAAATCGAGGTCAATAAGCCCCTAATGCTATAAATAAGGCTCCTGAAAATAGAGGTAAAAAAAAACCTTAATGCTATAAATAATGCAAAATAAAAAAAAAGATAAATGTCAAAGACCCTCGCATGCTGAAAGAACTGCACCTCAAATTTGAGGTCACAAAACTACTAATGCTATAGCCTATACAGGGTCCCTAAGAATCTGGGTAAAAAATCACTAATGCTATAAATAAGGCACCAAAAAAGAGAGGCCAATAAGCCCTTAATGCTATAAATAAGGCACCTAAAAAGAGAGGTCAAAGAGCCTCTAATGTTAGAAGTAATGCACCTCAAAATCAAGGTCAATAATCCCCTAATGCTATAAATAAGGCACCTAAAAAGAGAGGTTAAAGAGCTTCTAATGCTAGAATTAAAGCACCTCAAAATCGAGGTCAATAAGCCCCTAATGCTGTAAATAAAGCACCTAAAAAGAAAGGTAAGAGCCTCTAATGCTAAAAGTAATGCACCTCAAAATCGAGGTAAAAAAGCCCATAATGCTATGAATAAGGCACCTAAAAATAAAGGTCAAAGAGCCTCTCATGCTAGAAGTAATGCACCTCAAAATCGAGGTCAAAAAGCCTCTAATACTATAAGTAGGGCACCAATAAAGGTCAAAGAGCCTCTAGTGCTAGAAGTAATGCACTTCAAAATCGAGGTCATAAAGCCCCTAATGCTAAAAATAAGGCAACTAAAAAGGGAGGTCAAAGAGCCTCTATTACTACAAGTAATGCACCTCAAAATCAAGGTAAAAAAGCCCCTAACGCTATATATAAGGCACCTAAAAATAGAGGCCAAAGAGCCTCTCATGCTAGAAGTAATGCACCTCAAAATCGAGGTCAAAAAGCCCCTAATGCTATATATTGTACCAACCGTGTTTCACACAATTGTACATAATTCCTTTTGTATATATTATGCTTGTATCTTCGCTCTTCCCTCGCACTAAAACGAACATGAAAATTCATGTCTGGTTTTTCCTCTGTAATATTGTCTGTCTTGTGAACTTGTTATGTCCTGTTGCCTTGAGGTTTTGTATATAAGGAGAATGTTCTACAATAATATAACTCAGTCGTTTCCAACCTGCCTTTGAGTTCACAGCCTTACTCGGCGCCGTCACATTGGTGACCCCGGAAGTCGACTCGCTCCCACTGCCTTCCACCCCCACCTCCCTCGCCCCTCCATCGTTGGTACTATGACGGAGACAGATTCTACTACAGCAGTTGGCGCCGCGGCCGCCCCATTGAAACTTTCACCGTTTGCCAGCAGAGAAGCGTTTGCTTGGTTTCAACGCGCTGAAGTCCACTTTTGTATCAGGGGCGTGACTCGCTCAACCACCAAAGCGGATTATGTTCTCGCAGCGATACCCGAGGACACCTTCCCAGAAATATCCAACTGGCTTTGTGAACAAGGAGACACCCCAATAGCATATGACGCCCTCAAAACATACCTTCTGCAGCAGTACTCGCCGTCGCCAGCCGCCCGTATAGCAAAGCTTTTTCAGCTCTCGCAACAACCGTTGGGGGACCAAAGGGCTTCGCTTGCCCTCAGGGAAATGACCAGTATCGCTCGCCTTCAACCTGCCGCAGACGGCTCTCCTCGTGAGGTGAACCTACTCCGTGCCCTTTGGATACGCCATTTACCTGAACCTGTACGCGCTGCCATACCCGATGTCGATAGTTTACCCATAAAGGACTTGATGACCAAAGCCGACGCCCTTATGGCCAGCCACTTCAAGACCTCCATCAACGCCTCCACCCCTGACGACGAGGATGCCTATTCAACGTCAACCGAAGCTGACATGAATGCCGTAGGACATACACGCCTACCCCGTGACGTGCTGAAGCGGCGACAAAGCCCCCCCACCCCCCACCAATCGCTCGCGCCCCAACGAACGACTTCTACAGCCACCTACTACCTCCCATCCGCCGCAGTTTTGCTACTACCACTTCAGATTCGGGGCAACCGCGAAGAAATGTGCCAAAGATTGTCAGTGGCCAAAAAACATGTAAGTAGGCCATCGCTTATGGCGGTGGCCTCCCATGTTTCTAATCTTTTCATTTTACAGGATGCAGGAACGGGTGTGCGATTTTTGGTAGACATGGGTGCTTGTCGTTCTCTTTTGCCAAGGAAACTCTTCAAGGCACAACGTAGTCTGTCTACATCTGCCGACGTCCGCTTGGTAGCTGCCAACGGATCTGCGATACCCACCTACGGTTACGAGAACCTCACATTATCGTTCGTAAACGGTAAATTCAATTGGAAGTTTCTCGTTGCTGACGTCACAATGCCAATCCTCGGTGCGGATTTCCTCTCTCATTTCCACCTTCTGGTCGATGTCGCCCACCGACGATTGGTCAACGCAGACTCGTACTTGTCGACACCAGCAAGCCACCACTAACGCCCCCTTACACGGGCCCTTTCCTTGTGATCCGACGCAGTCCGAAAGCATTCCTCCTAAACATTCGGGGCAAAGAAGACTGGGTCTCCATTGATCGTCTAAAACCTGCTTATCTTCTGCCAGATGACCCGCCTACAGTTCGCCTCTCTAGATCAGGGCGCCCTATTTAACATGTACAGTATGTCATTTTTAGGGGGGGAGCCATGTACCAACCGTGTTTCACACAATTGTACATAATTCCTTTTGTATATATTATGCTTGTATCTTCGCTCTTCCCTCGCACTAAAACGAACATGAAAATTCATGTCTGGTTTTTCCTCTGTAATATTGTCTGTCTTGTGAACTTGTTATGTCCTGTTGCCTTGAGGTTTTGTATATAAGGAGAATGTTCTACAATAATATAACTCAGTCGTTTCCAACCTGCCTTTGAGTTCACAGCCTTACTCGGCGCCGTCACAATATAAAGCTCCTAAAAATAGAGGTAAAACAAGCCCTAGTGCTATAAATAAGCCCCTAAAGGTAAAGTTAAGGCACCTCTAAAAACAGAGGTAAAAAAGATCGAAATGCTAGAGATAAGGCACCTCAAAATATAGGTAAAAAAATCTCCTTATGCTAGAGATAAGGCGCCTGGCACATAAAAATCAGAGGTCAAAAAGCCCCTAACGCTAGAGATAAGGCACCTCAAAACAGAGGTCAAAAAGTCCCTAATGCTAGAGATAAGGCGCCTAAAAATAGAGGTAAAAAAGCTCCTAGTGTTGGAGATAGGGCACCTGAAAATAGAGGTAAAAAAGCCCCTAATGCTAGAAATAAGGCACCTTAAAATAGGGGTCAAAAAGCCCATAACGCTAGAGATAAGGCATCTCAAAATCAGAGGTTAAAAAGCCCCTAATGCTAGAGATAAGGCACCTAAAATAGATGACATAAAGCCCCTTAAGCTAAAGTTAGGGCACCTAAAAATAGAGGTCAAAAAGCCCGTAATGCTAGAGATAAGGCACTTCATCATAGAGGTAAAAACCCCTAATGCTAGCGATAAGGCACCTAAAATTAGAGGTAAAAAATCCCCTAATGCTTAAGATAAGACATCTCAAAATAGAGGTAAAAACGCCCCTAGTGCTATAGATAAGGCCCCTAAAAATAGAGGTAAAAAAGTCCCTAATGCTAGAGATAAGGCACCTCAAAATAGGGGTCAAAAAGCCCCTAATGCTAGAAGTAAAGCAACTCAAAATATAGAGGTCATAAAGCTAAAGTTAAAGCACCTAAAATAGAGGCAAAAAAGCCTCTAATACTAGAGATAAGGCACCTTAAAGAAGAGGTCAAAGAACCTCAAATGCTAGAAGTAAGGCACCTTAAAATAAGAGGTCAAAAAAACCCTGATGCTAAAGGTAATGTGCCTCAAAATGTAGGCCAAAGAGGTGCTACAATTAAATACAGCATATACTTTAGATATTTTTAATGAATGAAATGACCCTGCTTCACCTAGGTGAGTGGTGAACTAAACAGCCAGCATACCTCCTCCTCACCATGCAGGCTCCTACTACTTAACACCCATCAGTTGGTCCCAGACCTTTTATATACTATAGCCATCCATGTCTGGACTCCGATAGATCGGACACAAATAGGGTTGTAACCTGGCAAGTAAACACACACACACACACACACACACATATATATATATATATATATATTCATATATATATATATATTTATATATATGTGTATATATGTATATATATATATATATATATATTTATATATATATATATATATATATATGTGTATATATATATATATATATATGCATATATATATATATATATATATTTATATATATATATGAATAACACTCTTGATTTTAATTAAAGTAAATATCAACCACAATGGCATTTAATATCGAATTCTATCTTTGGGAATGAATATCCACTAGAAATTCATTCATGATAACAGTTTCTGGCCGGGCAGAAATTCGAACCTATGCCTCTTAGCCGAAAACGTGCTAGCAGAGATTGTAACCAACCATGCTATCAAGACAAATATAAGTTTATTACAAGTCTACCGTACATATTCCTGTCGAATTCAGGAATCTGTTTTTAAATTTGAAATAAACTGAACTCCACTATGATAGCTGATTAGTGTTTGCAACACATTGTTATTGATATAGATTCATGATAAATAACCACGTGTTGCAAACTCACTTATCAGCTATCATAGTGAAGAAGGGTTACTTATATGTCTAAGAACAGATTCCTGAATTCGATAGGAATATGTACGGTAGACTTGTAATAAACTTGTATGTGTGTATATATATATATATATATATATACATACATATACATATATATATGCATATAATTATAAATATACAATATTTATACATATATATATATATATATACATATATATATATATATATATATCGACATATATACATATATATATATATATATATATATTATATATATGAAAAAGATAGAGAGGTCTCATCTCTTATTCTTTTAAGAAATGCAATCGTTTTCGAGAATAGTTATCGAAAAATATAATCACACCGAAATATTTACATTCCTTATTACATTTCTGTATTGGACATCCTTAAATATTGTGGGAACTGACTATTCCAATTAATATCCTTGTAACACACACACACTCTCTCTCTCTCTCTCTCTCTCTCTCTCTCTCTATATATATATATATATATATATGTATATATATATATATATATATATATTACCTGTATCCAATATTTCATATTATTTGGATGTCCACAAGGATTACACAAGACCGCTATGTACTTTGCAAGTTGGTGTTGGAATTGTATTTCTTTCGGGTGAAGATACCATATTCCAAAGATGTTCAATGACCACCTAAAAACAATGATAGAACGATATATGCCCGTTTTCATTGCGAGTTGGAATCATTGATATTAAATGTTACCAATAGGGGTATTAACATCATCATCATCACTTCATAAATGTTAATATGCAAACCTCGTCAAGCCATACATTAAGATCACCCAATTGCCACCTCTCCACAGTCATCTTTAACCCCCACCTGGTTATATCCTTCTACCCCCATCCCCAATGTTTGAGGTTTAAAGGTCTCAGGTGGAAGTTTTTTAGAAAATGAAAACCAAAATACTAAGATGACAATATTTCATACCGTTTGCTTTCCAGGTGTTTGAAATTACATCAAAACTATAGATAACGAAGTAAATATGCGAAAGACTGATGGAAGAAATATCGAGAGTAATGGATTTCTTGAAGAGCTTACCGGGGGAACACTTTTAAGGCGTTGGACATAAGGACATGAAACGACAAATAAAATCGTAATAATACGAATACTCAATGCTAAGGAAATATTTCCTTTTGCCTTGGCAAGGGTGAAGCCAGCTAGACTCGGACCTTTGAGCATTGAGCAATCGTCACCAGGGAAGGGGGTTCGCTTGGAAGTGAGCGACTTCCCCAGATACTTTGATTGATTGATTGATTGACTGGGAGTTTTTTGTCATCTTGACATCTAAGGTTATTGACGCCGAACCAGATAATTTGAGTAAACAATGTGTTGATAGTTTAATATTTTATACCCTATATCCTAATCCTATGTACCACATCATCACCATAATAATGCACCAATGAACTTTCATTACATGTCATTTCACATATTTTACTGTCACCAATCACTTCTGAAACAATATAGATTATGTTAACTGATGATGCATTTTAAATCTCCAACCTTAAACGAATATAATTGATTTAGTAAATAAACGGATTTTGAGCGAAGCGAAAAATCTATTTTTGGGTGAGATAGCCACGTCGTCCTGATGGAAGGTTCCTTCAGTAGCTTCCTAGGGTATGTTTGACTACAGTGGATATTCCCAGAGAATTAAACTAAAAGTCTCCAGAATTCTAACTTCTGGTGCGAATATCCTTAAAGTTGCCTTTTAGGATATCGCATAATAACAGGGGACGTATTCTTGACACGCCACATAGCTATCTGCACCCCACATAGCGTTTACGCTTCGAGGGGGAAGAAGTGGCAAGATAACGGAGGAGCTGTTACAAAGTTCTCCTCCTCTGTTACTGTTATGGGCACTCGGATGACGTCATACCCGTCGCCATCTTGGATGACGTAGTATCCGCCCGCCATCTTCATTCCTTTTAGCGTTTGGCCAATACCCCCAGATACAGTAAGATTGGGAGGGAGCCTGCTAAGGCCTTTCATAGAAAGGAGGGCGGGTCCATCAGGACGACATGGCTATCTCAACCAAAAATAGATTTTTCGCCTCGCTCAAAATCCGTTTTTTGGGCTCAGTCCATGTCGTCCTGATGGAAGTTTACCAGAGCATTAATGTATCGTGGATTTCCCAGTTGTGCCTTCGACTTCCAGACAATATTTCTTTGGTCTTTAGTATCTAAGAGACCTATGACAACACTGTTATAGTCATATCCGCTTAACATACACTATGTTAGTGCTTCCTGCCCCCCGCAAGGAAGAGTCAAACCAGACTCGGGAAAAGTCTCGAAGTTGCATGTTATACTGAACCAACCCAGCGGTCAAAGGGGACATACAGGTCTTAGTGCATGACGGTAGCCCGAGTTTGTATCAACCGTCGGAACAAGTTGCATTTCGCTGGAAAGGTTTGCGTAAGCGTAGGAACAAAGGTAGCATTATTGTTCAATACATGCAGAAGAAGGGTAGAAAAATACTCTCACATAAGCTTTATTATAATGTTTTAGGGCGAAATAAGGTGCACGAAACCGTTAGACATTTATTCAAGATCAATAATTGAGGATGAGCATACATGTAAATAATGTGAAATTGCAATTGAGAATCAATTAAATAACATAGGCACATTGACATAAACAGAAATATTTGTGATACCTGAAAAGGAAAACTTGCCACCACACAATTTCCGTATGGAATTGTTATGTCTTTCTGAGAATGTCTCAATATACACTCGTGTAATAAACACGCGGCACTAGTGTTCAGTCTATGTTATATCACCTTAGTATATTAGAACAGTCCGTATTGTCATCACGATGACAATCACTACTATGTTGTGCACTAGGGCCAACATATAAACCCTTAGAATTTTAAGTCCCATAAAATTCACTGTTCCTCGCAGCACTAAGCGGCAGGTTTTAGAAAACTACCTGCCGCCACCACGTATCGTTTGACTTCTTGTACTTGCTTCGCATAGTGCTTAAAGAACACCCTGGATGACTTCCATCCAGTAAACGAGCGAAGACTCTCGAAGTCCATTAGTTGGAAAAAATTCAGGGAAGAGGCGACTTTCCTAGGATCATGACCTGCAGGTGTACTGTTAGGATCCGCTCTGTGAATGAAGTAGGTGATCTTCGCCCGTAGTTGTTTAAGTGACAGATTTGACCCCGATGTTTCTCCTTTAAAGAGTTGTCCTCCCCCGAAGTCTGAAGTTCTGAGAAGATAGACCTTTAGACTCTCCACTGGACACAGAGAGACATCTTCCTTCAGAGGGCAGATTCTCCAGGGACCCCATCTTTTAGTGGGTAACTCGTTCTCGGCGAGAAACGTTGGGTCGGGAAAGAGGGTGAGCTCGCCCGTGTCAGCAAACCGGATGTGGCCCTCTTCCCTAGATAATGCCACAATTTCACTAACTCTAGCCCCCGAGGCTAAAGGAAACAAGAAAATAACTTTCTGGGTCAAATCTTTCAGAGCGCAAGTCTCATTGTCCATGCCTGAGGCAAAATGTAGCACTTTATCAAGAGACCCTGAAATGTGTCTCGGAGGGGCCGCTGGTCTAAGTATAGCACATGCCTTCGGCACCTTATTAAAGATTTCGTTAGACAAGTCTATTTGGAAGGCATACAGCAAGGGTCTTGTCAGGGCAGATTTACACGTAGAGATCGTGTTGGCTGCTAAACCTTGTTCATGAAGGTGAATAAAGAAAGACAAGCAGAAATCCATCGAGATTTCCTTTGAATTCTTTGCCTTGACAAAGGTTACTCATTTCTTCCAAGATGACTCGTATTGCCTTCTGGTAGATTTTGACTTATATTCCTCCAAGAAGTATAGGCTTTTCTTCAAGATTCCAAACCTTTTCTTTACGGTAAGGGAGAGAAAATCATGAGATGAAGGGCTCTGGTTTTCTGTGATGAAGCGAAGACAGTCCACTTCTGAACTTGTTGAGAGAGAACTGGGTCCGGCAGTGGAATCAGCTTCGGCTGTAATTCCAGAATCAGGGGGAACCAGTTGCTCCGGGGCCACTTGGGAGCCACTAGGGCTGCTGTTCCTTGAAAGGATCTCATCTTGGTGAGGACCTTTAGCAGAAGGTTGGGCGGAAGGAACAGGTAAATCCTGGTCCATCTGTTCCAGTCCAGGGACATGGCGTCCACTGCTTCCGCACGAGGGTTCTCGTATGGGGCCACGTATCGAGGAAGTTTCTTGTTGTCGCTCGTTGCGAAGAGGTCGATCTGCAGTTCTGGGACTTGGCGTAAGATGAAGGAGAATGATTCTGCGTCTAGGGACCATTCTGACTCTATTGGAGCTATCCTGGATAGAGCGTCCGCTGTCACATTGCAGAACCCTTGAAGATGAACTGCTGATAAGTGCCATCTCTTCTTCTCCGCTAGACGGAAGATGGCTAATATCACTTGGTGGAGTTGAGACAATCGTGAGCCTTGATGATTCAGACATCTGACCACCACATCGCTGTCCAAAGTCAGTCGCATGTGGGCTGAGGGACGAGGAGACAATTTCTTCAGTGTGAGGAAGACTGCCATGGCCTCCAAGATGTTGATGTGAAACCTCTTGAACAGGGAGGTCCATGTTCCTTGAGTCTTCCAGCGATGCGTTCGTATGGATGGTAACTGAGGGTGGAGGCAGTTGTAGAGGCATTGACCTCTTGAACTTGCTGACCTCCGACCATGGCTTGAGGAGTGATCGAAGCCGTGACGGGAGTGGTCTTCTGAGATCTCTTCGAGCGTTTGATGCGTATCTTCTCCAGACTCCTGATGCATCTTTTAGCAGTGCTTTCAGCACTGGGTCTGTCACCGAAGCGAACTGGAGGGAGCCGAGCACAAGCTCCTGTTGTAGGTAGGGCAGTGGACGATGTAGAAGGTACTGGTTCCGGGGCAGGAGTCGACGACAAGGAGAGGAATGCCACATCCTCCTCTTCCGACTCTGGAGCCACAGTAGACTCCTCTTCTTGGCCATCGGACAATAGGTCCTTCTTGGTGTCCTCTGACACCTCCGATATCCGGTCATCCTCTATGTGGATGTCCTTCATTGCATCCGAGACGTCCGAATCTATCGACAGCTGGATGCATGGGATCTCAGGGCGAGGCTGAGGGATACGGCATCCGCAGATGCCCTAGGGAAGAGCATGGCTCTCATGCGCTCGTTGGGAAGATAAGGCCCCGTGGCGTTCTTCTGGAAACCACGCACCCACTTGCGTAGTTTCTCCCGAGTGGTATCCCTTGACTCCGCAGACTGGGAAGACTCAAATCCCTCACGTAACAGGTCCTTGCGTGTGGTGCATGCCTGTGGGTCCCAATACTTCAGAGACCACTTTGTAATGGAGCAACGGGAGTGCGTCCGGTACCCCAGATGTCCATAAAAGTCCATGCGGCATACGCTGCAGAACGCACTCTCACACTGGACGTACTGCTCCTGTAAAGAGAGGAAAAGAATATGAGTATATTGAAGAGTATCACAGTAGACTTAAAATCATATTAATTATTATAATATAAAATCCTTTCTTAGTGTAAGCTTAGAATAGGTAAGCTGGAAATGAATTAGGAAAGACACATACTTGTGAATCCCACCCAGCCAATTGCTGTGACCTTTCCCATTATCAATCCTAGGACATCCTTGTAAGAGGTCCAATGGAAGATTCCAGCCAGTAGGGGGAGAGTAGTGTAAACAACACACACTTCCAAGTAGTTAATAACGAGAATTGGAGGAGCTGATGAACAATCAGCATAGAGAAAAGGGGGGAAGTCAGTCCCCAATTCAGGTAGGTCTCAACAAGGGACTGCGCATGGATGCGCAGAGTATGTTGGAAACATATCTATTGTATATATATATACCATAGTTTTCTGTCTGAGGTATGTAGCAATACCACAGATGTACTGGCTATTGTATATTCCCATACAATAGACATTACTAGTACTCAGGATAGCTCAACTGGCAAAGTATTTCAGTGTTTAAATGTTTAGCAGCCCGCCGGTATGTCGCCCGCAGAAGGCACGCCGCCCCAGCCATCATTCAACGTGGCTGGGTAGTGGAGAAGCCTTCTGCATCGCCGGCGGTCCACCGAATTGCTGGCAACCCTTCAAACTGCCGGCAGTATGCCGGCAGTCGGCGGGCTACCGGCTGAAGGCACATCAACCCAGCCATCATGCAATGTGGCTGAGTAGTGGCCTAGGCATACACTGCCAGCTGCCGGCAGAGTCAACGTAACAGTGAGTTAATGGTTGACAGACCACCAACCCTACCTGCCTTCTGCCGGCAAGGTTAGTGGCCGGCAGTCAACGTAGTTGATAGTACTAGCCCATAGAGAGAGAGAAAGCAATGAGTGAAGGGAGATGAAAGGGTGGCGGCAAGCTACCCTGATTCTGTCTTCCTCTGGAAGGAGGGTTCGAATAGAAGGGGGGAGCATGTCAGTGATCAGGCTTCCATCCATCTGCAGCCATGCCGGTAACAGCAGGACAAGGGCAACATATAGCAGTCCAAGGGAGGACCGAAGAACACTCTAAAGTATCAAAGGGGGTCTCCGCCGGCATATGTGCAAGAGGGAAGCTGAACGGCTAGACCCAACAGGCTAAAGACTGGGCTGGCCTTACAACCCGCCGGCACTCGGTGGGATTGTAGGACAGCGGACAGGGGTGTGATGGCTAGGCCATCACCAAAGGACAGAGAGGGGTAGGGGAAAAGGGTTCAGTGAAGGGAGTGTGAGGAGACGGCGTGAGCCGTCCTCGTCACGTTAACAAGGGAACTCTGTTTCAGTACCGACACCATCCCAGGTGTAGGGAGAGTAGATTCTCCAGCCTAGGGTGGGCTAGTATAGTAAAGGGACTGGTATCATCAAGCCGTCGTAAACTATAAAGAAACAGAATCCCCATGCTTGCCTAACCTAGGCCAAAGGATATTCATATCCTTCAGCCCAGAATCCGCAAGCACAGGACTAGTCGCTAGATTACAGGGCGAAGGGGATCCCATGATCCCTTCAGGTGCAGTCTAGGGGGGCAAGGCCCCCTATGCCTACCAACCATGTCCAACAGGAGAGTACATTCACCTTATTGGGTAGCTGGAGGCACACGACAGGTACTCTGAGGTTCTGACCCAAACTCAAACTCATCAACCATGGTTTGGAAAGGGGCAGAAAAACCCTAGCCTAACCTTACCCGAATGACAATTCAAGGCAGGAACGGCTAGGATTGTAGCCATGGGTTACCCACAGAGGGAAGAAGAGATTACCTTATACATATAGGTAACCGGGGATATGTGTGAAAGTATACTAAAGCCACTAGGCTACTAGCCTAGTGGCGTAGAGTTCGACTACCTGATTCATCGAAACTCTTCGTATACGATCTTGGAAGAGGAAATCATATGCAATCAAAATATCTTGTACGTATAATTTGCCTAATATCTTCATTTGAGTTAAATAACACCAGGAACACTTATTATATCATGCATGAAAGTAACCTAAGGCATCTAGGCTAGGGGGCCTAGGGACAACAGATCGGCTACACATACGCCGAAACTAAGGAATACTATCGGAATAATATAACTAATTCCTAGCAATGAAGACTAAATAGCTAATGAGGTAGAAGCTATTAAACCGGGAAAGTCGTTCTGGCTAACTAAATAAGGCATGCGTTATGAACGACAGCACCGAGACGCCTCCGGTCTAGGCAAGAGCTCTGCCATGAAACAAATCCCTATTTATTTCAAGGAAAACGTTACTTTACGGCCAGAGCTACATTATACGATATAAGAGGTAAATACTCAACTTTCCAGAGGTAGAAGAAGCTAAAGATTGTGACATGATATCCGATATAGTGAAAGAACTGGGAGAAAACGCCTGGTCGGGACGCTACAGCGAAAGGAATGAAGATGGCAGGCGGATACTACGTCATCCAAGATGGCGACGGGTATGACGTCATCCAAGTACCCATAACAGAAACGGAGGAGGAGAACTTTGTAACGGCTCCTTCCTTATCTTGCCACTTCTTCCCCCTCGAAGCGTAAACGCTATGCTGGGTTCAGATGGCTATGTGGCGTGTCAAGAATATATCCCCTGTTATCATACAATATCCTAAAAGGCAACTTTAAGGATATTCGCGCCAGAATTTAGAATTCTGGAGACTTTTAGTTTAATTCTCTGGGAATATCCACTTTAGTCAAATATACCTTAAGAAGCTACTGAAGGAACCTTCTATCAGGACGACATGGCCTGAGCCCAAAAATACTATTATCTCTAAGAGGACCGGAGCCAAGTAGCCTGTGACAAAAGCTGACCCCAACCACACCGAGCTACGTGACTCATGATCGAAATCAAAGGAAAACATTGAATTCAACAACAAAACCATTAAACCTCGTTACCTTCGAAATTTTGAACAAAGTCCACTTATTAATGATTGGTGACCCAATAGGTGCTATTTGAAATGATACATTATTAGCCCCTACATATAATACGTAGGCCACAGTGCGTAATTATGTGGAGAGAGAGAGAGAGAGAGAGAGAGAGAGGAGA
>NC_090732.1:82941792-82944292 GCF_036898095.1 Palaemon carinicauda | reverse complement strand
CTCGGCTAATGCCTTTTCTGCTCTTTGTGTCATCATCATTCCTACCCCTTTTCTTCCAACTCCATCTGACCCTCCTGAGTACATATATATATATATATATATATATATATATATATATATATATATATATATATATATATATACATATATATATATATATATATATATATATATATATATATATATATATATATAAGTATATATAAATATATACAGTACATTGCCTTGATCAAAAGTCTCCTTGCCAATCCCCTTACAACGTGTTTCACTTGGGGCCAAAATATCCACACTTTATTTCATAAATTCACTCTCCACTTGCTGTAACTTCCCAATCTGATTCATGGTTCTAACATTCCAATTACTTATTTTCACTTTTTCTTCAGTATTTATAAACCGGGAGATTCTTAGCACCCCGCTACGCCCGGGAATGGGGGTCATTCTGTCATCTTCTCTTTCCATGAATGACTAAATCGATAGAGGATTCATTGGCTAGATACATCAAAGGATAGCCAGTTCCTTGTGATGCGCATAGTCTATCTAACTAAGGCAAGTGACCCCTGCCGGTCCATACTAATTCTAGTATGATCAACCGCCAGGCATCAGGAGTAAAAGACGAAGAGACAGTTTGTCCACCGCCTGAAACTCAATCTGTCACTCTGCTGCCAGTGACTTCATCGAGATTTAGGGGGACATTTCCTCCACATCCAAAGATCTCATTACTCCATCAAGTGGCGCGCGCCTATACGAGTATAACCGTTGGCAAACATGAACTGCTAAGATATACCGCCTAGCACGGTATATATATATATATATATATATATATATATATATATATATATATATATATATATATATATATATATATATATACATATATATATATATATATATATATATATATATATATATACATATATATATATATATATATATATATATATATATATATATATATATATATATATATATATATATATACAGTATATATATGTATATATATATAATATATATATATATATATATATATATATATATATGCATATATATATATATATATATATATATATATATATATATCCATATAAACAATAGTTTTGAAACTGAAAAGATAAAGGAGGATACTGAACGACAAAGAAACCAGAGTAAAGCAATACTTACTCAGATTTGGAGGCAATGGAGGACAAATTTCTAAGGAAACTAAATCGTTTGCCTCTCCATCAGAATTTCTTCCAACGAGGTGATTCTTCATAGGAATATTTTCTTCTTTCGTTGGATAATGTCGGTTGACTTTCATCAAGAGGCAGCAGGACACCGTTACTGTTAGTCCCAATGCAACCCACAAATTTCGCATCCGAGTTAGGTATCGCCACGCGGAAATGGTCTTGATCATCTCGGAAGACTTTCAAGGGCGGTGCGCATGACTCGGGTCTTCAGACACTATAACTTTCTTCTTTTCATTCTCAAACGCTTTTTCTTTGGCAGAGAACCACCGTACTGGGGAGTTTCATTACAGTCCTGAAACCAAAGGAGAAAACTTGATATCAGTGCAAATGTTATACTTGTTTGTAAAACATCACTGACAGACATCGGCGAATTTGGTGTGCGTATAGACTTGAAATAAAATAAAGAATTAATCTATAAATAGATCAATATTTTTCAAAACTGAGCTATGGGTACTTAGCATACCCATAATAGACTGCACACTTTACATAAATTGTCAAGTAATATAGGACTCTGAAGATTTTTATTGTTTATTTTCCACTGTATTGATAAATTATCTTCCAACCAGACTAGTATTGATCTCACGTTAGTAGAACTCACGGTTGACGTGCAATTAATCAATTCGAAAAAGTTGCATTACTAATTGTGAATTGAGACAATGAGCAGACCTACTTGTTAAATCCAAAATATTCAAATAGGTACAACAATTGGACTAATGGTTGTGTTTCCAGTATAATTTGTGATATGATCTATTGACAATGACAAAGAAAATTAAAATCATCAGCGAAGAGAGAGTGAGAAAGAAGATAAGTAACTTTATATTACAATTAAGGGGCCTGAAACAAAATTTATTGGACGTTTTTGTACTTTGACTTCAAATTACTTTCTCAAAAGATACATACGGCATGAAAGAAAAGACAGTGTATGGGAACATTAATAGAAAATCATACAATTTATGTATTATTAAAATTAATATAGATATTGCCTATTTATTCAAAACTTTAGGGTTCAGATAGAATTTAAGAATAGTAATACATTGGAAACATCGCCAATAGAGAATGTTCCTGAAAAAAAAAAAAAAAAAAACAATGCATTAAATTCCAATTAATTCAAGCGACAGATGTCATACAGGTCAAACTGGAAAACCAATGAGAGAAAATAATAGCGTAAAAATTCTTAAGATATACTTAGATTTACATTATGATATTTGTGCACGACAAAAATAAAAATATGATTAATTTGACAGTCTCTATGAAATTAGTTTATCATAATGGTAGGT
>NC_090732.1:82924292-82936792 GCF_036898095.1 Palaemon carinicauda | reverse complement strand
TCAAATTTACCAGTGTTGGTCATACTACCTTAACTCCTCAGGGACTTTGCATCATGAATGAAATCAAGTTGCTATTCTTCAACATTTCATTTTTTGACAAAAAAATGGGGACAAAAGCAGAGTTTTCAGTACCAAAGTTGTCTACACAGAGCCAAGATTTGTGAGTCCTTAAAAACAAAGTCAATTTAGATATATCGAGTAATAAATTTAATTTGATTATATATTATTTTTGGAGCCCAAACTATTCAATGTGATAGTAAGCAGCAGGGGAGAAAGATTATGCACACACACAATATCTATATATATATATATATATATATATATATACATGTGTGTAGGCTATTCAGGAAGATTCTGGCACAGCTTTTCATTTTTATTTTATTTTTATTTTATATACTCGAAAGAATTTCTAAGAACGATCAAATAAATTATATTTGTTAAAGGATTTCGTTACACTAATATCTTTAAACTAAGACGTCTCTTGACTAAAGTTGTTTTAGACCAAATTGCCGTATCCCATGAGAGAGAGAGAGAGAGAGAGAGAGAGAGAGAGAGAGAGAGAGTTACATGCACTCATATACTCATATATATAAATAGCCTACACGCACACATGTATATATATATATATATATCTATTATATATATATATATATATATATACTATATATATATATATATATATATATATGATAACATCATGAGAATCTTGCTTACTTACATTATTTTTCTACGCTTTAGAAACGCCTTCAAACACATAATGACTCAGGAGGTCGTGCAGCATTCTGAGAAAGTATTTCAAAAGGAAATATCCTGATAAACTGTTCCCTTACAGCTGTTTCAGATCTCTTTCATTAACGATGACTCAGCACTGCAGCAGCCCCGTCATCACTACACAGATAAATGTAAAATCACCACTGTCAACTCAACCGCTCAATGACTAATGATTATTTTCACCAGCTCCGTTATTACCTAAAGCTATAGCACAGATTCCTTCCGTTTTTAATTTTATAATAGGCACGTATCTCTTTCTACTATATATATATATATATATATATATATATATATATATATATATATATATATATATAATCAGCTATTACTAATCCACTGCAGAACAAAGACCTCAGACATGTCCTTCCACTTACGTCTGTTTATGGTCTTTCGGTGGCAGTCTACCCTAACAAAACTTCCTTAGTTTGTAGATCCCTCGTCTTCTCTTTCATTTGCTTTTTTTTTTTTTTTTTTTTTTACAATCTCTAGGGATCTTTGTTATTCATAATGTCTATCTATTATCTGTCATTCTCATTATATGTCCTGCCCATGTTCATTTCTTTTTCTTACAAACTGTTAGAATATCCTCCATTTTAGTTTGCTCTCGTATCCATGTTGCTCTTTTCCTGTCTCTTAGTGTTATTCTCATTATTATTCTTCCCATAGCTCTTTGAGTTGTAACTAGTTTATGTTCTAAGGCTTTAGTAAGGCTCCAAGTTTTTATGCATAATTTAATACTGGTAGGGCCATCTCATTAAATACTGTTTTTTTTTTTTTTTTTTTTTTGGGAGAAAGTGGCATTTTTTCTTTTCTTGATCTCAATTTGTTAACCAAAATCTCCCCATTCCGTACTTATCCTCCTTAAAATTTCGCTCTCATGACCGGGGGAAACATTTACTGTCTATCCTAAGTGTGTATATTCATTAATAATCTCTACAGGTTCGTTCATAGCCTTTATATGTTGTCTCTGCATTTCCATTGAACATTATCTTAGTTTTATTCATATTCATTTTCAGTCCTACATTTCTGCTTTCTTTATTCAAATCTTCTATCATCTTTTGTAATTCCTCCAATGATTCACTAAACACAGCTATGTCATCTGCAAATCTGAAGTTAAGGTATTCCCCATTGATATCAGTTTCCATATCTAAATGCTTAAAAACTTCTAGACATGCTATGAATAATTTAGGAGAGATGGGCCTCCCTGTCTAACTCCTTTCTCAATCGGAATTTTCTCACTATGTTTATGTAGTTTTAGGATTGCTGTACTGCCTGTATAGATATCGTCAAGTGTTTTAACATAACATTCTTCTATTTTTGAAGGGCTTTCATTACTATTGATGTTTTGACAGAATTAAATGCTTTCTCATAGTCTATAAGTGCCATCCATAGTAGTTTGTCATACTCTGTTGATTTTTCCATCAGTTGGTTAATTACATGGATATGGTAAATTGTTGAATACCCACTTTTAAATCCTGCCTGTTCTCTTGGTTGATTACAATCTAGCTGTCTGTCTATTCGGCCTAATATGATCTTTGTAAATATTTCATATATACTACAGAGAATAAACTTATTGGCAATAATTTTTCATATATATATATATATATATATATATATGTGTATACATATATATATATATACATATACATATATATATATATATATATATATATATATATATATATATATATATATATGTATATATATATATATATATATATATATATATATATATATATATATATATATATATATATATATATATATATATATATATATACATACATATATATACATATATATATATATATATATATATATATATATATATATATATATATACATATATATTAAAAGTTTTATTAAGATGTGTTTAATATGAAAACGCTAATAAGCATGGTGTACGAGCGTTATATTGGTGATATTCACACAATCATTACATTTCGTTTGGTGTTGATATAATCCTACATCTTTATCTACCAGTCCTTTTTCTTAGATTTTCGTATACCCGGGAGCTTTTCTTACTCCCACGATATTTTTCTACAACCGCAAGAATTTTTTTGCACAGCATTATTCAAGTTGACGTTAAATGACGGGTCGATCTGGAATGTATAGTGTAAGCATAGGCCTGTGACATTTTACATTATTTTAGATTTGGCCTGATGGTCGTAACAAAAACAGCCGTGTTGCCTTTTCTGAAAGTATTTCTTACGCTTCTTCCTAACATTTCGTCCCTTTTTTTGCATTTCTGCATAAAATAATGTCGCTTGAACTTGAAATGATATTTGCAACCTCAAGGATCATTCATTTCTGTGAAATGACTAGCTCCACTGTCCTCTAATGACCAGCTCTGCTGTCCTTTCGTAACTAACTGGATATCTAGCGGTGAAGAATCGCCTTACACGCTGACCTCATTGCCTTGACTTAATGAGGTCACCGTTAAGATGTTTGTTTTGAGGTTTTAGTTCAACAATTGCAATATCCTCATTGTACGACTGCCTCCGATCTGTATCATTTCTTCATGAGATGCAATCCCAAGAGAAGGTTTCAATTGATAAAGTCAGCATTTAAATATTAAGATTTTTATGTGCTATCGATTGTTTTCAGAAATTAGTACTAGCTAAGCCACAATCCTAGTTGGAAAAATAGCCAAGTGAAGAAAGAAATAAGGAAACAAATAAACTCCTAGAGAAGTAATCTACAATTAAAATAAAACATTTTAAGAACAGTAACAACATGAAAATAAATTTTTGATATATCAACTATGAAAAGAGACTTGACAGCCTGTTCAACATAAAAATATTCGTTTTAAGTTTGAACTTTTGACGTAGCACCGATTCAATGCCTGATTAGGAAGATCATTCCATAATTTGGTCATAGCTGGAATGAAAGTTCTACAATACCGTGTAGTATTGAGCCTCATGATGGAGAAGGCTTGTCTATTAAAATTAACTGCATGCCCAGTATTACGAACAGGATGGTAAGCTACTGTCCGGAAAGATCTGAATACAAAGGATATTCATAATTATGAGAAAATCTTTTGCAACATGCATAAAGAACTAACTGAACGTTGGTGCCAGATATTAATATCTAGATCAGGAATAAGCAATACAATAGAACGTAGGTTCCTGTCCAACAAATTAAGATGAAAATCAGCAGCTGAGGGCCAAACAGAACAAAACTCAAAACAAGGCAAAATAGAAAAAATTAAAACACTTTTTTTCGTAATAGAATGATCACCCAAAAATATAAGACTTCAAATGCTTAGAGATAGTTATATTATACATAAAATGAAGGGTATTAATCATAGATTACGACAAATACAATCATATTCCCTTTCTGTGAGTTGGGGTCATTATGATCACAATGTGTAGGTTTATGAACATAACCACCGAGTACAGTTTTATTAAGCAAGAGGCTTTTTATGTGCAAATTATTATAATTGCAATTCAAAACACGTCCTTCTATTATGATCCAAGTAGTGTCATAAATTATGGGTCTGTGAGCTTCTTCTATAGGCCAACACTTGGTCACATAGTGTAAAGTGACTATATTTACTCGCACGTTTTCCATTTAAAGTTTACGTTGCTTTCAGTAGAGGCAAAATTATGCATACGTCAGACAAGAACAATGAAGCCACCCTTTGAGAGACCACCGCTAGAGAGTTATTGGTCCTTTGACTGACCAGACATTACTATATTCGATACCTTTCTCTGGTTACGGTTCAGTTTGTCTTTGCCTACACTAAACAATTCTTCTTCGCTCAAAGAGTTAACGACGGCACTGTAATTTTTCAGTGGTGACTTTCCTATTGGTAAGGGAAGAAGAGAAACTTTGGCTATGGTAAAAAGATTTTCTATGAGAAGGACACTCCAATTTCAAATCAATGTTCTCTAATCTTGGGGAGGGGGAGTACCATAGCCTCTGTACCATGGTCTTTCACTGTCTTGGGGTAGAGTTCCCTTCCTTGAGAGTACACTCAGACACACTATCATATCTTATTTCTTTCCTTCTTTTTTTTTTTAAGTTTTTATACTTTATAAAGGAAAGATCTATTTTAATGTTATCATTGTACTTAGAATATTTAATTTTGATTGTTCATTACTTCTCTTGTAGTTTAACAATTTCTTTGTTTCCTTTCCTCGCTGGGCTATTTTTCCTTGTTGGAGCACTTGAGCTTATAGAATCTTGCTTTTCCAACTAGGGTTGTAGCTTACCCAATAATAATAATAATAATAATAATAATAATAATAATGATAATAATAATAATACAATGGAACAGTTAGGTTTATAAAACATTCAATATTACACTAATGTACTTAAAAATAATGTACATCTCTCTCTCTCTCTCTCTCTCTCTCTCTCTCTCTCTCTCTCTCTCTCTCTCTGTATATATATATATATATATATATATATATATATATATATATATATATATATATATTCTGTATATATATATATATATATATATATATATATATATATATATATATAGATATATACATACACACATAATTTATATATAAATATACATATATAATATATATATATATATATATATATATATATATATATATATATATATATATATATATATATATATATATATATATATATATATATATGTTTGTGTGTGTGAGTGTGTGTTGTGTGATTGATTGATTTAGTTCAAAATATCTAGCTAGATTGGGCTATCTTCAATATTACATTTATCACTTACCTTTTTATTCTTCACAATAAAACATCACTCGGTATTCCTATTCTATAAGTAATCACAACAAGAGAGCTAATCATGATCACATTCAATTAAGCAAATCGATATTTTCACAATCCATCCGGCGGTCTGTCGGCAACAATTCCTCGGAGTGGTTGGGAAGAAGACCGTTTATCAAACGGGAGTCAAGAATCGACTACGAGTGTTAACGCCCATCGCCCCATGAAAGATTTGTGCGGGCGGACACCTCTCTGGTTGGTGTGAATAGGTGTGTGTGTCTGCGTGTGTGTGTGTGCGCGTGCGTGTGCGTATATGTGTGCGCACTCACGTTTGTGTGTGTCTGTACCTGGGATTTTAAACCCAAGGAAAAGCCATTACTCACACGAGGCTGTGAACGTCTCGCTTTGGGTTTATGGTCCGTTTCTGTATAATGGCCAACGGAGATGCTATGGACCAAATAAAAGTATAGTTACAGTGAATGTAAGACTAGGGTGCTTCATAGCAATGTTACACATAGTTTTAATTTCTCTTGGCGTTATTGATACGTGTTGGAAAGAAAGGAAATATATACAATTAAAAGGAATATAAACTACCTTAATCAACTTTCATCTCTATACCGTACAAGTATTGGTTGAAATTTGTACACTCAGTAGCTGTCACTCGTCAAATTCCCTGAACGCCGTTAGTGTATTATGCCATGTTAACCTATTGTTAGCAATTTCAGGTCGTTATTCCCCTTTAAAATCTGCATGTAGAAGCTGAAAAGCAAAGGCGATAATAGATTCCCCTAAACTTCCTTATACAATAGCATTATCCTATGACACGTCAACACATACACACAATTAAGTAAACAAGATAAAGGAAAACTATCAGTAAAGACCGAAATCCTAATAAAGAAAAGATTGGATATGGGATAAAATCCAAGGGAGATGAACTAGAATTAGCAGAACTATCCCAAAAATTCAAACTAACTAACAACCCAAGACATTCGTAAACACCATCAGACTAAAATTGAGGAAACACTAAAGAAAGGCAGGAGCATCATATTGATGATAAGAAGACTTAGAACAGGGCGCCAACAGATGTTTCCTTTAAATGATGAAAATGAAAATGCTTTCCTTGCCGGGTTATTGGGCTTTAGCATTTTATTCTTTTTACTAAGATCACAGCTTTATTCCCAAGAAGATTTCGTGTTTATATGTAAAAGAATAAAATAAAAAAAATAGTGCACATAAGCATGAAATTCACAGTTTTTTACCTGTGAATTACATGTTTATGTACACTATTCAAATTAGATATTGATTTTTTTTTCAGTATACCTAAGTGCAATAGGAATTGGGAATTAAGTATAGACTTGAAATCAACGATTAAAAAAAAAAACTGTTACATTGTCTCCGATGAAAATGTATCCCAAACTAGATAAATGCTACATCATGCACCCTACCTCCTGGGTTTCACAATATTTCTAGCATCTTCTGACATCTATTTCAAATTAAAACCTTTTGATACATAGTTCTACTTAGTGCAATAGATTAAAACATGTTATATACTCTACTCTGAAATCAAACTTTATGATTGTATGGATGATTACTTACACTAACCTTTTTAACACGATTTCAGGTGGCCCGTTCACGTAGTCTATGTACAGTTAAAATCAAAAGAACGCAGACACTCAAGGGAAATCTTTCGTCAGATGTCTCTAGTGTTCCCGTGATAAAATAAACAAGATGTTGCTCTTTTTACTACTACTCTGAAATGAGCGGAGCCTTCTCTAATCTTAGTGAAACAAAAATAGTAAAGGGCTGTCTTTGTTAGCAAAAGCATACATCAGTTACAAACTGAGTTGCCATATTTCAATTCCCTATCATCATTTGACGTCTCAACTATTCACTGCAAATACAAAACACTCACACACACATATATATATATATATATATATATATATATATATATATATATATATATATATATATACATATATATATATATATATATATATATATATATATATATATATATATATATTTGTGTGTGTGAGTGTATATAATTATTTTTCAATTACTACTTTTTTCGTAGGTGGGGTCAAGTAGACTCTCTTCAGGGAAGGATTGTTGCGGGGGGAGGGGGTGGTCTCCTCTTCACCACCCCTTAACCCGGCCAGTCCGACAATGAGGAAATGAGTAAGTCATTTCTGTTTTAGAGGGTGTGGAGAGAAGTTAAATGAGTATTCTTGATACAGCCTGTAAGATATTGTATCATCGCCTAAATATTATTTGATAATGGTTAATGTTCTAGCAAATATTTCTAACCGTATTCAATATTAGTTAATTTGTAGAAGGTAGCAGCAGTAGAATAAAGTAGCTGCTGTTGTTGGAAGTTTGATAAGTAACGAAGTTTAAGTATCAGCTTTCCATAATAGATAATCAGTGATGGATACAATTGATACTGATGACTTCATAGCACCTTGAATACAATCAGAATTCATTTTTTTCGTATCGAAAATAATTTATATTGAGGTAAATGAGGACGCTATTACATTCTGGCAAAAGCTATCAGAAGAAAGTTTTTATTAGCAAATCATATATATATATATATATATATATATATATATATATATATATATGTATATATATATATATATATATATATATATATATATATATATATATATATATATATATATAAAGCTTTTTAGTCTCAGAACGACGGAATTTTCCGAAATTTTGTCATGAAACCTTGATATACCTAGTTTCCCAAAATGAATTCTCTAATTTGTCGGAAAAAAATACATTTGCAGATGTCATAAGCACAAAATTATTCCACATGCTAATACCCTGACTGTAAGTTATAAATGGTTATATAATTACTAGAAGCTTTATCTTGAGAAATTACACTGCTTGGAGATCAAACTGGCTTCTTATCAATTTCATGCACAACGTTCTTACAATCTTGATCCGGGTGAATAACGAGTGAAAATACATTTTGTATCCATGAAGCTCTAGTTCGGAGTGTTCGAGCAGTTATCCATACCAGGTCCTCAGCCTATCAAGGTAGTAGTTAAACTATAATTTCTAGAGCTGATGCCGTAAGCCGGAAAGGAATAAACCAAATGTTAAAATAAAAGTTTTATTATCCTCTTAATCACTAAATCACACAGCTGAGGAACGATACCCTCGGATTCCTAGATATTTCTCTCTTTTTAGATTTTATTTTCCGAGATTCTTCATCTATCCCCTGACATGTCTTGTTAGGTCTGTATCTTTTAGCATTTGTGCTCCTTTCTTTCATTCTTTGGGTATTTATTCTTTAACATTTATGTTCCCCTATTTCATTCTTTAACATTTATGTTCCCTTCTTTCATTCTTTAATCATATATTTCTCAAACATTCTCATTATTTTCAAAATGAATGGTTTTCCCCTCCGGTGCTCGTCTTAGACCGTCAATATTAGTTCCTAGCTCCTCACTATCCCTCCAGAAAAGAAATCTCTCCCGAGCGGAAGCATGAAACACCTTTACTTGACCATTCCAACCTGGAACTATTTGATATCTGTGTGAAGCCAAGACATGATATTCATTAGCTGGATTCAGAAATAAGGCATTTGGAGCTTTGAATTTCATTTCTCTCAATCTCCGTTTTTACAATCTCCATCAAACAAAAAACCAAACTTGAATTATGAAGCATGCTTCCATGAATAAGTGATGTCACTCAGATTTTATTATACAATATATGTCCCATTCCTTTATCATTATTCCATTAACGAAAATATTTTGGTCAATTTTAAACGAAACGGGAAAATCTTTCTACAGAGCACTTAAGGTATATGAAGGACTACAAAATATAATGATCTAACTATATCGAGCCAGACAAATGTTGGTATACGGATCCTTAAGGAAGCAAATCCTCCAAACACCCAAAAAGACAACGACTCACGAATTACTGACCATTATTCAGATAAGCATTTAAATCAACAAAATAATCCCCGTTATCTATACCCTGTGATAACTATCTCTAATTTTGCCTTTTGGCCTCGATAATTATGAAGGGAATAAATCTCTTGGAATAAAGATTAACTTAGAAATGTATCTAGGATATTAATGTATATGTTTAAAGTTTTAGTTCTCATGTCAATGCTAACCATTCTTGGCCACAATCACAGACAGTGAGACGGCAAAGCTCAACGAAAAAAGAATGTATATAATGATGAATAAAGGGCAAGTGGCTTAGGGTATAAAGACTAAAACGGCGCATCCCCTTCAATCTGAAAAACTTGGGAAGCATTTTTCAGTAAAGTATTCTTACGTATTACAAAATGTTGCAATCTATGAATATCTAAAAGCTAAAAAAAGTTTTTCAGAAATCAATCTAACATTCGAAAAATAACAATGAGATTTTAGAAGCATAATACAATCTTTTTTTATTGGAAACATTGCATAATAATGATAAACAAAATTTTTATATACACAAATATTCATGAAGGAGTTTATGTGATATTAGATTACTTCATTAACTACAGAAAACACAAACAATTTGATCTCTCTCTCTCTCTCTCTCTCTCTCTCTCTCTCTCTCTCTCTCTCTCTCTCTCTCTCTCTCTCTCTCTCTCTCTCTCTCTCTCTCTCTGAATGTCCTTTAGGCCGATATAACTCGTGTATGGTATTTTTTATTATCATTTTACAACATCGAACTATAATTGAAACTACTTTTTCAGTAACTTGAACAAGAATAATGTCGCAATGATCTATTGTAAGTGTTAACAGAAGAAATTGTTTAGCTGCGACACCCCAATAATGTTTACATGATTTTGCGGAGTCATGATTGATTGATTGATTGATTATGAGTTATCTGGCATCCTGACATCTAAGGTCATTGACGCCGATTGCGGATTCATGATATATATATATATATATATATATATATATATATATATATATATATATATATATATATATATATATTGTATATATGTATATGTATATATATGTGTGTATATGTATATATATATATATATATATATATATATATATATATATATATATATATATTGTATACGTATATACACATATAAACATATATATATACGTATATATATATATATATATATATATATATATATATGTATGTATATATATATATTTTTTTTTGTATATATATATACATACTTACATATATATATATATATATATATATATATATATATATATATATATATATATATATTGTGTATATATATACATGCATATATGTATATATATACATATACAGTATATATATATATATATATATATATATATATATATATATATATATATATGTATATATATGTATATATACATATACATATATACATATATATATACATATATACATACATATATATACGTATATATACATATACATATATATATATATGCATATATACATATATACATATATATATATATATACTGTATGTATATATACATATATATACATATACATATATATATAAGTATATATATATATATGTATATATATATATATATATATATATATATATATATATATATTTATATATATGTATATATATATACTGTATATATATATATACTGTATATATATTCTTACAAAGCTGGTCTAGTTTAGAGTAAATATTTTATTCATGTATCTTATTTTTGTGTATTTAAGAGATGTATAGCCAGCTCGTAAGGAGAGTTCCACTCATGTAGCTTTAAGTAAAAGTATGTAAATTACATAAGACTTTCGTCATTCATTTAATTGCATTTTCATTCAAGTCAGTATATGTAAATTTACATTACTTTTAAGAATTCACTTTTTTATTTCACATATTTTTTTACGAAGTCTTATGTAAACTCATTAGATATGCTGTATGACCCATACGAGGTTTGAACACGAGGGCTTATATAATTTTTATGCTTTCACGAGGTTAGAATGTGCATGAAACTTCTCGAAATAGATTTACTCTATTTTCTACTGTTTCAAGGAGGGAATTGGGCAAACTTAGCTGAGAGAGGTTGTTTTGTAAGCAAGGTTTGTTCACCTATTCAAATTTCTATTTTGGCAACCATATGCCGTTAGGCCTTGCCGCCCCCGCCCCCCACGCCACTAGAATGATCAATTTAGAATTATCTAAAAGTTTTAAGTTAATATATATATGACCCCAGGAATGCATAAACAGCAGAAGAGATCTAGCCTGTCCCTTTGCAAGAGCAAAATTTTGTTCGCCCTCTCTCCTCTCAAGTACATCAAGTGTGTGCCCTCTCAAACGTGATTAACAATTTCTATCCAACATATATTGTGTGCAGTGTGTTCAGACATTGACGAATCCATTGAATGATATTTCAAGTGTATTGTGTTAATATAAGTATTTGTTCAACATAAATTTTTGTAACTGGCCCTGTGAGATTTAGGCTAAACGGTGTAGTGTATTTATTTTCTCTTATCTGTTCGGAAACCTCGTGTGAGCCAAAAGACGTAAGTTTAACAGTTACATTTATCTAAATTTCACTAAGTGTTCAAGTGTTTTAAGATTGTATATTTTTTTTTTTAAGTAACATTTTCTTGTCTTAGTCTAAGGTTTTATTCAGATTTAATATTTGGGTTCATTTGAACATCAGAAGTTCAAACTGGGTGCAAATGTTTTTGCTTATTGTGCAAGCCTCCGTTCTTAGTTTAAATGTTTCATTTGCTCTTCTTTGCTAATTATCTTGATTATATACAGTATGTAATTATTTCTGCCTTTGTATCCAAACAATGGACTGATTTCCTTCTGGGAGCCCTAGATGTTTCACCATTCTGCTTTTCCAGCTAAGGCTGCAGGATGGATAATAATAATAATAATAATAATAATAATAATGATAATAATAATAATAATAATAATAATAATAATAATAATAATAATAACAGGAAAAAAATCCGAGTGTACTTTTTATATTTGTGCAATTATTCACACCAAACAGAATATTCCAAATCGTCGTTGTAGCCAGAAGTAATGAATTTGATGACCATAAAATATC
>NC_090732.1:82901792-82919292 GCF_036898095.1 Palaemon carinicauda | reverse complement strand
ATATCATGTTTTCAACTGCTTTATTCGGAAGAAACACTTCCTCCATATTTTTAACTTTACTCGTGAATCAAACTTTGCATCTGCAATTCTGCAAGTTTATTTAATTGCACTCAGGTGGTTATGCACTACATGCGTGTATGAATTGTAGTTTGGAATAATTAAAAATGAATAATGTATATATAATCATCCTGTCACGCTGAGCAGGATTACCAAACGTATAACTACTTGGTTTGTCTCCGTCCCCCGGGAAGGGGAAGAAGCATGCACTATATATATATATATATATATATATATATATATATATATATATATATATATATATATATATATATATATATATATATATATATATATATATATATATATATATATGTGTGTGTGTGTGTGTGTGTGTGTGTGTGTGTTTATAAGGGTGTGCAAAAACAGAAGATATATATATATATATATATATATATATATATATATATATATATATATATATATATATATATATATATATATATATACATACATATAATTGTGGAGGATTTATTTTTGTTTTATTTTTATTTTGTTTATTTTTTGCCAAATCCAGAGAGAGAGAGAGAGAGAGAGATTGTGTTAGCGAACGAAAGTAGTTAGTGTATTGATTGTTTGCTGTGAGAAAGACTGTTGGTTTAAATGAGATTGTTTGTTTATGTGTTTAGCTAGGTTACGACAGTGGTGAATGTCTTGGGTGAATGCTTATTTTGATTTGACTGCAGCTAGAGGCTGGTGTGAATGCTGGATTATATTTTATATCATTTTTCGACCAGCGTGGAAGTGTTATTTATTTAAAAAGTAAGTACAATTTTGTTTATCTTTGCTTGTTGTGATTGTGAATGATAGGAACAATTTATTATTTATCTTTGATTATAGTGCGATAGTTTAGTTAGCTAGGAGTGTTCATAAGTGTTTTCTTTTTTATTTTGGCAGGCCGTGATTCCTCCTTTGGGGAGAAAATTTACGTGAATTTGATTGTTGACGACCTGGCTTGTTTAAGGAATCTGATACGACTGCTCAGATTTGGAATGAATTATTGATGACCTGGATTGTTAAGGACCTGATTAGATTGCTCTGTGGATTTTGATGAAATAGATGCTGTAACGATCCAGCCCGGTTGATGGAATTTGTTTGGCGTATTGATGATGATGATGATGATGATTAATGCAATTGTGTAATCATATTTGACAGTGTTCCAGTTCCTGCAGAGCTGTGATATTGGGCTATTAAAGACTGTTGGCCCTTGTGTGGATGAAAGTGTCCGCTCACAATCATATATGATAATTACGTTTAGATTGTGGTTGAAGTGAATTTTAGTTTTAATTTTTGTGTTTTCCAATTACAGTAGGTTAAGATTGTAGTACTAAGTTGTGTTTATTTTTTTGGTTATGGTATATGATTGGTGATTTTTTAGTGATTGTTTTAGTATTAAGAAATATAATTTTAAGGTTATGTTTTGTTTTTATGTCCTTTTTGTCTAAGAGTCCAGTTTATGATAAAGTAAGGGGAAAGTATGTGTTGAGGAGGCAATTGCCTGTTTAGTGCGATCAAGGGTGTGGGGGTTGTTGTTGCAACATCCCGCCACATAATGAACAAAGTGTCTGGATGATATGTTTGACATTATTATTATTATTATTATTATTATTATTATTATTAGCTAAGCAATAACCCTAGTTGGAAAAGCAAGATGCTCTAAGCCCAAGGGCTCCAACAGGGAAAATAGCCCAGTAAGGAAATTAAATCAAGAAATAAATAAACTGCAAGAGAAGTAATAAACAATTAAAATGAAATATTTCAAGAACAGTAACATTAAGATAAATCTTTTATAATAAACTATAAACATTTCAAAAATAAAGAGGAAGAGAAATAAGATAGAATAGTATGCTCGAGAGTACTCTAAAGCAAGATAACTTTACCAGAAGACACTGTAAGACAATGGTACAGAGGCTATGCACTACCAAAGACCAGAGAGCAATGGTTTGATTTTGGAGTGTACAGTCACTCATATAAATTGATGGATGTCCGGGTGTTTGAGAGAGATTTCCATTTCACCCCTTTCTGGACGACAGGTGTCTGGGAGTGCGAGACCAGTCGAATATTGAACTACCTAACTCTGCTGTAGTAATTGTTAACTTTCAACTCCGTTGAGGATCCTTCCTCTTAGGTGTCTTCCGATTCAGGACTACCTCTCGGTTTGGGGTTCCGAGACAGGCAGGATAGAAAGAGAGTATCCTGCCACTGACGTCCCCCGGTTATCCAGCAAAACAGCAACAGGCTTTCTCTGGTCTGGTGTCGAATTCTCCTCTTCCTTCTCTTCTCTCTCTCTCTCTCTCTCTCTCTCTCTCTCTCTCTCTCTCTCTCTCTCTCTCTCTCTCTCTCTCATTAGTAACCCTTTCTTATCCTTTTCCTTCTTCTCTTCCTCTACTAATAAAGGGCACTAGGTAGGGGGGGGATTCCCGTCTACAGTATGCAGCCAGACTGTTGCTATTTATTTATTATTGCATTGGACAGCGTTGAACATAACTTGTCACTTAGTAATAAATCTTATATTTCACTTTGTAAACATGTGTATGAATGCACAAAGTTGCTCAACTGTTATGAAAAATTTTATTATTGAAAAAATATTAGATAGTTAAAACAATTGTTCTACAATAATATATCAGAAAAAAAAGTAATACATTAATGAAACACGAATCCCCTGAACACCTTGATTCCGTGAGACTATTCCTGGAACTGTGTCTGTAGATAGTCGGAGTGGGAAAGAGGGCTTCAAGAGGGAAAATAATCTAAGCTTAGTCCTGTTGTCTAATAATAATAATCATCTATGCATTTGGGTTATCAATTCAAAGTTATTACTTGATTTTGCTTATGTCGTTTTGTGTATGAAGCAAAAGATAGTTAGGGTCGTGGTTTCGAAACTTACAATAAATTATTTCAAGCCAAAGCTTAGGTAACAGTCAACGCTGCCTATATAGGTCTAATCTCTTGAGGAGTATATTAAGGGAGAAGTAATAATGATAAATGAATAAGTGAATAAGCGAAGTGGTGTGTTATCTTCGGTACCAGAAATACAGTTAAATCTACCTATATTATCCAACTTTAATTTACGAAGGGAAAGCTATAATCGGGTCAGACATATTCCCCCACACCTATAATGGGCAGATTCTACAATAGCAACGTATCTCGAATAACAACAACAACAACAGTAATAATAATAATAATAATAATAATATGGCTCTGTCGTCCTGTCTTTACCACATACTAGGGTATGGCTATATGTCTGGTAGCAACAATAAATATTTGCATCAAATCTTGTCATTTATGAAAGGTGTCTATCTGGGCATAAAGTTACGATTTGTGAAATTTCTCCACAGTCTCTTCTTCATTTTAATTCTAGGCCTATAGGCTTCATAAGAATTATAAAATCAGAAGTGTCAACTTCAAGTCCCATATAACAACAAGGCAAGGAGGGGCAAACAGCATTTAAACCTTCACAAGTTGGGTCTAGCTAAATCCTCAGTAAATCTCAAAAGACGAAAATGTCTAAAGATATTAAAGAACCAGGTAATAAATAATTTCTTTTTTCAAATGACGCCATTATTTTCTATGTATAATATACTTAGGCAAACTATATATATATATATATATATATATATATATATATATATATATATATATATATATATATATATATATATAGAGGTAGTAGGTTGGCCAGGGCACCAGCCGCCCATTGAGATACTACCGCTAGAGAGTTATGGAGTACTTTGACTGGCCAGACAGTACTATATTGGATCCTTCTCTCTGGTTACGGTTTACTTTCCCTTTACCCACACAGACACCGAATAGTCTGGCCTATTCTTTACAGATTCTCCCCTGACTTCATACACTTGACAACACTGAGATTACCAAATAATTCTTCTTCATCCAAGGGGTTAAATACTGCAATGTAATTGTTCAGTGGCTACTTTCCTCTTGGTAGGGGTAGAAGAGACTCTTTAGCTATGGTAAGCAGCTCTTCTAGGAGACGGACACTCCAAAATCAAACCATTGTTCTCTAGTCTTGGGTAGTGCCATAGCCTCTGTACCATGGTCTTCCACTGTCTTGGGTTAGAGTTCTCTTGCTTGAGGGTACACTCGGGCACACTGTTCTATCTAGTTTCTCTTCCTCTTGTTTTGTTAAAGTTTTTATAGCTTATATAGGAAATATTTATTTCAATGTTGTTACTATTCTTACTTTTCATGTTTCCTTTCCTCACTGGGCTATTTTCCCTGTTGGGGCCCCTGGGCTTATAGCATCCTGCTTTTCCAACTAGGGCTGTAGCTTAGCATTTAATGATAATAATAATAATAATGATAATAATAATAATAATAATATATATATATATATATATATATATATATATATATATATATATATATATATACATATATATATATATATATATATATATATTCATATAAGTGCATATATATATACATATTCATATAGGTGCACACACACACACACACACACACATATATATATATATATATATATATATATATATATATATATATATATAAGTGCACACATATATATATAATATATATATATGTATATATATATATATATATATATATATATGTATATATATATATATATATGCACACACATTTATATAAGTGCATTCACACATAATATGTATATATATATATATATATATATATATATATATATATATATATATATATATATATATATATATATATATATATTATTACTATCCAAGCTACAACCCTAGCTGGAAAAGCAAGATGCTATAAGCCCAGGGGCTCCAACAGGGAAAAATAGCCCAGTGAGGAAAGGAAATAAGGAAATAAATAAATGAAGAGAACAAATTAACAATAAATCATTCTAAAAAAAGTAACAACGTCAAAACAGACATGTCATATATAAACTATTAACAACATCAAAAACAAATATGTCATAAATAAACTATAAAAAGACTCATGTCCGCCTGGTCAACAAAAAAGCATTTGCTCCAACTTTGAACTTTTGAAGTTCTACTGATTCGACTACCCGATTAGGAAGATCATTCCACAACTTGGTAACAGCTGGAATAAAACTTCTAGAGTACTGCGTAGTATTGAGCCTCATGATGGAGAAGGCCTGGCTATTAGAATTAACTGCCTGCCTAGTATTACGAACAGGATAGAATTGTCCAGGGAGATCTGAATGTAAAGGATGGTCAGAGTTATGAAAAATCTTATGCAACATACATAATGAACTAATTGAACGACGGTGCCAGAGATTAATATCTAGATCAGGAATAAGAAATTTAATAGTTTCTGTCCAGCAAATTAAAATGAGAATCAGCAGCTGAAGACCAGACAGGAGAACAATACTCAAAACAAGGTAGAATGAAAGATTCAAAACACTTCTTCATAATAGATTGATCACCGAAAATCTTGAAAGACTTTCTCAATAAGCCTATTTTTTTGTGCAATTGAAGAAGACACAGACCTTATATGTTTCTCAAAAGCAAATTTGCTGTCGAGAATCACACCTAATATTTTGAAAGAGTCATACAAATTTAAAGAAACATCATCAATACTGAGATCCGGATGTTGAGGAGCCACCGTCCTTGACCTACTTACAATCATACTTTGAGTTTTGTTAGGATTCAACTTCATACCACATAATTTGCACCATGCACTAATTCTAGCTAAATCTCTATTAAGGGATTCACCAACCCCAGATCTACATTCAGGGGATGGAATTGATGCAAAGAGAGTAGCGTCATCTGCATATGCAACAAGCTTGTTTTCTAGGCCAAACCACATGTCATGTGTATATAGTATGAAAAGTAATGGGCCAAGAACACTACCCTGTGGAACACCGGATATCACATTCCTATAATCACTATGGTGCCCATCAACAACAACTCTTTGAGATCTATTACTTAAAAAATCAATAATAATGCTAAGAAACGACCCACCCACTCCCAACTGTTTCAGTTTGAAAACAAGGGCCTCATGATTAACACGGTCAAAGGCAGCACTAAAATCAAGGCCAATCATACGAACTTCCCGACCACAATCAAGGGATTTCTGTACAGCATTGGAGATTGTAAGAAGTGCATCACATGCTCCAAGGCCTTTACGAAAACCAAATTGCAAACTAGGGAGTAGATGATTACCTTCAGCAAACCTATTAAGACGTTACATATTTATATAAGTGCACACACACCTATATATATATATATATATATATATATATATATATATATATATATATATATATATATAGATATATATATATATATATATATATATATATATATATATATACATATGTATATATATATATATATATATATATATATATATATATATATATATATATATATATGATCATAAAGAGTCGACTCTGTCGAGAATTAGAAAAGATTAGAACCACTAGATTACATGCTCTCATTTCATGTAGGCTTCCATCCCAATGCGCACATACTGACAAATAGCCCAACAAAAGTTTCTTTCCAATATAGGTATTTTCAAGTTTATCTCTAATTATGAGAGCAAAGGTAAAGTTGCTCAAAATAAACTTGCAGGGATGATGTTTGTGACCTGTGCAAAGAAAGTAATACAGAACATTTTGGAACATGAAGAGAACTTCAGAGGACGGCCAGGAATCAAGGATATGGTTGGAAAAGCAAAACAGGTTGTCATAACTAATTTCATCACAACCGAATTCAGGGTTAATGGGAATAATAAAATTACTCTTAAACTTACATCATGAAAGGCAGTTGTTTATGGTCAAAGAACGGAATGAAGTCTTGGAAAGAGGTCCAAGACCACTATAATTGTTTTAGGCTATGCATAAAATGTAGCTTTTATTAAAAATGATGATGGTTGATACCAAAAATAACAGACAGGGAAATTGGAAATTTTTAGAGTAAAACCTATGCATTAAAACTACACACAAAAGACCGATCAAAATAATTTCATAATAAATCGATATTAGAAAATTCTATGTGATTTTTTAAATTATAAAACCATCAAAATTTTATTTATTTTCAGAAATTAAGGTGAATGATACGTTTGTAGAAATAACATATAATAATTATTAGGTGATTTTATTATTCATATTATATGGGATAACTAATTGTATAGGCAATTTTGTCCCTGAAATCGAGGAGGTAATTTGCTTGTGTGCAAGTTGCTCTAAAGTGAGAGGAGCAGAGGTAATCCCAAGTGTTTCAAGAATCTATAGACAATTTAAATACGCTAATTAAAGAATAAAATCGGTTAGATGAAACCCACAGATAAGGAAACAAGGCAGAGCGCCAAAATAGAAAGAAAGATTAGAAAATAGCCTACAACATTCAGTTAAGCGTCAGCTGCCTGACATAAAGTAGGACTGTTTTGCCACCTCGCTCGGTTGAAGAAGATTCTTCAAATGCTCCTATATCAAAGCATAAACACCTAGTCATGTTTTCCTTTTAAATGCTTTCAACTCTTTTGGGCCAAGGATTAGGCTACGTCGACGAGATTTCAATTTTGTTTTTTCACTTTTTCCATCATTATTATTATCATCATTTCCAACAGGGGTTGCAGCAGATTAAGTGAGGATACAAAAGCAAAAGCAACATCTAGAGCCGCCTCAACCATCACGGGACCGATGATCCTCCTGTATCAAACATAAAAGCTTTACTTAACCAAGATCTGTAGACCTTAATCAAGACCTTGGCATTATCTATGAGCTACGTGAAATGACCCAAATTATGAAGAAAGAAAGTCAGTGTTAAGAGATGGCGGTTTCCTTCGTGGCGTCAAATTCCCGGACGGACGAGATGCCATTTTTCTTTTAGTCTCTGTCACAATAACCATATCTCCTAAAGGCAGATTACCTTAATTTACATTTGCTGCATAGTAAGTTTTCATTTAAGTGAAGGCAAATTCTCTCTCTCTCTCTCTCTCTCTCTCTCTCTCTCTCTCTCTCTCTCTCTCTCTCTCTCTCTCTCTCTCTAAGACTTAAATTTGAATAAAGTGATCAAGAACAGTTCTCTTTATCTCTCTTTCACAAAATAAGAAAAAGTCAATAATGAAAGGAGTAATTTTTAAAAGAAATACCATTCGAACATCCGAGTAAAGAGAGAAAACGGAGTCATGGCTTCTGCAATACATCAATATGTTTTAAACGTTGCATTGTAGGCCTATATGACATTACAGCTTCTGCATCTACATGTTTTAAACGTTGCATTGTAGGCATATCTGACATTACAGTCAGCAGGAACATCGTTGCTTTTGTGCATTATTCTAAAATCCAGCATTTGTATTCTTCCTGTTTCTTCAGTAGCAGCAAATATGATATATTTCAGTGTACAAACGATTACGCAATTTCTCATAAATTTAGATAACTTCAGATTCCGAGGGAAAAAAATTAATTAAGAGAAACTATTTTGGTGAAGTTACTTTCATGAATTAAACGGACCAGTTTTAATATTTTCATATTTTATAGAGTTTGAATTGAAATTCATTATATATATATGGTCATCATCTCTTCCTAGGCCTATTGACCCTAAACCACGGTTACATTTCGCCATTCGTCTCTATCTCGAGTTTTTAAATCAATACTTCTCTTTTCATCATCATTCGTCATCTCCTACTTCACACTTCACATTTTGTAAAATGGAAGTGTCCAAAGAATTGTATCAAACATGGTCTATAAATATTTTTTGGACTTTAGACAGTTATAATTACGAACAAATAACAGTTATAGTGAAATCTTTGAAACTATTTGTGACTGTTCGATGGATATTCTAGGTTGGATATTCAAGTTAGGGAATGGAAATATTCATAGGACTAACAAATATGGAGTACTGAAGTTGGGGGTGAAAAGTATTTTATCTTTAAAGCACATCTCAGTGACACAGTGTTCAGAATAAATTTCCGACCCCTGAAAGATGTACTTCATATTGTATTTGTAGATATGTTTCAATCGTTTTATACTTATTGCAACACCAGAGAACCCGCTGCTTCCAAATAAGCTATTGCTGAGCCGTAATTGAAAACAAGGTTCCTAACAGCTATGCTCTCACTACAAAGGATCGACTATAGATGGGTTTAGCTATTCAAGTAACTGTCTGCATCTTTCAACCTCATTTTTCCCATTGTATAGCAGGGTCGGCCGCTCGAGTTAACTCTCTCCATCTATTTATTTTATTTTCCTCTTTTGTACAGGACCTAAACACAAAATTTTGATAAATGATTTTATAAATAAACTATTCATTTGAAATCATATCAAAATAAAATAGTATTATTCAATTTTGTCCTTTAAAAGTTAATAGAGAGATTCATATTATGTTGACTCGAAAATTAAGCAAAGGAAAAATGAGCTTTAACCAGAGAGGAATCTGATATAGTACTATTGTGCAGTCGTCACAGCACCCAATAACTCTCGCAATGGCATCAGCGGGTGCCTACCCTCGGCCATAAAACTACTGATTTATTTGCTAAAAAAATATCAAAAATTCATAAATAACTATAATGAAGATTAATGTTAAAGGCAACTAGATTCCTAATTATTAACCTTTATAAGAAATTATGAATTTATCAACAAATCTATAAACTTTGCATAAAATGTTTGAGTCTTCTTAAATAGAGAATATTTTCCGACAAGTAATGGCAGTGATGTCTGTATCGTCCTGGAAACCTAAAGTAAAGAGACTCGGGTTTTCCGCGAGTCCTGGGTAGGGTCAAGCCCTAAGAAATCGACTCCGTTGAGGATCCTTCCTTTTAGGTGTCTTCCGATTCAGGACTACCTCTCGGTTTGGGGTTCCGAGACAGGCAGGA
This sequence comes from Palaemon carinicauda, assembly GCF_036898095.1. Lineage (NCBI taxonomy): Eukaryota > Metazoa > Arthropoda > Malacostraca > Decapoda > Palaemonidae > Palaemon > Palaemon carinicauda. The sequence goes on along the minus strand of NC_090732.1, from coordinate 82,909,434 downwards.
TAGAAAGATAGTATCCTGTCAATGACGTCCCCCGGTTATCCAGCAAAACAGCAACAGGCTTTCTTTGGTCTGGTGTTGAATTCTCCTCTTTCTTCTCTCTCTCTCTCTCTCTCTCTCTCTCTCTCTCTCTCTCTCTCTCTCTCTCTCTCTCTTATAATTATTTATTTTTGCATTGGGCGAGCGTTGTTCGTAAGTTGCCACTTAGTAATAAACCTTATATTTCACTTAGGAGATATGTGTATGTATGAAACAACGGTGGTCAACTGCTATGAAAAATTCTATCATTGAAAAATATTGGATCGTTAAAGAAATCGTGCTAGAATATTTCAGAACAAAAAATAAATACGGTAATGTAGCCCGAATCCCTCTAAATACCGTGATTCCTGGAACTGAGTGGGAAAGAGGGCGTCAAGAGGGAAAATAATTCAAGCTTAGTCCTGTTGTCTAATAATAACAATTTATGCATTTGGGTTATGAATTCAAAGTTATTATTTAATTTTGCTTGTGTCGTTTTGTGTATAAAGCAAAAGTTAGTTGGGGTCGTGGTTTCGAAACTTGCAATAAATCATTATAAGCCAAATTTCAGGTTATAGGCAAAGCTGCCTATATACTGTAGGTCCAATCTCTCGTGGGGTTTATTCAGGGAGAAGAAATAATGATAAATAAATAAAACTATAATTAATTCTACCTCTATTATTTAATTTTACTTCACGAATGGAAGTCTATAATAGGGTCAGACATATTAACCCAAAGCTGTAATGTGCAGATTCTACAATAGAATCGTATCTCGAATAATAATAATAATAATAATAATGCTCTGTAGTCTTGGCTTTATAACATACTAGGGCATGGCTATATGTCAGATGGCAACAATAAATATTTGCATCAAATCTTATAACTTAATAAAGGTGTCTATCTGGGCATAAAGTTGCTATTTGTGAAATTTCTCCACAGTCTCTTCATCATTTTATTTTTAGGCCTATAAGCTTAATAAGAATTATAAAATCAGGAGTGCGAACTTCAAGTCACATATAACAGTAAGGCGAGGGGCAAACTGAGCATTCAAACCTTCACAAGTCGGGGCTAACTAAATAATAAGTAAATCTCAAAAGACGAAACTTTCTAAAGACATTAATGAACCAGGTAATAGACAATGATTAAGACTGATAATACAAATATTATTGTTTAAGTAAATAGTAGACAGCAACAATTCATTAAAACATATGTATAATTCTTTGTAATACATAGGCCTATGTGAATAATAAAACACGCAAATTCCAGTAAAACAATTAGAATAAAGACAATTTCATCTTTTAAAAGACGTCATTATTTTCTTGGTATAATATACTTAGGCAAACTGTATATATATATATATATATATATATATATATATATATATATATATATATATATATATATATATATACATATATATATATATATATATATATATATTTATATATAATATATATATGTAATAAGTGAAATAATTATTATTACATGTTTAAAACACATGACGTAATATGTCATTTTGGATGAAGATGCTAGCCGTGGGATTTGCTGTAGTCACTAAAATCATAAACAGGATGCACAATGCAGCCTCAGCAATGTAACATTTTTCTTAAACGTCAACACCAATGCATCAGTGTGTGAAAGTTTGTGACGTCACCGGATGCAGGTGTCTTCCGAGATTGTGATAAAATTGCTACATCAACTAAGCATACGATATCTGTGATATCGATAATTTAATCAGTTCATATCTATACTTCACCAGAATTGGTCATCCGACCAAACCAGCTCCCTCCTATGATGGAGATGTTTAACTCTGTTGTTTTTAGACAATAAATACTTTTAAAGCTAATAAGATGTACTTCGTTATCCAGCTTTACACATCTTAAACAACACATACTCAATGTGTGCTTATAAAAGTAGCACACTTATATATACATACATATATATCTATATATATATATATATATATATATATATATATATATATATATATATATACATATATATATATATATATATATATATATATATATATATATATATATGTATATATATATATATATATATATATATATATATATATATATATAGTTGTTTATCCCCCTGGGAATAATGTCAAGCAATCTATTACAAATATTTCCTCACGCACAGACTCCCAAGATGATAAGCATTCGCTAATGATTGCTTGTCTACTATTGCGAACGGGAGACGATTATGAAAATGAACGCTTGGTTATAAAAATGAGTTAACTCTTTGTTTCCTTCTTCGGTTGTGTAGCTGTATACTGTACATATAGGCAGTAAGACTATACTTAATTGCCACATATTATTCATCTTGCTGCCTGAAATAGCACACTCTAAACCTCGTATCTGTAGCCGCACAGTGCTGTGTAGGTCAGACCAAAACAGTAGCATTCTCGTCGACTGCAGCATTCCGACTTGCACCTACAATTAGTCTGCTACTGGCAACTCTCTGCAATGGGTGAAAGCTTTGTCCAAATTATCTTTTCTTAGTCTAGCACAAGTTTAAGGGAATTTTTCCTTTCCTTGTCACCCTGAGTCTCACCCCACATCCTCGCTTTGATCTAGTTTCAGCTTTCATACTAAATGGCCAGTAGAAATAAAAAACAATGTCTGCTCTCTTGTATTTGGTAGAGTGTGCTTGTATTGTAAGAAGTACATCGAGCATTGCTTACTCTTCAAAAGTTTTTGAACTTCATGAGGGTCAATCACCCACTAATGCTACACCAGGGTTGTAACTTGGCTCTCAAGAATAGTAATGAGGTGGGATTTTTGACATGTGTGGAGCTTTCTGCTATCATTGGAGGGAAGAAGTCTGTGATTGGTTCTCATGACGGAAGAACTCCTTCAAGTCATACTCTCTGCCCTGGCATGATATGAACAGCTTGGAGAACAGACGATTGTTTGCTTTGAAGAGTCAACAGATACTGATACCTGTAGTAAAAAGTCAACCCTGTTCCTTTTGATTTGTTCATAGATGGTGGATTCTTCTTTTCTTCCCCGTCTCTTAATAAACTCCTGGAAATTGACATTTCCTTTCTCAAAGTGTGCGCTAACCAGCTCTGAAAAAAACTTCAGTGAGCAATGTTCTTTGCATCAAGTGAAAGCAGGTCTCAACTTTCAGCCTGGAGAAGATTGCTCACATCTTGCATGCCTTGTGAGAGCTTTTATATTCTCTCAAGGAACACTGTGCTCGTTCTGTTTTGTCATGCTGGATGGTGTGTTTAGAACTCCCTTGATCCCACTTCTTGCCTCATACTGTGTACCCAAGTGGCTGACTTCAGGACCAGCTACCATCCACCATCTCAGTACTGATAGGTCTTCAGTCATGCCCATTGCACTCCCGCCTGCCTTGATGACAGTGATGGACCCAGAACAAAAAGCATCTCATTTATTGCATGGAAGAGGGAAATATTAGTCACATAGTGTAGCCATTATGTTTTTGTGGTTGTTATGCACATGGTGATTTGAGCTCTTCACTCTTCTTCTTCTGGCAAGAACAACAATTGCTTCAGTCAGTCTGGAATTTACAGCCCTGGGTCTGTTACTTTATTCCGTGAATCGAAGCCGAGGATTTATCCTTTTACCACCTTGATCTGAATCATTTAGAATAAGGTATGAGATACGACTAGGTTCGAGAATAAATATAAATGACTTACACCTAGCTTGATCGTTCATACAGTATCGTTCAAGTCCTTTGCAGTCTGTTCAGCAACCAAGACACTATATGCAAAGGGCTATAGACCTGTTAATCTTAGCTCAGCTCTCCTGCGCTGGTACAACCGGTAATATATGGTTGCTTATTGATCCAGGGCTTATTAGACAGCATCTGGGACGCTAAAATAATGATTTAGGCACACTAAATAATCATTCGGCTGATACTGAGCCCCATACTGAGGTTCACAACAGTGGTGCCATCCAGCGTGTCCTGATTGAGTGTTGACATTGCTCTACTGCAATGAGGAAGTCAATGGGTAAGTACATATTTCTAAAGTCGGACAATACGCAGTAAACAAAAAAAAAATGTATGATTTGATATCAAGAGCATTCAGATAAGGCAAGTCTTTGCCATCTTATTGCGAAATGCAATATTTCTGTAAATTCAATAGCATCCTTTTTATTAAAAAGAGCAATCCCCGACGAGTCTGTGTGCTAATTTTGGTGTCTAGTTCCGGAAATGGAAGATTCTTCGGAAAATTTTCTGATATCTTCTCCACTATCAGTAGAAGCATCAAATAATGATTACCAAAGTATTTGAAAAAAAAAAGAGGATAAGTAAAAATTATCATTAATTAAACATAACTGAAATCTGTTGGTGAAAATTGATACCAAATACTTTGAAAAGATAAGTAATTGACAACAACTGCAATAATAATAATAATGATAATAATAATAATAATAATAATAATAATAATAATAATAATAGCTATAAATTCAACTGAATGATAAAGCAAGCAAAGAAGTAAAAGTTATAATAAGCAAAACTTGAAGTACTTTCAAACTGTGCATGAAAATCGCTCAAAAGAAGAAAAAAACGAAAAGATATTTGTGCTTTGGCCGACTATGGCCAATCCTCAGCCTATACATTACATTCCTCCCAAGAGCTTGACTCTGACATGTTTAGTTTATAAAATGAATCCCCAAAAATACATCATTTCACCATGCCCGCAAAGTCCTTTGCCATTACTATCAATATTACTAACAATGGGATTTAATTTCTGTGTACTGCTTGGCACAACCGGGTTCAAGTCCCATTGATTTCGATCGTGGCGTTAGATAATTGAATTTCAGGATATCAAAAATTATTTCTAGGGTGGGTGTAAGTAGTGTGGAATGACCCTCAATGATCCTAGCATTTGGCATAATGGTCTAAATGACACAGACAACTGCTAACAATGTGAGCCTGTGCAAATCAAATTAGGCTTCCAATGGAATAGTTTAATGAACAATCCTTTTTCAGAGAGTCAAGCTTTATAACAGAAGACTAGCAGTGCCCATTTAATCCAATTCTGAAAAAGGAAAAAATCATACATCTTAGCATTTTTTTTAAAGAGTCTTTGGAAAAAAAAAATTAAGATCCAGAGGGAGGTTTTTTTATGGTATGCTACAAAATTCTCCATCCACTGTCATGAAATACTTCTTGTTGCTAATTATTTCTGGACTGATCCACCATCCCATTTAATTCACCCTGACTACAAGTAGAAAGGCGAGAGAAAAACAACAGGGCAGAAGAGAAGGAAAGAACACAACCTCTGTAATATATATCTACGTGAAAAAAAAAAAACAGATCAATAACATACTCGTAAAAGTTAACAATTACTACAGCAGAGTTAGGTAGTTTAATATTCGACTGGTCTTGCACTCCCAGACACCTGTCGTCCAGAAAGGGGTGAAATGGAAATCTCTCTCAAACACCCGGACATCCATCAATTTATATGAGTAACTGTACTTCTCGAGGAGCAGGTTACCATAACTAAAGAGTCCCTTCTACCTTGACCAAGAGAAAAGTAACCACTGGACAATTACAGTGCAGTAGTTAACCCCTTGAGTGAAGGAGAATTGTTTTGGTAATCTCAGTGTTGTAGGTGTATGAGGACAGAGGAGAATATGGAAAGAATAGACCAGACTATTTGGTATGTATGGGCAAAGGAAAAATGAGCCGTAACCAGAGAGAAGAATCTAATGTAATACTGTCTGGCCAGTCAAAGGACCCAATAATTCTCTAGTTGTAGTATCTAAACGGGTCTCTGGTGCCCTGGCCAACCTGCTTCCTAGGTAATGAGAAATTCGGTTTTCCTCATTCCTGGTTTCCTGGGGATAAACTAACTAGTTTAGCTTTTTGGTTTCGTGAAAATAAAGTTCTCTTGATGGACCTTGGTGCTTATGGAGATGTAGACTCAAATGGTATTTTTCCTTAGTTTTTTTATAATGACTGAAGATTTCTTAGCTCATAAGTTACCAGTTATTATCTGTAAGTTAGCAAGAAGAGGTTCTTTTAGCATTTGTTGGAGAATTGGTGATGTTACTCCATTGTGTAAATGTCTTTCTGGTAGCTCCAGTCTAACTGATTACTGCCCAATTTCCCTAACTCCCAAATTATCTAAAGTTTTTGAACGTCTTTTTGGTAAAACGTCTATATAGGTTTACTGAAGGTAATCATTTGTTCCATACTTTGTAATTTGGCTTTCGTAATGGCCTTGGAACATGTGATGATTGGCCTTGATTTTAGTACTACCTTTGACCATGTTAATCTTGAGGCCCTTGTTTTCAAACTCAAACAGTTGGGAGTGAGTGGGACTTTTCTTTACATCATTATTGAATTTTTAAGTACTGTAATGCAGTTATTGTTAATGGACACTGTAATACACGTGTATCAAATACGCTCGTACACTGTAATGGTATTTCTGTTTTTTTATATATACAGTATATATTATTGTTATCGCTTTCCCCTCACGCTAACCTATTTAAGCCTGTATGCTCTTGCATCATTCTGTTTGAATTTTTGTGCCGTTTTTCCTTGGAATGGGTTGTAAATAAACTCATGCTCCATCGAAATAAAGTGAGTTGTATTCATCCCGTTTCTCAGTTATTACCTAACTGGTGCATCCGCATATTAACTGGGGCATCTGCACATTGATGACCACGGGAATTTTCAGCTCCCTCCCGCCTTCCCTGCACTGCTGTGTCTTATTGTTTGATGATGCCGCCCTTAGACACTGACCCTACTATCAAAGCCACGCCCCTGAAACTACTATTCTTCACCAGTGGAGAAGCGTTCGCCTGGTTCCAGTGTGCTGAAGTCCAGTTTTGCATCAAGGGTGCGACTCAGTCAAGCACCAAAGTAGATTACGTTCTTGTAGCAATCCCTGAGGAGACCTTCCCGGCAATCTACAATTGGCTCTGCGAGCAAGGGAACACAGAGATAACATACGATGCCCACAAATCTTACCTCCTGGAACAGTATTCACTGACCTCTTGACCTCGTAGAGTACGAACGTGTTTCTTGTTCTGTGAAATATTGTGTAGAGATGGCTGCCAGTGTCTTAGACAACCAGGAAGCTTTGTCACAGCCTATCCAGGAAATAGAAAACCTAGGTATCTTGGAAACAATTAACCAAGACGTGTACCCACAAGTATTTCTTAAATCTTTGAAAAAGATATGCCAGTACTCTACACACGATATCAAAGAAGTGCTTGATAAATGTCATCAGGATTTATTAATATCCTTGAGAGATCTCCTGATAATAGAAATATCTAGTGTATTTTCGGATTATAAAAATAAAAAACCAGTGAAACGACAAGTGAAACATAAAATTGTGAGCGATATTATAACTTTTAACAAGTGCATAATTAATTCACTTAGAAATAAAGAACTAGATAAAATTTTCAATGAGCAAAGTGCACATAACTTTGATGATAATAATTTGATTATTGCAGAACTTCTTCAAACAGTATCATTACTTCAAGAAAGAGTTTATAAGCTCGAACAGTCAATGACAAAATATTCAGAAAATAGTGTTAATGAATCGCGCCAAACTCTCCCCCAATCTCCTTTGATAAGGAACCCTGGCTTACTCACGAAGGAAACAGTGCAGGTGGACAGCCAGCCA
>NC_090732.1:82836792-82896792 GCF_036898095.1 Palaemon carinicauda | reverse complement strand
AGTCTGGAATGGGGGTGCAAAACATGCGGAGCATCCTGTTTAGCTGGGTGGCAAATAGGACGATGCCTGGAGAGCTCCACGATAAAAGAAGCCTCTCTTGGCAAGAATGTATGGGCCAATCCAACCCTATAACCTTTCCCTGTCAACAGGGTGTGTCTGCTAGTACATTCCTCTTACCTGGAATGTACCTTGCTGTCAACTCCATGGTGTGAAACGCCGCCCAGATGAGCATCTGGTTTGCCAACTAGCCAACTAGGCTACTATAGTGGTGTCGTTGCTCATCAACACTACAGAGTGCCTCCTCAAATGCTGCTTGCACTTTGTGGACGTTTAGTGCAGATACCTCACTTCTCGGGACCATACACCAGAGACTACCCCTCCCCATCTTCAATGCATCAGAGAACACTTGCATGCTCGGAAGCAGAGGGTTGTACCAACCGTGTGTCACACGATCGTACGTAGTAACGACATTTTTCTTTTCTGTATATATCATCCTTTGTATCTTCGCTCTCCCCTCGCATTGGCAGTGACCTGTATCAACCATCCTGCCTTCTTAGTCACAGCCTCTCTCAGCCCGTCACATTCGCATTAAGGGCGTGACTCGCTCGACCACCAAAGCAGATTATGTTTTCGCGGCGATACCAGAGGACACCTTCCCGGAAATTTCCAACTGGCTTTGTGAACAAGGAGACACCCAATAGCGTATGATGCCCTTGATGCGGAACTGGACTTCTGCACGCTGAAACCAAGTAAACGCCTCTCCGTTGGCGAATGATGAAAGTTTTAATGGGGTGGCGCCAACTTCCGTGGAGTCTGCCATAGTACCAATGTGACGAGCCAAAACTAGGTTGTGACTCTAAAGCGGGATGAAAGCAACTGAATAAGTCTATTACAGAACATCCAGTTTATATATACATCAAGTCTGGGCAAGAAGGTCACAAAATATACAACAGGCTATTTCATGTCCAACCGGCAACCGGTTCTGTTAACAGTTACGATAAGAAAAACAGACAGGTTGATACAGGTCGCTGTCAGTGCGAGGGGAGAGCGAAAATGCAGAGGATAACAAATACAAAAAAGAAAAATGTCGTTACTCTGTACGATCGTGTGACACACAGTTGGTAAATGGCTCCCCCCCCCCTAAAAATGACATACCTGTACTGTACATTTCTTTGCGGCAGCCCCGAGTCTGGAGTGGTAGTAGCGAAACTGCGGCTGATGGGCGGCAGTAAGTGGCTGTAGAAGTCGTTGGTTGGGGCGCCAGCGAGTGGTGGGTGATGGGTGGCTTTGTCGCCGCTCCAGCTCGTCACGGGGTAGACGTGTATGCCCTGCGGCATTCACGTCAGCCTCAGTTGACATTAAATAGATGTCCTCTTCGTCAGGAGTGGAGGCGTTAATGGAGGTCTTGAAGGTCGTGAAGTGGCTGTCCATAAGGGCGTCGGCTTTGGTCATCAAGTCCTTTATGGGTAATCTATCGACATCGGGTATGGCCGCGCGTACAAGTTCGGGTAAACGGCGTACCCAAAGGGCACAGAGTAGGTTCACCTCACGAGGCTAGCCGTTTGCAGCAGGTTGCAGGCGAGCGATACTGGTCATTTCCCTGAGGGCGAGTGAAGCCCTTCAGTCCCTCAACAGTTGTTGAGAGAGCTGAAAAAGCTTTGCTATACGGGCGGCTGGCGACAGCGAGTACTGCTGCAGAAGGTATATTTTGAAGGCGTCATAGTAACAGTGAGGGGGGGAGGGGAGACGGGAGGAGCGGGTCACTCCGGGGTCACCAATGTGATGAGCCCAAAGTAGGTTGTGACTCAAAAGTGGGATGAAAGCAACTAAGTGAGTTTATTACAGAACATCCAGTCTATATATACATCAAGTCCGGGCAAAAAGGTCACAAAATATACAACAGGCTATTTCATGTCCAACCGGCAACCGGTTCTGTTAACCGTTATGATAAGAAAAACAGACAGGTTGATATAGGTCGCTGCCAGTGTGAGGGGAGAGCGAAAAGACAAAGGATAATATATACAAAAAAGAAAAATGTCGTTACTATGCACATTTGTGTGACTCACGGTTGGTACAGGGTTGAGTGGGACTCACTTGGTGAAGTTTTCCTTGTCCAGCCACCTGGAACAGGATGGGATGGGAGATTCCAGTTAACTGACTAGTGATCCTTCAGACACCACTGAAAGGATCTCTAGTGGACACACCCATGTGGAATGAGTTTCTCCAAGAAAACATGGCCAAGAAGTTTGCTAGTGCTGAACTGGTATTTCTTGAACAGGAAAGGTTGCGCAACTTCCTTGAGGCTGCTGATGTGATCGTTTGACTGAAAGACTCTCTGCTGCTGTGTCTCTCAGTATGCCCAAGTACTTAAACCTTTGCTTGGGTATGAGATTAGACTTCTCCCAGTTTACCACAAGCCCCAGATCGCGACAAAATGCGATAATGTGTACTCAGTCTGGAACGCAGAGTCTTGAAGTAGTATACTGTACAGTAGAGGAAGAAGAGGAGATACTAAGAAGATGACCATTTGAACAGGCACTTAAAAGTATGCATCCTTCAAATCTACTTAAAGCTATAAGTCTCCCTCTCTGATGGAAGACGGCACTGACTGTAGCCTACAGTTTCCATCCTGAATTTAGTTGGACGAACAAACTTTTTCGAGGAGAGAGGTCTATACCAGATCATCAGCCCCAGTCACCTTCTCCATAAGGAAGAGCAGACTATAGAAACCTAACAACTTCGAGCATGTTCTTCTCTAACATCTGCACACAAATCCAGGTCTTTCAGTAACGACAGATGGTCTACTGGGAACTATCAATAACTTAGATGTGGGTGGGTGGGGTCTGTCAGTCCTGAAAAGGTAGCTAGTAATAGTCCCAAGGGACAATCAGCACCATCTGTCTTTCTGCCTGTGTCCATATTTGCATTAATGTCCATACATGCACCTGCCTTTGTAGAATTTGCATAGTATTTGTGTCTTTACCGTGTTTCTATGTAGACCAAATTTCTTGTGTTGACTGTGTGTGGAGGAATCTACATGCCTCTTTTACAAAACCCATTTCTTAAATACACGCATACTCTTTTGGGTCTCTTTCAATGCTTCTGGGAGGGTTTTGTTCTGGAGACACCGTCTGGACGTCCTTTTTTCTTCTAATACTATTTCCCCATTATTTTGTTCATTATTTATTATTGTAGTCTCCCTCCTCTACTTACGTTTTATATTCACTGTTGGATCCTTTGTCATATGATCCTTCTGGTTTGTTTACAATTTCTTGGTCTTTTATTAATAATTTTGTCGAGAAATTTCAAATTCATGATCATAGACCACTAGTTCACTGCCCTTCTGTTTTGTTCTGGTGACTGGCTTAAGCAATTATCTAGTCTTCATAGTTCTGGTACTCTTCCTTGATCATCTTTATTTACTCATCTTTAGCTTTGATCATACAGATTCTTTCTGCTAGTGGCGTATTAAAGTTTCTAAGCGACTATAGCGTTAGGTTTTGTTGTTTTAAAAGTTCAGAAAATCAATCATAGTATTAAATTTTCTGAAATCCTCCACCTTAGAGTTATTTTAACTCTATGATTTAGACGATTTTAAGAGTAATAATGACAAGACTTGAGGTAGTAGCAGAGTTATAAAAAAAAATAGATAAGATTAAATAATACGGATGACTTAAAAAAATTCAATATTACGGATTTCAAGAGAAAATACAATGTTTACAGATTTATGACTTAATGCAAATAAAGTGGTTTCGAGCAGGTTTCACTGAACATATAATCCCTTTACCTGTAACTCAATCCACACACACTTGTCTGTGCTAAATTACGAGATATCTCAAAAGTATCATATTCCCTCGTATTCATTTAAAAAATACAACTCTTGTGCGCTGCTACTGGAAGAGCATGGGTCCAAATTATACAATTGGTTTCGAGCAACAGATTATTAGACAACCTAATTTCATTAACATAGTTACGTAAAAGTTTTGGCTTAGTAATTAGACAATGATAAAACCATGATTATACAGTTCTTAACACCGTTTTTTTATGTAATTAAAACAAAAAAGTTATATTAGGCTCAGACAGTTACATTAACACTTAATCAATTCAAACACGAAAAAAACTTATTATTGAGATCAGTGGTATCAGTAGTCAAAGAACAGCGTAGACTACTAGAGAAATGTACCACCGAAATGCAAAACTAGCCTTTATATAGCTCCTTTTGGGTACATATTTTATGGGTGCGTAAAATCTCGTCCCCAAATGCCCTTGTAAGGATCTTTGTAATAAAAGAACTTTACGTTTACATAATGTCATAGGAGGTTATTGAGATTATTCGTATTCACTTGATAATTTTCACAAAGAAGTCCCTATTTATTAAGATCTAAGATAATTTCGGAATAGAGACTCGTCTTAAATGACGTCACTTCCTTTACAAATTTCCTACATTGCATTAGATTTTTCCTGCGCCATAATAAAAGTACGACGCATTACATCTGCATTTGTTGTAGATTCATTGGAAATCACAATTCATTTAAATTTTTTTATATAGATATGACTGAGCAATTACAGAATAATAACTTGATGATGATAATAATAGTGATACATGTAAATACTACTATTACTACTCATATCACCATAATGATTTTAAGTTTCTAAAATATACTTAATAATCCTCACCCAAGGAGATTATTTCCCTAGCATATACATACGTAAAATACTTGGGATTTCCTCTGCTCCTTTCTTGTTACTGCTGCTCCCATTCACTCCTCTTCCCACCAGGAATTGTTTAGTTTCTGTCGATCAACCTGAACAGAACCAAAGAAGACCATCTACAGTAGGTTTTCTGTTATTTTGATCGCTCTTGGTAGAGATTTTAGTTTACTCTTGTCTGTGATTGTTAAATTTGGGCAGTGAAGGAAGTGCCTCTCCTTACATATATCACAGTGCACTTTCGCCCCCTGGCCCTAATTCTCCCACTGTCTCACACAGCTGAAACATAGGCATAAATCACTTAGTATCAAGTTCGAACCATTATGAGAAGGTCTTATCTTCATTTATATTTTTATTCATCCTTTGTGTTATGCTGAGACCCACCGTAATGGTGGATAGAAGTGTTTAATGTTGGAGAAAAGAAAACATGGCTTCATTTCTTGTATTTACTTTTGGCGTAAAAATAACTCTCAAAAGCAGGTGCAAGGAGTAAGACACATTAACGGACCATTCTCATAAAAGTGGTTTACAAAATATAAAATAAAGTAAATGGCACTTTTGCAGCACAAACAAAAATAAACATAAAGGTATTATCTACACGGAAACGAGTTTATAACTTAACATACCCTCTTAAACTTAATAACATACCTCATAGACCTTTGATGGTGTGCAAGGGTTTTGGCCAATGTTATAGTTCCCATGTTATGTACAGTATATACAAAATCACAGTACTTTTGTCACAGTGTGACATGTCTGAATACAACTGCCTCAGAAAGTTTGCTTCTTGTATAGTACTGCCTCACGAGTAGATAGAGCTCCTCTTTTCGGTTTCTTACTTTTTCATGAAATCAAAGAACAATTTCTGTTCAATTGAAAACTATAACTTATGATACTGCATATATATTCAGACATTCTTCAGTCTGAATTGCAATAACCAAACTAACATCAATGGACAGTCTGATTTCTTATACCTTAAACAATAATGCAGTGTACCTTTGATATACTTCAGTACATGTTTGGCTATATTCAGGTAAGATATTGCGGTCTTGGACAATGGCTGTAAATCTCAGTTACAACATAATTTAAATGAGGCCTTGTTCCTACCAGAACATAAATCAAATTCCTAACAGTTTCTCTATACAAACTTGGATCAGCCAACTCGGTAGAATCTTTAGAAATGAACTTTCTTACACTTCATCACATGGAATAGTCTTAGAGTTACACTGCTTCATGTGAGTCCTCTCAAGAATTCTCACAGTATTTTCTTTGATTCATACTTACAACCCCCTTTCAATCAAAAGTTAATTAAATTCTTAGAAACCAATACAATTTCCCCATGTATTTCATTTTAAATTCGTTCTTGAGAGTCTTTATGGCATGGAGTGCATCACCACTGCTGGCTAAAATGGTCAAAATCATCTACCCAAACTAAAATTATGGATACACCTCATATTTAATTTCTATATATAAACATTATAGTATAGAAACTTATGCAACATATTCCAGTTTCTTCTATTGTCTTTCAATCCATATAAATATTTACTGAACATACTAACAAATTTCTCTCCTTTTTCTTTGTCATTAAACCTTTAGGTTGCTCTACATAAATCTCACATTTTAATCAGTATTTAAGTAAGTAGTTTTTACATCCAACTGATTAACTTTTGCATATTGCTCTGTTGGTATCTGTATCAACATCTATATTGAAGTGTGCCATGCAGTTGGTGTGAAGGTTTCTTTATTTGTCCACATCCCTTACTTAAGTGTACTCCTTTTGCTACGTATCTTGTTTTGATTTTTTTCAGCGTTGTCTTGCCCAAGTTTCACAGCATACACTCACTTTCTGTCAACTTTTCAGTCCCTAGGAAGTGTTTCCAGTTCAAACATGTTGCTTACTTCCGAAGTATTCATTTCCACTTTCATAGGTTTTTGCCACTGAGGGGACTCTGGAGATGTGAGAGTTTTCTTGTACGTTTGTGGGACATCAGCAACATGTAACAGTATTCAGTAGAGTATCTTGAAGCATTTGATACATCATCTTCATCCATTACATAATCATCCAAATACATAGGTTTGGTTCCTTGTCCTTGAGGGTTCTTTCTTCAGTACCTATTTTGTCTTAAGCTTCTTTAATCTCTAGCTGGTTGCTTTGCAAATATTCTTCTACATACTGGTACTTGATATTTTATTCACCTTCAAAATACTATTTACTGAATTTCACACTACTTACTCTTTTCACATCATCTCGTGCAGGAAAATACACAAGTATGCTTGACTCTGTGTGCTGTAGCCCAGCAATGTCCCTTGTTCAATATGTGCATCCAATTTCTTCCCTTTTAACGAGAAAATAACTTAATGTAGTCATTTGGCTTCAACACGGAATATCACGTTGAAGCCTAGTGATTGGCAAGAGAACTCTCAAACTGGGGAATATTTTTTTTCCTCAGTTCAAACCTAAATTTTTCTCATACTCTTTCGATAACGTATTATTCATCAACTGTCTCCAACCTTGTCAAGACTCTTTCTCTTTTCACTGTCTAGATTTTTGGGATGGATACATTGCTGGGATATTTTTTTTTCTAACCAACCATGGGAGCTGTGGTGGTCTTGCCAACTACTGGATAATGTTATGTTTGGACCATAATTGTCTTAGCATCCCAATACTAGTATTCAGAACTATTCTTGTGCTGAAATTTGCCCCTTGGATTCCATGAGTGGATTGGTTTCACAGAGATGGGACTCTCAGTAGTCTATCCAGTTGGCCTGCCGCTGATTAAAGAGGTAATAATTATATTTTTTGAATGCTGTGTCTCATCAAGCAGGTTCGGCTTACACTTGAGCCACTCTAATCACATACTCTCAGTCCTATCAAGTGAGTTTGGCTTACATTTGAGCCACTCTAATGATAGTAGTACCATCCCTTCAGGGTAGGGTAAAGAGTGGACATTTGGAAGTTGGCTTTTGCAAGTGTCATTGGTCGAGGAATTGATTCCATCTTTCCCCTATATTCATTTTTTGCATTTGTTTTTTATTTATATTATTATTCCCTCCTCCTCCCAAATAAAATAGTAAAATTAATGTTTCCCGTATTCTTGGATCGAATGGCAAACCCCACACACTGCTGACGACCACTGCTTGTTGAAATAAGGAAAATTCTGTTGATGTCATCGACAATAAAAAGGATTACTTTGCCACTAGTTCTCTGGCTATAATTAATATAACCTTAGACAATTCAGTGGTACTGAAAAAACACCTGGCTTGTAATAAGGACAACTGTAACACTTTACTCTCTGGTTCTGGTGCATAACCAGATCTTAGCAAAAATTTGAAAATTCTACATTTGGAAAGCATTCCTATTGGGTGTAACTATGACACAATTCATGAAGCTTTTTATAGATTTGGTACATTCAATGAAATTCCCACAGCATTTAATAGTAGTAAAGGCTTTTGGAAGCTTGTGTATTATTTTCAAGTTCTAAGTTTGCTTTAGAAGCAAACAGAAAATTTAGGCAGCGTAAAAATTGACAATCATATTATTTCTTAGGGGCTCTATGTGATATAGCACACAAAAACCTGGATGCCTATAAACCTGAGGAATGAACAGAAAAGTAACAGAACATAGATTTCCAGAAGTAAGAATCCCTAAGCGTCCATTATGGATTACGGCATCTGAGAAGATTGATCATTGCAACTTCTGCAAGATGAGTAAATTTATGTAAAGAAAAGCAAGCTAGATTAAAATTACGGATATTAGTATATATGATAACCAATCTGTTTTTAGCAATGTTAAAATCAGATACTTAAGCCCACATGCTATGTGGCATGAAGATTGAAGAATCTGATCCTATTAAAGATATTAAACCACAGATGAGCTTCAGTTATGGCAAAGGAGTAGGTTTCAATAGGGACTTACATGAATTCTCAGAACATGAAATTCTTGACATGTGTCCTTCTAACATTTGGAAAGTAAATAAGATCCCCAAACATGCATGATAGATGGACTTCACTTTTCTCATTACCTTCTTCTCCAAGAGTTTTGAGGTATATTCTTCCAATAAGGGGGTGGAGTGTTGGAAGACTTTTGGAGAAGTGGGGTGGATTTTTGTTCCACTTCCAACCAAGTCCATTCATAATTTGGCTGTGGACCAGGGATCGAAGGTCCAATGATCCCAAATATGGAAAAAGTCTACCTCCTACCTGGAACCTCTCAATATTTAGAGGTTCCTGAGGACTTGTTTCCGTGACCGCATCCTCCTCCCCCCTCAGGGGGTTTCCGGAGGATCTTCTTTTTGGGCCCTTACCTTTGTAGGGCCAAAAGGTGGTCAAGTGCCTTTCAATGCCTGGATTAAACACAGGTGACTGGCTACCAGCTGTTGAGGGACCATCTGGGAGGTGGTTTGCGGCTGGGCTACCATTTGAGGCACCGTGGTCATGGTCACGGTCGGAAATTGTGCAGTTCTAATGATGATTTCCTCTTTGAGGATATGCCCCACTTTTGGAGCAGGTTCCCATTCTCCGTGGTGGTTTGGTAATGACCTCTTGGACCATTTCCTGTGGGAAAGGGTCTATGCCCCAGATACACGATGAAATCGATTTTCTGGGTTAGTGTTTCACCGTTGATGCGGCAAATGCCTGGTCTCTACCGGTCCTTTTTTGACATGGGAAAAAACCTACAAATCCATCACAAAGGTGGGGCGTTACTAAAGGCCTGCACACATTTCTTAAGCAGTTCTGACGAGACAGGGAGGCAATAAGCTTATCTTTCGTCTCCTGTTCCCTTCTCAAGGAATGGTTTGGTTCTCGTTCAACTGCTGACCTGCTATCTCCGGATCCAACTTCGAGACAAAGAAGGTTGGATGTATTTCTTTCTGCTTCTCCTCGCAGGTGGGCATAGCTAGAGACCTTTCTCTACGATTGGGCAGGGTTTGCCCTCTTTGTCTGCTCTTCTAACACAGTCTAGGGCCTTCCCCGAAAGGGAGAAAGGCTCATGAGGAAAGAGTAATGATGGTTGGATGCTTCTTGTTTACTGCTGACACTTTAGAGTTATATCCGGCTCCTTTCTGGGTCTTGGTAAGGATGGCTTAAGCCTTGTCATGTTCGAGGAAAATGACTTCCTTCGGTATAGCCTCTTCTCAGGATGTAGGTTCATCTCGTAGTCTCACGAAGCAATCTGGGTACGCTGAAGCTCTCCAAGGGGATTGGGCCCCAACTTCTAGGAAATATAAAGCTTCCTACTTAATTTGGGCATGTGTTCCGTCTACTCCCAGGGGTTGGTTCGGAACAGTGAGGGAGGTCAGATATTTTAAGGGGCTTAGCAGAGCCCCTGGAAGCGCCAAGGCATTTCCTTTCCTGTACCTCTCTTTTCTTCTCTTTGAGATCTTGCTTATTCTCCTCTCGTTCCCTCTGGAACAGTGTCAGTATCTGCTGGATCGACTCTAGGAGCGTTTCGTTCCTGCCGAACTGTCTAGCCAGTTGGGGAGTTGGGGTTGAAGAGGTTGACGGCATAAGTTAATATGCCGGAACAGTGAGGTGAAGTACCTCAGTCATCGTTGAAATGGATCCTTCTTCCTCCATGGGTGGTTGAACCACTCCTCATACAGGGCCTTCTTGCAGTAGGTCCTGTCTGACGTCAATGGACGCCTATGGCATCCGGTCATGGTGGATGTCCACGCCTTGTAGTCCCTATTGATATCCGTGTCCACCGTCCGTTGGATAGAGGGGGGCTGGACCTGTGCCCGAGGCACAAATGTATTCGATTGAGCCTTAGGGAACAGTAGGCACTTCAAAATTTGTTAGGTAGGTAAGGTCCCTGAAAGTTCTTTTGGAAGCCTCATACTCACCTTTGCTGGGTTTCCCTTGCTGTATCCCTTGACTCTATAGTGTCAGAGATGTCTTTATAAAGCCATTGGTCAGCAAGGTCAAGCGATTGGGGTGACCTTTCGGGTCCCAGAACCTCAGGGATCCAGATACGATGCGGCAGGGGCCTAAGGCTCATACATCGTATGCCCACAAAAGTTTTTACTCTTGTGGTTGCAGAACACCCCTGTACACTTCGCCATCAGCTCCTGTGAGGGAGAGAAGGGTGAATGAGTATTAAGTTGTTTATATTATTGAAATAATATATGCTAAAAATACGGGTTCCAATACCTCAGGGATCCAAATACGATGCAGTGGGGCGCATAAGACCCGCACATCTTGTGGCCATAAAAGGTCCTACTTTTGTGGCTGCAGGACAGGACTGCACACTTCACTTTGCCCTCCTCCTGTAAGGAAGGGAAGGGTGAAATGAGTATGGGGTAATTATCATACTGATAATTATACACATGTAGTAAATATGATATTTTCATTATAAAATAGATTTTTGAATATACTTACCCGGTGAATATATAAATAGCTGACGTCTCCGACGGCCCGACAGATTCCAAAAACTCGCGAGCGATCGCCATGAAGGTTGTCGGGTGTGCCCACCAGCGCTGACTATCGGCCAGATACCGCATATACTTCTCAACCAAACCAGTTCTTCTCGGTCCGTAGGGTCTCTATCGGGGAGGAAGGGAGGGCCTTTAATATTATATATTCACCGGGTAAGTATATTCAAAAATTTATTTTATAATGAAAATATCATTTTTAAATATTAAACTTAGCCGGTGAATATATAAATAGCTGATTCACACCCATGGTGGTGGGTAGAGACCAGTATTAAAACAATAAAGGCGTATATGCTCAAGAGTTTTTGACAAATATTAAAAAAAACAAACTTAAGTATAGGTACCGGGTAAGGAAGCTGACTCTGATGATTACTCTGCCTCATTAGTCCGCTTTCCTCACGAAGCCCAGCCATCCTCTTAGGATGCTGAAAGACTCCCAAGAGCTGCTATATCCAGGGTGAACACCCCTATAACAGGACCTCATCAATACCCTTAATCTGGGCGCTCTCAAGAAACAATATTTTGACCACCCGCCAAATCAAAAAGATTGCGAAAGACTTCTTAGTCTCCCGTACAACCCAAAACAAGATTAAAAATTCCAAGAGTAGATTAAAAGGATATTGGGATTAAGGGAATGTAGTGGTAGAACCCTCACCCACTACTGCACTCGCTGCTACGAATGGACCCAGTGTGTAACAGTCCTCATAAAGAGTCTGGACGTCTTTCAAGTAATATGAAGCGAACACCGACTTGCTTCTCCAAAAGGTCGCGTCCATAATACTTTTAAGGGATCTATTTTGCTTAAATGCCACCGAAGTTGCTATCGCTCTAACTTCGTGAGCCTTGACCTTAAGCAAATTACGATCCTTCTCACTTAAATGAGAATGTGCCTCCCGAATTAAAAGTCTAATAAAGTAAGATAACGCATTCTTAGACATGGGCAAAGAGAGCTTTTTAACGGAGCACCATAAAACCTCTGAACAACCTCGTAGCGGTTTAGTTCTAGATAAATAAAATTTAAGAGCTCTAACGGGGCACAGCACTCTTTCAACTTCATTACCTACAATCTCAGAAAGACTAGGGATTTCAAAAGATTTAGGCCAAGGACGAGACGGAAGTTCATTCTTGGCCAAAAAACCAAGTTGAAGAGAACATACTGCTTTATTAGCTGAGAAGCCGATGTTCTTGCTAAAAGCATGGATCTCACTGACCCTTTTAGCCGAAGCCAAGCTCACCAAAAAAAGTGTCTTGAGGGTAACATCCTTCAGGGAGGCTGAATTTAACAGTTCAAACCTGTCTGACATAAGGAACTGTAGGACCACGTCCAAGTTCCAAGCAGGAGTTGAAATATGACGCTCCTTAGAAGTCTCGAAAGACTTAAGGAGGTCTTGGAGATCTTTGTTATTCGAAAGATCCAAACCTCTATGCCTGAAAACAGAAGCTAACATGCTTCTGTAGCCTTTAATGGTGGATGCAGAAAGGGAGCGACCGTTTCTCAGATAAAGCAGAAAATCCGCAATCTGCGCTACAGAGGCACTGGAAGAGGAAATAGAGGAGGACTTGCACCAGTCTCTAAATACCTCCCACTTCGACTGGTAGATCTTGATGGTAGAGGATCTTCTAGCCCTCGCGATCGCTCTAGCTGCCTCCTTCGGAAATCCTCGAGCTCTAGAGAGTCTTTCAATAGTCTGAAGGCAGTTAGACGAAGCGCGGGGAGGCTTTGATGAAGTCTCTTTACATTAGGCTGTCGTAAGAGATCCATCCGCAAAGGCAGACTCCTTGGAACGTCTACCAGCCATAGAAGTACCTCTGTGAACCACTCTCTCGCGGGCCAGAGGGGAGCAACCAATGTCAACCTGGTCCCTTCGTGAGAGGCGAACTTCTACAGCACCTTGTTGAGGATCTTGAAAGGTGGAAAGGCATAAACGTCCAGGTGAGACCAGTCCAGAAGAAAGGCATCTATGTGGGCCGCCTCTGGATCTGGGACCGGAGAGCAATAAGTCGGGAGCCTTTTTGTCAGCGAGGTCGCAAAGTGATCGATGGTGGGTTGACCCCAAGTCATCCAAAGTCTCTCGCACACATCCTTGTGGAGCGTCCACTCCGTAGGAATCACCTGACCTCTTCGACTGAGACAGTCCGCCAAGACATTCAACTTCCCTTGGACGAACCTTATCAAAAGCGAGATGTTTCGATCTTTTGACCAAATGAGAAGGTCCCTTGCGATGACGAAAAGAGCGTGGGAGTGAGTGCCTCCTTGCTTCGAGATGTAAGCCAAGGCCGTGGTATTGTCTGCATTCACCTCCACCACCTTGTTTCGAATCAGACCCTCGAAACTCCTTAGTGCTAGATGGACTGCTAACAGCTCCTTGCAGTTTATGTGAAGGCTCCTCTGGTCTGCGGACCAAAGACCCGAGCATTCCAGACTGTCCAGAGTCGCCCCCCAACCCAAATCCGATGCGTCTAAAAACAACACATGGTTTGGGTTCTTGACTGCCAGAGAAAGACCTTCCCGAAGTCTTATATTGCTGTCCCACCAAGCTAGGCAAGTCTTGACTGGATCGGAGATTGGAATCGAGACTGTCTCTAAAGTCTTCTCCTTGTTCCAATGGGAGTCTAGGTGGAATTGGAGAGGGCGCAGGATGAGTCTCCCTAGAGAGATAAACTGTTCCAGAGACGAAAGCATCCCCAGGAGGCTCATCCAGTCTCTCACAGAGCAACGGTTTTTCTCTTGCACGAGACGGACTTTGAGCAAAGCCTGCTCGATCCTGTTGGCAGACGGAAAAGCCCGAAAAACTCGACTCTGTATCTCCATCCCCAAATAGAGAATCGTTTGGGAGGGAGTCAGCTGTGACTTCTCCATGTTCACCAAGAGGCCCAACTCTTTTGCAAGATCCTGCAGACAGCGATGACGGGACGACGCTCTGAGTAACCAGTCGTCCAAATACAGGGAGGCTCTGATCCCTGATAAATGTAGGAACTTCGCTATATTTCGCATGAGCCTCGTAAAAACAAGAGGAGCAGGGCTGAGGCCGAAGCACAGTGCTCGGAATTGATACACCACATTCCTGTACACAAACCTCAGATAATGTTGAGAGTCTGGATGTATCGGAATGTGGAAGTACGCATCCTGCAAGTCGAGAGAGACCATCCAGTCGCCCTCTCTGACTGCTGCCAAAACAGATTTGGTGGTCTCCATCATGAACTTTGTTTTTACAACAAACACGTTGAGAGCACTGACATCCAGCACTGGCCTCCAACCTCCTGTGTTCTTCGGAACCAGGAAGAGACGGCTGTAAAAACCTGGGGATTGAAGGTCCGAGACTTTCACCACCGCCCCCTTTTCTAACAACAGAGACACCTGAAGATGTAACGCCTGTCTCTTTGTCTCCTCTCGATACCTGGGAGAGAGGTCTATCGGATCTTTTACTAGAGGAGGTCTCCGTACAAAAGGAATTTTGTAACCCTCCTTCAGCAACAAAACAGACTCCCGGTCTGCCCCCCTCTTCTCCCAGGCCTGCCAGAAGTTGGTCAATCTGGCACCTACTGCTGTCTGAGGACGTGGGCAGTCAGACTCTGCCACGGGAGGATTTAGATCCTCTCTTCTTGCCTCGCTTGCTATCGGCACGAGAGCCTCCCCTACTGGGAGCTCTGCCACGAAAAGGCGGGATAAACCTTGTCGCTGGCGTGTCAAATTTAGGTCTGTTGACATGAGAAGACGAAGGTACAGCCTTACGAGCAGACGTGGCCATTAAATCATGAGTGTCCTTCTGTACAAGACACGCCGCAATATCTCTAATAAGCTGTTGCGGGAACAAGGCAGAAGACAATGGCGCAAAGAGAAGTTCTGACCTCTGACAAGGAGTGACACCTGCAGACAGAAAAGAACACAGAGTCTCTCTCTTCTTAAGAACCCCTGCTGTGAATGTAGCAGCAAGTTCATTAGAGCCATCCCTTATTTCCTTGTCCATGCATGACATAATCTGAACAGAGACATCTTGGTCCGCTGACGAGACCTTCCTACTCAAGGCTCCCCGGGACCAATCCAAAAAATTGAAAACCTCAAAGGCACGGAAAATTCCTTTGAGGAGATGATCCAGATCCGTAGAGGACCAGCAAACTTTTGAGCGTCTCATGGCCAGACGACGAGGAGAGTCTACAAGGCTTGAGAAGTCTCCCTGGGCAGAGGCAGGCACCCCCAAGCCGAGAACTTCTCCCGTGTCATACCAGACGCTCGCACGAAAAGCCAATTTGAAAGGGGGAAAAGCAAAAGCGCACTTCCCCAAATTCCTCCTGGACATTAACCAGTCTCCCAACAAACGCAAAGCTCTCTTAGAAGAGCGAGAGAGCACTAACTTCGTGAACGACGGAGTCGAAGAAGTCAAGCCCAGCGTGAACTCAGATGGAGGTGAACGAGGAGCAGCAGAAACAAAATGATCGGGAAACAGATCCTTAAAGATAAGCATTATCTTCTTAAAGTCAAGGGAGGGCTGAGCAACCCTAGGCTCCTCTCCATCTGAAAGAGTCCCCAAAGGAACATCAGCAGGAAGGAGATCAACAACTTCCTCATCCGAAGGAACATCATCCGACAACGGCAAAGTCTCGCGATACGGAGAAGCATGCCGAGGAGGCAACGATTGACAGGCTATATCAATATGAGACGGGGTCGCAGCAAAAGCTGAGGTAACGACGTCACGTCGAGACTGCAAAGACTGAAAGTCTTGAGGCTGACAAACAACAACAGACTGTGTCGACTGACGTTCGACATCACGTCGGGACTGCACAGACTGCAGGACTTGAGGTTGAAAAACAACACCCGACCGTGGCGACTGACGTTCGACGTCACGTCGGGACAACGGAGTTGGCCGACGAACGTCACGTCGAGACTGCGGTGATAGTTGTTGAACGTCCCCTTGAGTCTGCGGAAAATGAAGTTCCACGTCACGTAACTGACGTGACTGACGAGGAACACGATCAGAGTCACGTTTAACAGCACTGATAACATTAGCGCTAACGTCAAAATAACGAGACAAATCTCGCTTAGGCGGTTGAAGACCAGAGTCACGCTTGTCGGACGGGCGAACCGCAAGCAAAGGATCTTTACGAACCTGGTCATGCTCATAAACCTCCATTAAAGATGAAAGTTTCAACTGCATGTCTTGTAAGACACTCCACTTCGGGTCAACGGGAGTCGAAACGGGCCCTGACGTCGGCAACGTCTGTGCATGCAAATCATCGCACCGAACGAGACCCTCGGACTCAGTGTCACGTTTACGCTTAACAGGCGAACAGCCATCCGATGACTGAATACGGTCAGAGCTGCCCCAATGGCTACAGCCAGGATGCTGGACCTGTCCTGAAGGGACTGACTTGCGCTTTAAGGGGCTTGAAACCTTACGCCAAGGTTTCTTATGCGGCAAATCATCGGAAGACGAGGAGAACTTAGTTTCTCCCGTCTTATGGTAAGGACGTGCTTGATGAGCAACGTCTGATACCTTTGAGGGAACGTCTGTACGTTGGTTTACACCTCTCACTCCCTTAAGTCCTACGACATTCCTTCTCCCTGGTGCAGGGGAGCCTGAAAGAGGTCTCGGACTAGGTAAGCAACAAGCACGAACAGACGAACCCTCGGTCGCAACACTAAACACATTAGGCGCAATTTCCACTTTACCACTTTGACTTTCCACTTTACCACTTTGACTCTTTAAAAGCTTAACGTCGGACATAAGCTGGTTCCTGTCCGATGCTAAGGTTTCGACCTTCTCACCCAACGCTTGAATAGCCAAAAACATATCACGCATTGAAGGTTCATGAGTGCCAATAGGGGGTTCAGAAACTACCACTACAGGGGAAGGATTAGGTTCAGGGGCATGGGAAGAGGAAAAATCTAAAGATCTAGAAGAGCTTCTCCTCACCCTATCTCTTTCGATTTCCGAGTATATTTCTCATACTCCAACCACTCGAATTCCGATAAAACCACACACTCCTCACACCGATCTCCTAATTGACAGGATTTACCCCGGCAATTAGCACAAACAGTATGAGGATCGATAGAAGCTTTCGGAAGACGTTTGTTACAGTCTTTCGCACATTTGCGATAGACAGGAGAAGGGTCAGCCATTATGAAAATCCAAAGAAAATCCAAAGGGAAGCCAAGTTCATCAACAAAAATCAAAAAAGGGTTTCAAGAGTTTTATTGAAGCAAAAAACCAACACAGCGAAAGCAATAAAACCAAAACCAAGTACTTCACCAATTCGGTAGAAAACTCGAGGTCTAGCGCGAGCGGAACCAATGTTGTCGGTGACACCGACAGAGAAGAACTGGTTTGGTTGAGAAGTATACGCGGTATCTGGCCGATAGTCGGCGCTGGTGGGCACACCCGACAACCTTCATGGCGATCGCTCGCGAGTTTTTGGAATCTGTCGGGCCGTCGGAGACGTCAGCTATTTATATATTCACCGGCTAAGTTTAATATTTAAAAATTAATCATTACTATTGTAATTATAGCTTAGGATAGTAAGCTAGAAAGGAATTTGCTGTGACCTCCCTCAATATTAATATTCTAAAGTTTCCTTATCAGGGAAATATAGGGTGGAATAGCTCTTGTAAGTAGAGCTGGAGTCAGTGTATACTAGCACTAACTCTCCCACAAGTGAATATTAATACTGTAGGGTAAAGATTTTATGTTCTGATGATCTAGGATACATCAGAATGTTGAAGGAATACTTCACTTCAACATTTGCTTAGTGGTCTCAACAATGGACTTTGAAAGGACACACAGAATATGTTGGAAAATCATACTACTGTATATTATATACTGTAGTTTTCTAACTGCTGTATTTCTATACTGCAGGAATACTGGCTACTGTATAGTCTTATACTGTAGTTCAGCCGGCATGTTGCCGGCTAGGCTAGTACTTGGCGGCACCGGTCCAGCCGGAATGCTGCCGGCTAGGTTAGTACCTGGCGGCACTAGCCGACAGAGAGAGAGAAAGCATGGAGAGAAGGGCTACTGAATTATTATAGTTTAGTACAATAATAGGGGTTGTAGGGACTACATGTACTGTCTCTACTACCTTCTTCCCAAAATGAGGATTCAAATGGAAGGGGAAAGAATGTATTCATTCAAGCTTCCATCCAGCCACAAAATCTGTTGCCGGTTGTGCTGCCGGTTACAGGGTCTGTGGATGGTAGTCCAAGAGAGGACTGAAGAAAATTTAGTTATAATGGGTCTCCCACCGGCAGCCGTCATGGCCGGCACAACCTTTCCTGGAGACTTGCTTCCATTAGGGAAAGGTCGAAGCAGCAATCTAGCAGCCTTTGTAGGAGCCCGGCCGGCATCGTAATCAGCCCGGCAAGCGAGGAGATTGTAGAATACGGCCACAGATGTTGTCACGGCCAGGCCGTCACTAACGGACAGAAGGGGAAGGGAAAGGGTCTTATATTTTGCATAGAAAGAAGGCGGCATGTCTGCCTCCCACTGTCAGCCGCAAAACAAGGAAACATAGTTTCTTATGCCGGCGCCGTCTTGGGCGACAGAAGAATAACGATTCCTCAGCCTAAGACATGTCTTCTAGACCACGAGGGAGAAGGTGGCGGCAACTGTACTACCACTTTCGGTTGTGGACTAGGGAAGCCGGGCTTCCTATACTAGCAACTGTGAAACCGGCAGGGGAATGACTAATCCCCCATCGGTAGAGTTGCCGGCAACAAGACTGAATACTCTGAGTTACTGTCGTAATTCAAAGCCGGGATACTCACCGGCAAAGAGGAACGACAGAAACACTATCCCAGTCAAGCCGGAGTACAGTGAACCCTCGCTACTTCGCGGTTCGACAATCGCGGATTCACCACTTCGCGGGTTTTTTCCATAACCCATATATATATACATATCACGGATTTTCCGGAAAATTCGAAAATACCGCGAAATCTGAAGACAACCAAATACGATATTTTGTTACCTGTAATTCCATTAATACTGTAATTAGTAATATCTGCTCTTACTGATTGTTCATTGCATTACATATGATATATAATTCAGCACAGAAAGAAATAAAACACGAAAAGAGAATGTGATCATACGATAATACAGTACTGTATACAGTACGTAGTAAAATTAAATCGAACATGAAACGCAAATCAGATGCAGTCATACCATATTAGAATGGTGTAAGGCTGCTGTTGACTACTACTGTACGTACAGTACTACAAATGTAATGGATGTGCTTCTTTTCCATGAATCTTTTGTATGTATACGTACGTAGTACAGTACTGCATCCAATAATATTCTTTGTTGCAAAAATCACATTTCGAATAAGCGTACGAGAGAGAGAGAGAGAGAGAGAGAGAGACACACACACACACATCCTACAAAAGAATAAAACACTGTAGCATACGTAAAGCTATTAAATATTGTTATTATTATTGTTGTTGTTGTTATTAAATTATGATTGTTATTATTATTATCATTATTATTATTATTATTACAGTACTGTACTGTATTATTATCATTATTTATTATTATTATTATTAATCTACGTACGTTCGGTATGCGCGGGGCATCTTCTATGAGTTGGTAACCTACGCATCATATACTGTAAGACGGGTTGTGATTGGTTCAAGCGCTGATAGATGACGAATCAGAACTCAAGTTTTGTTATCTAGCCTGTGATTGGTGTTTTGCCATCATCTCCAACCCGCAGCATCTAGGTTCTCGCGGGCACGGATCGTCCACTCTCTGTTCCCGCGTATCGCTGAGTAGACGTTCTTAAGTTTGTGAATCTGTGCTGTGTGCGACTTTTTTAAGTTGAACTTTTTGTCAAATCCTACTGTAATGGCTACCAAGCGTTCTGCTTCTCTTAAGGCTGGTAGTGAGCCTAAACGCCACCGAAGGATGATGACGATAGCTGAGAAGGTTACGCTTCTCGATATGTTAAAAGATGGTAGAAGTTACGCGGCCGCTGGGCGCCATTTTGGCATCAACGAATCTACTGTTCGCTATATCAAGAAGGACGAGGCGAACATTAGAAAGACGGCTGCAATCACCTTTAGCAGATCAGCGAAGCGAGTCGTTACAACGCGTAATAAAACGATCGTACGCATGGAAGGTGCTTTAGCTGTGTGGATTGCCGACTGCCGGAAGAAGAACATAGCCTTGGATACGAACACCATCCAAACAAAGGCTTTGAGCTTATATGAGAATTTTGCTGCAAAGGAACCTAAAGACGACGACGGCAACCATGCTGAAGATGATGATGATGCAGATGATCCTCAACCAGGGACATCCACTGATTCCCAGCCTCAGAAACGTTTTTCCGCCAGCAAAGGATGGTTCGCGAAGTTTTAGAAACGCTTCGCCCTGAAAAGTGTTTCCCTGCATGGGGAGGCTGCTTCCGCTGACACTGCCGCTGCTGAAACTTACGTGAACCAGACGTTCAAGAATATTATCGCCGAAGGTGGATACAAGCCGGAACAAGTCTTTAATATGGATGAGACCGGCTTGTTTTGGAAGAGAATGCCGTCGCGAACTTTCCTGTTCAAAGAGGAAGCCAAAGCCTCTGGCTTTAAAGCATTCAAGGATCGCGTTACCCTCGTGATGTGTGGCAATGCTGCTGGATTTTTGCTAAAGCCGGGGCTTATTTATAAGTCGAAAAATCCTCGCGCTTTGAAAAATAAAAATAAGAATCTCCTTCCCGTGTACTGGATGCATAATCAAAAAGCATGGATTACGAAGATGCTGACCTCCAACTGGTTCCATCAGTGTTTTATCCCGCAAGTCAGCAAATATCTCGTAGAGAAGGGCTTGCCATTCAAGATCCTTCTCCTTATGGATAACGCTGGTGGACACGCAACTGACCTGTCGCATGAGGGCATTCAGGTTGAGTTCCTGCCACCCAACACCACGTCATTAATTCAACCGATGGACCAGGGGGTTATCAGGGCGTTCAAGGCCCTCTACACGAAGAACACCTTGGCGGACCTCGTTGCGTGTGTGGATGCTGCCCAAGATGATGAGGATGAAGATTTTAACTTGAAGGCGTACTGGCGGCAGTACACCATAGCCACGTGCCTGCAGAATATTCAGAAGGCACTTCAAGAGATGAAACCTGCAACTGTAAATGCGAGCTGGAAGAAGTTGTGGCCCGAGATTATTTACGACGACAAGGGATTTACTCCGTCGGAAATCCAACACTCTGCAATACGCAAATCTGTGCAGTTGGCTGCCATAATTGGAGGTGACGGGTTTTTGGCGACATGACGACTGAAGACGTCGACGAGTTGTTGGACTGCCATTCCCAGCCCCTAACTGACGCAGATCTCGAAGACCTGACAAAATCGGCAAGCGAAGAAGAGAGTGAAACCCAGGAAGAGACCCAAGAAAATGTCGAAGAAACGGGCTTAATATTAGAACGGCTTGCCAAGGCCTGCAACCATGCGAAGGAGTTGAAAGAAATGTTGCAAGAGTGGGACGAGGATATGGTTCGCTCGATGCAATTCTGCAACAAGATCGATGAAGACATGACTCCCTACAAAATGCTCTTGGATCGAAAAAAGAAGCAGCGGCAACAACTTCCGATCACAATGTTCTTCCAGCCTCGCAAAAAAGAGCCAGTTCCTCCTGCTAGTACGCCTTCGGAAGAAATTGAAGAAGTTTCCCAGGAAGAAGTTGAAGAGGTGTCCCAGGAAAAGACACCTCCGTCTGAAGAGACGTAAAATACTACCTGGCTGCACAGTAGAACACATCATCAGCTTCATCATCATCATTTCTACTGTGCAGCAAATTCATCGCCATCATCATTCAAGTTTTTCTTCAACTTCTTTCGGGGTGAGTACAGTAACAATCTTTATTTTTTACTTTAATATTCTTACATTCTAAAACTGTATTTGTGCCTGTTTTATAGTTTAGTACTGTACGTACTGTATGCATTAAGTTAAAGGGAAGGTTTTAAAAGTCTACATGTTGTAACCTATCATATTTTTTTTGTTTAAAATTTACATTTACGTACGTAAAACAATCTCTCTCTCTCTCTCTCTCTCTCTCTCTCTCTCTCTCTCTCTCTCTCTCTCTCTCGTAAATTGTTTTCCTGCTTTGCTACGTACAATACTGTATGTGCTGTACAGTACTGTATGATTTTATATACAGTAGATACGGTAAATTATATTTGTAAGGTAACATATTTTGTAAATGCTTTTACTGTAAATACTGTACTGTATCATTATTTATCACTATCATCATGCGCGTTAAATGCCTTGTTTGTTCTGAGCGTGGTTGTTTACTGAGTGTACAGTACTTTATGACGCAGTCGTTTCAGGCGGCATCATAAAGAAAAACATTTCATTTGGAAGTCCTAAGAAAAATACGTAAACTAAAACACTGGTAATAAAAAAATCAACATACAGTACTGTATAATCAATATAATCGATGCAAAAACTAACCTATACATATATGTGTACACTAAATGAGTTTGTTTCTTCATTATGATCAGAGATGAACGTAAACAAAACATTGGTTGCCATTTTTTATCGTGCTTTTTAGGTGTTTAGGAAACGCATGATATAAAATCGCCTTTAATATTTGTGCCTGTTTTAGTTTAGGGTGCTGTAGTACATGCATTAAGTGTTCTGTACATTAAAGGGTGGTTTGTTAACAGTACAGTGAACCCTCGCTACTTCGCGGTTCGACCATCGCGGATTCACCACTTCGCGGATTTTTCCATAACCCATATATATACAGTAATATATATATATATATGTATGCATGTATTTATGTATATATGTAGGTATGTATATGTGTATACATATAAATATATATATATACACACACACACACACACACACACATATATATATATATATATATATATATATATATATATATATATATATATCTATATATCTAAAGTAGGAAGATGTGATGTAGTTCTAAGGGAAAAGTATGGGAAATATGTCTGGGTAATAAGCAAAGCTCTACCTCCAGTTTGTTTCTACATTATGATCAGAGATAAATGTAAACAAAACATTGGTTGCCATTTTTTATCGTGCTTTTTAGCATGTTTAGGAAATGCATGATATAAAATCACCTTTAATATTTGTGCCTGTTTTAGTTTAGGGTACTGTAGTACATGCATTAAGTGTTCTGTACATTAAAGGGTAGTTTGTTAACAGTACTACGTACAAGGGAAGATTTTAAAAGTCTGAATATACATGTTGAATAAATAGGTAAATATGGTGTCACTACTTCGCGGATTTTCACCTATCGCGGCCGCGACTGGAACCTATCTACCGCGATAAACGAGGGTTCACTGTACTACGTACAAGGGAAGGTTTTAAAAGTCCGAATATACATGTTAAATAAATAGGTAAATATGATGTCACTACTTCGCGGAATTTCACCTATCGCGGCCGCGTCTGGAACCTATCTACCGCGATAAACGAGGGTTCACTGTACACTACTCTATGGCAAGACCAAGGATAGGGTTGCCGCCTAATGGCGGCACTCAGAGGGATGGAAGGGTTTATCCTTAATTCTCTAAAAGAGGCAAATATCGAATTATGTTAGTAATTCTAGGAGATGTGCTATCTCCGATCGAATTAATAAAACTATACAAGAGAATAAACGGGCATAACGTCACTAACGTATACTAAAACGCATTAGGCTAGCCTAACTCGAGTCTGGGTCTCGGTTACGTTTCGTCACCGAGGACCTATCGTATACAATCGAAACGTTTAACAGAAGAAGAAATATTACATGTATAATCTTATCTTCACTAGTACAATTTGCCTAAATAGCTATAATTCATTAAAGCTAATTACTGGGGATGTCGTACTACTAACTAAATAAAGCATTTATGGCGTACGACAGAGATCCAAAATGGCCGTCTCCGGTGATGGCTCTGCTCCACTAAACACATCTAAATTATGCTAATTTAACTGTGAGAGGGGATCCAAAAATTATACATAGGAAAGATTAAATAAGCAACTTTCCAGAGGATGAAGATGCTGGAGATTGCACAGTAATAATCCTTGAAATGGTAACAAAACCAAGAGCGGTTGGGAGAGACACCGAGCTTAATTAGCTACTAGAAAAGGAATGGTTCGCCGGGGGGGGGGGGGGGGTACCGAGTGGATCCACCGGGTAACCTTGATAACTGCTCCCCTTCAAATTTGCCACTCTTCCCCCTCAGAGCGAAAACACTATTCGGGGGGAAGATTGCCATGTGTCGTATCAAGAAATACGTCCCCTGATATTATACGATATCCTTAAGAGTTAATGTAATGATACTCACGCCAGGAGTTGGAATTCTAGAGACCTGTGGTCAATTCTCTGGGAGTATCACTGTAGTTAAATATCCCTTAGAAAGCTGCCTAAAGGAACCTTCCATCGGGACGACATGGCTGAGCCCAAAAAAATTTGTACTCTATAAATGAAATTATTTTTTATATTTTAATATTTATTTTTTCATTCATAGGTGATCAATGGTAGAAATATGGACTGATTCATGCTAATAGGAAGTAGGATATCATAGACTAGAAATTAAACTACAGTATTGAGATCCATATCTGTATAAGTGATTATTATGAAAAAGAGAAACATTTGTGACTGCTGAAAATTCTAAGAAGTTGCCATTAAAATTATGTATTCTAAATGATCCATCCCTTTCTCAGCATGGTATTTTTACAAAATTTAGTTATTACAAGGGGGATCCAGATGTTAAGCTCTCTTTCACTCACATGGCAGCAGATCGATCCCAGTCCGGGACCGAGAGTTTAAACTGTTTACTGAGGAGGCCACTGTCATGGTAGGGCTTGACGACTGACGTTATGGTGATCATCTATTATGATGAAACTGGAGCTGTAACCAGCAACCTCTACCTTATTGTATGAATGGCATTCGTGACTAAATACCACTATTACTGAAGGGATTACAGTACCTTTGGTTACCATCTAAACTATTACAAACATTTTAAAATTTACTTAGATCACTTCAAGATACCTAATGCTGCAGGTTCTAGTGGATCATTATCATCATCACATATAAAGATTTACCAATGGCAACACAAAACATAGTGCAATCGGTTTGATGGGATGCAAGGCTCTTTTCCATCTCGGAAGCAGTGTACCTTTTGAGAAGATAGAAATCGAGGTTAGTTTTAAGACTGAAAGGCACTAAGAACCAGCCTAAAAATAAAACTGCACCCAGGCCACAACAAATAGAGAAGGTGTCTCTTTACTGAAGAATACAGAGGAATGGCTTGCAGGCTATGCAATGGAACCCAAGTATCACTTCTGCAGAAATTCATTCAACACAGTTTCACAGGGAAGGGGAGGTCAGAGAAGACACCGCATTGACAGCTTTCAGGTGCCCACCAGAAAGAATATGAAAATGTGAAGAACTATGGTCTCAAGCATGTGATTACGTGTAAAGAGGTCATTCAATTGACATTTCTCTAACTTGTTCATTGAAGATCTTGCTAAAATGGATATCCTAACTCAGGTTATTTACAAGGAGTCAAAGACATCTCAAAAGCAATTACCTTCTGAAGTTACCACTCCGTAGTAGCATGGAACAAAACCTAATCTACAGTTAAATGGTTACTTTAACCGTATCATCTGCATGGAAACTTGGGACAAACCAATTAGAAAATGCAGCCCTTAGACTATTCCCTGAATATAAAAACATTCATGGTATCAAACAAAATGCCTTGTACCCCAACTGGACAGTAGGTAATTGTTTTGAAGGTAGAGTGGCTACTGTAGAATTTATAAGCATGGTGCTTGCAGATTTACCCCAGGTTGGAAGAGAGAAATGCAAACATTGCTGTCACCCCAAGCAACAGTTTCAATGTAAAATGCTTGTAAGTTTTGATGGAACTGTTGGCATTCAAACACAATCCCTCTAGTGATAAGGGTATTGGTCACATATGTCATTCATACAATAAGGTGAAGTTGAATACCCTGTACGAATGAAAGATCATCTGGATCCCCTTGGAATAACTAGTTAGTAAATTTACCATACTGGGAAAGGGATGGGGCTTGTAAAATTCTTCATTTTAATAGAAACTTCTTAGAAGCATTTTCAGCAGTCTTAGTTTCCTATTTCCCCAGACTAGTCATGGAACATGATAGTTGAATTTATAGCCAATAACAATTGTACTTTCCCCCTTAGGCTAGCATGCATCAGTCTATATTTCCACCACAGATCATCTATCCAGTAGGAAAAACAAATACTGTATGAACAAGTTTCATACAAAAACATTTTAGATAATTCTCTCTGATATCAAGTGATGCACTTAAATATTTTAATGGATCAGTTGAGTCACATTTGTATGGAGAAAAACTTTTATTTGCCTCTGGAAGTGGTTTGGTTCAATTAAAAAGAAATGCAACTTTTCAGTTTCTTGGTTGTGTCAACAAAGCAAGACTAAAAACGAACTGTGGGAGAAAAAAACAATAAAAAAAAAATAATAAAACACGTGGCATTAAAAATCAAACTGGGGGTACATGAACCCTTTCTAACTAGTCATTGTGAATACACTATGGTCCATCTACATTGATTTAGCTAATGCAAACACATTAACTCTCAACAATACCTTGAGGAGAGCCTTCACTGTAAATATGGAGACAAGTCGGCCTTCAATTCCTTCACAAGAATTGGATGTATGAATTTGAGCCATTAAATTACATTTGGGTTATGAATGGAAAACCTTATAGTGCTTGAGGGTGGACTGCTATTGAAAATGAATTTATTGAATGGTAAGGTAACATAAAATGTAGCCCCAGCTAATATCAAGTGCAAAATAATGTCTTTGGAGCATTCATTCTACCCCCTTTAAAAACCAAATAATCCAATGTCGCAATGGCAAATAAATTAGAGGTTGGCCAGCAAGATAGAACAGAGATGAAATAACAGATCAAAGTGAAAGGAGCTAGGTGTCAAAAGATG
The DNA here is from genome assembly GCF_036898095.1 of Palaemon carinicauda. NCBI lineage: Eukaryota > Metazoa > Arthropoda > Malacostraca > Decapoda > Palaemonidae > Palaemon > Palaemon carinicauda. Next base: position 82,869,713 of record NC_090732.1, on the reverse strand, counting down.
GCTGGAATGATGTAATATGGCCGTGTACCTAAAGGTCATACGACAGCACAAGCTGTTTATGGGTGAACATGCAGAGAAATGCACAGAAACACTACACAAAAGCTAAATTATTGGTGAAATTGGGGTGATAAGTTGTAAAAACACGGAGTTGATTTCCTGTCACATATGAGGCCATCCAGCGACAGGTATAACTAGTTGAAAATAAGACAAATGCGCTTAGTTTATATTCATAACTTGGCTTTAGTGCGTAATGCTTAAAAAAAAAAAATTTTTCATTAATATTACCTGCTTTAATGTCCATGAAAAAAACATTGAATTTTCTGTTCAATCACATGCAATCAACCTACAGTTGTGATGACCATTTGTGCTTATGTGAACATATATCTTCGTCCATTGGTAGGGGGCAAGATACTATTGAGCTGGAAATAATTTATTTAGACTCCAAGTTTCTGGGCTGGCAGCACCACAGTAGCAACTGGTGGTAACGATATGTCAGGCCAGCATCTTTCTGATTTTGAAATGCTGCAAAACCATGCCATTGATGAACTTTCATCTTTTTTCTTTTTAAATTAACTTCCCTTCCCTCATTTCACTGTGAAACAACTTAGTAGTATTACTGCATCAGTTATGTGTGATTGACACCTTCATGAATAAGGTTGCTGCTCTTACTTTGCAGAAGGCAACTTGTAGTTGGACTCCTCTAGTGATGTATACGGAGAGTGGTTGTTACTTTGGAGCAGCAAGATATAAGCAAACCTTCTCAAGTTCATTCATTATGTATGTTGCATTAGCTTTTTATTAATTCTAACCAGCTTTTCATTCAGATCTTCCTGGAGAGTTCTATCCTGTCCATAACAAAAAGCCACCAAGTTGAATGTCAACCTGCCGAAGTGTGCCAGAGGCAAAAAGAATGCATACAATTACATTATACCAATGAAAGGATGATAAACAAAATACTTTCTTCACAGTTTATTTAAAATTTTAATTATTTTGCCTAGGATCTTTCTTTGTACCACGTACAAGACCAGTCCTCCTGGCAGCAATGAGACCAACTTTACGACCAGCACTCTTGCCTCTGGATACTGTGGAAGCTTTACCAATATGTTGATGGTTACCACCACCATGGGGATGCTCCACAGGGTTCATCGCTACACCTCTTACTTTAGGCCAGCTGTTCCTCTTCACTCTGTACTTGTGGTAAGCACGTCCAGCTTTCAAAATGGGCTTGTCAATACGACCTCCACCAGCAACAATACCTATAAGCAACAAAATATCACATAAATGCTATGAAGTAAAAAAAAAAAAAAAAAAATTAAACTCCATACAATAACATTCTGTGAAGGATCTAATATAAAGTTACTGTTCTTGAAATATTTCATTTTGATTGTTTATTTTTATTCTTGTAGTTTACTGATGGATCTTTTTGGCTGAGAGAGAGAAAGATAGAGAGACTCAAAATTTAGCTAACTAATTATGGGGACAAGCTAACATTTTTTTTCAAGATATTGAAACTTATTCAGTTGGTGTATATGGAGGAAAACAATTTATACCTCAAAAGTTTCATTCAACTACCCTGATAAATACTGGAGATGTAGTTCTATTTTCATTATTTCACTGTCCTAAATATCTGCAATCATTAGTTTGCCGTATCATTTGCATGGGAATTTTAGTATACCCGTAATAAAGTTTTTCATCCTATACCTGACAGCCCACACATCTAATCAAACCAATAAATGATCCCTTCAGGTGATGGCTTAAAGAGTAACCAGGTCATTTGCATACTCTTGTGAAGTGTCATTCAGTACATTATGATCTCTAGAAAAAACCCAATAAATACACTGTTTACAGAAGAGCTTTATTTAGCATGAGGTAGAAAGAACCATGGATCATGCTGTTCGCAGATATAGTTGTGTGTGATGAAACCAGAGAAGGATTGGAGGGGAAGCGGGAGAGATAAATACGAGAACAGAGGACTAAAGATCAGTAGAACAAAAACAAGTGTGTGTTGCAACCCACAGAACCAACTGAATGAAATACACTTGCTGTGTCAATTGTCTAGAGGGCAGAAAAATGTAAGTCTCTAGGAGTCTAGGTTTATAGGTGGAGAGAACAGCAGAACTCCAAAAGGAAGTGAACAGTAGAATTCAAGCTAGATGGAACAATTGGAAAAGTGCCTGGAGTGTTGTGTGATCGAAGGAATAACTTGAAGGGAAAGGTACATAAAACTATAGTGAGACCTGCCATAACATATGGTGCAGAGACTTGGTCCATGAAAAAGATCTTTGAAAAGAAAATGGATGTTGAGAGATGAGAATGCTAAGATGAATGGCTAGGAATACGAAACAGGATAAGGTTAGGAATGACTTGGTAAGGGGAACAACAAAGGTTACAAAGAAAATTCAAGAAAAGACTCCACGGATTGGGGCACGTAATGAGGAGAGACCAGGAGTATGTTGGACGTGGATGTTCTAAGTAGGAGGAGGAGACCAAAGAGAAGGTGGATGGAGTGTGTAACAGCACATATGGAGGAGAAAGATCAAACATTGGAGGACATCGGAGACTGAAGAACTTGGAAACGACTGTCTAGAAATAGTGACCCTGCATAGCGGGAAAAGCTTAAGTTGAAGAAGAAGAAAGAGAAGTTAACTTTGATGGGTGCAACATAATGAACAGAACATAAGACTATTCACCAAAAGAGAATTAAAGATTCAGAAACGCAAGTGACTGAATTCACAAAACTGTTAGAATTACAACAGCTAGTCAATTTTGATGTCATTAATTCTTAGGTGAGGAAAACTATTACCGTAAAATCCTGGACACTAATGACAAACACGGCCATCTTAAATTTATTAATATAAAATCCTATTCTAAAAATATATCCTTCAAAAAGAAAATTTTTCTGAATAGGTAAATTGCTATGAAATATTTGAATGTTACACAAAACTTAAAATATATTGACAATTTTTTGTAGCTAACATTACAACTGATCAGAAATTTTTCATAATAAAAAAGCATATTTCTGAAGGTCTTATAACTTTAGTATGAAGAAAACCTCTAAAATTGGAAACTATGAACGAAGCAAAGTGGCTGGCCCCTTAAGATTATGTAAACATCAAGTAAAAATATGTTGGCTATTCACTTTAGATTACATAAAAAAAAAAAAAAAAAATAATTGCGCTGGGGTAAAGAAGTCACTGACATTCTTTGGACATTCAATTAATACCTCTTACAGCAATTTCATATAAGTGACCACGTAACACGACCATTCACCCCTCATGCCCTAGTTTCTATATAAAGTAGTATAGAAAATGCAACGCCTACTTTACTCTGATTATAATCAGCATGTTTGATAAAATTTTTATCTTTGGCACAAAAATACATTTACACCTGCACATACTGTATAGGGGTGCTAGAGCAGTTTCGCGAGGAATCAGCTTTATGAAAACCTTACACCCTGATGACAGGAAGAATCTTACTTGTCTTTGGCATCTTGCAAGTGCAAAAACTATGATGCAAATCAAAACCAAATTAGGATTATATTCTCCTGTAAGGGTCAACTATGGGAAAACCAACATCAAGGCTGCCATCAATATCTATACGCAAAAAACACCCTGACATTCTGAAGGATCTAATGTAATGTTAATGAATTAGCAAAAAAAAAAAAATGCATAAAAATTTTTTTTTTTAAGCCACTATCAACCCAAACTTCAGTACCCTTAATCAAGGATTGCAATAGAAAATGATAACTTTAAATACTAACAAAATATCTGACATCATAACTATTCCCAAGCATTTCATTAGCCTGTTTCAAGGAAATAAAAAAATATACAAGTACATTAAAGATACTCATTAAAGACTTAGGCCTTGAAAAATTGCCCAAGATATTATAATGGTTTAATCTAACTAAACCAGTCATATCTAGACTTAACAGACATTCAAACACCATAAAAAGAACTAAGGCTTAAGAACTAATAGTTTACTAAGGCATTATAGCTGGGACAGCAAGGTACGTCGAGTGACAAGCATACAAAATTGTGGAATAAAGCCTGTCAGGAAAACCAAGCAGTCAATGATTTGTAGACTTCCTAATGGTAAAACAATCTCTTACACAAAGACAAAAATTATTAAAGGATTGAATCTATGCCACATCCAAATATGAATGCTGTACACGGGCAAAGTGAAATAAATTTAGGTAAACCTTACCTATCATAGCACGGTTAGCTGATGGAAGAACTTTCTTTGCACCAGACGGGAGCTTTACACGGGTTCTCCTGGTGTCTGGATTATGGGCAATAATCTGTGCATAGTTTCCAGAGCCACGAGCAAGACGGCCACGGTCACCAGTCTTTTCTTCCAAATTGCATACAATAGTACCTTCAGGAAGGGTTCCAATAGGCAGTACATTTCCAACATCCAAGTTAGCTGAAAAAAGAAAAAAGGTCATATCTTCTACGCACCAAAGGCCAAACTACCCCAAATGAGGTTTCAATAAGCAATTTTCTCAAAATCCTTATCTGTCTTACAAGCATCTCCTGTTAATGCACATGTATACCTTTCTTGCCACAGTAGATGAACTGGCCTGTGTATGTTCCTTCTGCAGCGATGAACAATTCCTTTCTGGTTTTATAACGGTACGGGTCACGGAAATGAACTTCCGCAATAGGTGCACCGCGACCAGGATCGTGGATCATGGTCTGAAAAAAAAATAAGGAAATTAATTTTTAACCAACAGCATTGTGGCTAGATGCAAAGTAAATATTTTGGAAGAGAATATCACTAAAACAACCCATGATTCTATATAAATTGTGACGGGTAAATTTTATACTGTACCTTCACAATGCCACGGATGTATCCGTGACGTTCGGCATAGTCAATTGCACGAAGTGCTGGCTTGCCCTTGCGGTGGTGGGTGTGGGACCTGAAAACGGATCCCGCACCCTTTCTTTGAGAACGAATTACTCGACCCATCGTGCTGTAATTAAATCAATACATTAGTCCAGACAACTAAAGCAAAATCAGTTTTACCAAATAATGAGATTGTATCTATTAATATTGTCTAATATGGACTTCTTTTGGGATTTTCTTCAAGCTAAATGGGGAAAAGCAATATCAAAGGACTGACTGGTAAGTGCAGAAATAGGGTTTACATTATATGTGCATCCTTCAAGTGGTATTTTGGTGGAAAGACTTGACAATCAAAATTCAACAGGTGGTGAGCATAGTACAAAATATACTATGGGAAATATTTAAAACAATTATCTGGTATTGTGTGAATTACGATTACATGGCATATTTTTACCCTTCACCTAAATGAAATTAGGTAAACAGAGAAAGTCTACACCCAAATATCTAGCCGGGACTTAATTTCAAATACATTCAAATATCTTTAAAATTACTTGAATTTAAGAAAGCCAGAAATCCTTCACTTATTAATATTTTACTCCATTCATAGGCTTTAAAGTATGGTTTAGAGAGATGAGCAATAAAAAAAGACATTACCGAAAGCCTTTTTCGCACAGCACAACCAGATAATTTAACAAGAAAATTTGTAAACAAGCAATATGGCATGGAAAGGGCTATTGTTCCCAGTGTTGCCTCATTTCTTTGGGCTACGAGAAAAAAACAGTTTTGACAAAAAAAAAAAAAAATGAGGCGTCACTACATGGACTTCTAATTTCGTAAATATGAGAGGTCACACACACAAAGGTCCTGAACTGCAGCAAATTTTCTTGCAAATTTGGACCAGACGAGTAGACAAAAATTATCCTAAGATATAAGCGAGCCCAAAAGAAGTGTTACCAATTAGTGTACCCCATAAAAAAAATATTCCAGTGGAACTTCCAAAGCAGATGAAACCAGCATAAAAAAGGCCCCAAATTGAATGCTGTAGGTAGTTGAGTCACCAAATTTAAGGATGCAAAATTCCTTCAAATTAATTTTAGTACACAGTGCAACATTTACCTCTTGCCATAACGGTGGAACGAGATTATTAATTTGCAAGGTAACGGACCCACAGTAAATTAACGCAATTAAGTGAACAATTAGTTTTAGCTCTATGACCAACATTCATAAATAAACTTATTAGTACGGGTGATGACGAACACGGAAAGTTCTCATTTCCTATGAGGAGCACATCTGGTGACCCAACAATCTACACGTCAACAAATATTTTGAGAGAAACAATGACAAATGTTTGACACTAGTTTCAACCAAATTTGGACATCTATTGTTTTAGTGACCAGTTACAATATGAACATTAGATTGCAACACACGCTAACCCTATTTCGATATTACCTGTCTAATCTGGTTAGGACTTCGTTAGTTTCTAGTTATCGGAAAAAGTTACGCACCCTTAGACCAGATAATCAACATGCAGGTATGATAGGAAACGTTGCTAGCTGTCTGGGAGGTAAAAATTTAATTACCACAAAACTCACTAGACAATAGGATGGAAAATAAAGTTTTCAATGCGTCTGTAACTCTAGCATACAGCCTCCAGTGTCGTCTTCGTGTTTTTTTTATTATTCAACTTTACAGGTGTGTGATAGCGGCCACCTCTATGTATGATGATGACTAAGCATATGTTAGCACTCCTCCCCTAAGGCAAGTATGGGAGCCTTCATATATCAGCGGTCAGTTTCTCACTTGTGGATTAAAAATGGACATCAACTAACCTAAACTTTCCCCCCTTACCAAACAGGGGGTCTGACGACCCCTGCAAACCCCCTTACACTGCCATATTCAAAGTTAGCCGTCAAATATACACCCCGCAGATAAGGACACGGCTTGTAGGGTGCGTATGCATGAAAACGGCTAAGAATACAGCAATGTAAGGGGGGGCCGCAGGAGAGCATTAGCCCCTCCCTTGAGTAGGAGGGGTCATGGTTTGCAAGTTAGATTGCAGGAGGGTTTAGTTGGTGTCCATATTTTATGGTCGGAGGAGGAACTGACCGCTGATATACATAACTCTTGTATATAATTGGTGTACACAAGTTAAGGAGCTTTTCTAAGTTTACCAATTTTCAATACTTTCCCACATAAAAAATTATTATTTCCCAAGGGGGAACCCATTACATAAATTAAGGAAGTCTGAATATTGGCAGTCTTCCCTTCAAAAAAATGTTTGGACACCAACCCTGCAACCCCCTTACACTGCCGTCAGCACAGGCTGCCATCATACACAACCCCAGGCTAGATTATATCTATATATATATAAGATATTCAAGTTTGATTGAACCTAATTTTACCCATTTTTCTTACAGATCAATGTGGTCGTATTCTGTTCCAAAGTTTACAACTTGGCCCTTCCCTTGTCAGTGAATACCAGTTCAATGCGCTTCCTTTAAAGTAGCATTACTTTGACGAAGGGTCTACTATAGTTAAGGCCAGAACATTAAAAAGGAGGAAGGCACATTGGACAATGAAACCAAATTGTATACTCAACAATTGTAGTGTACACTTTCATTATGACAGTTAGTATGAGGCTATCATTCTTATAGTTGGGTTAGGTCAGGATGTTTTTACGATTATAGGTCTATACAAAGATTGATAACTGGAATACTTGTTTTGATGACGGGTTGAAACACCTTGAATCTTAAAGGGCTATTTTGGGGTTAACTTGTTACACCTGGGGTCAAGACTTAATTTGTTTTCTAGTTCATCTGCAAATGTTACTCGACCTTAGTTATTTAACATGTGCAAGGACGGTAGGAATCGTTGATAGCGGACCGGTAAGTTTTCTCCTACCTAGAGTAATAAGCATAAATGTATCAATATCGTTGGCGACAATATTGAGAACTGAATTTCACTGCCTTATATCTTAATGAAACAGGACACTTTGAGGATTTGCGGGATTTCTTGTACTGTTTATTAATGTTGACAGTAAGGCATGAAATCCTAACTGGAAATGTCTACGGATCTGGTGATTTTATATCTAAATATCAATAATCAAATGACTTCTGACACATATGAGTGCACGGCTAATAAAACAATGTATGAATTCGACGTGACACTGATAGAGAAAAATCTTCACTCACTCAGATGATTATAGATAGAATATATTGTTGGCAAACAAGACAAACCTTGAGCACAGCAGTGATCGGTGAAGGAAAGAGCAACAGAGAGTGGTGCCCTCTATGAGAAGAGAAATGTATACAGGTTTTACGTCTACTTTCTCTGTTCGGGTGACTATTTTGACAATAAGGTTGATTCTACTTCCTAATATAGTCATTTAAATTTCTAATATGTGCTAAGATATTAGATAATATAATATATATTTCCCAAATAAATAGTAATTTTTATATTTTTCACCAAATAATAAACATTGTTTGCGTATAATAAATGTGTGTAATAGGAATCGAACACAATAGTCACAGGTTATTATGAGAAAGCTATATAGATTTCAACCAAAATAAAGAACAAATGCTTAACGTATTGCGTAAAATAATGTTATTTACAAGAATACCAATATATTGTAGAAAAAAATATAATCTAAATATATGAAATATACATCGTAATAAATCTTTTTACTTTTGGGAGTAAATTCTGGAAAGAATCTGTTAAAAGGGAATGTAAGATATGCACGAGCTTTATTATATATTTTCATATAGGTTTGGTTAATAAGTATTTTTACTTATCTATTTAAACAGAACATTTTTAGGCATATATGAAAGCTATAAATTTTCTTAGAAAATATAAAATTATGAGAAAGTAACAAAAAAGACCGCACAGGCAGATGATGACTATGATAGAGGGTCATGACGTCACACAGCCACAGAGAATTGGCTTTGTGCTCCGGTTCAGACAGACGAGTCTTTTCCCTTAAAACTTTTAATCCTAAAGTTAATTTTTATTTGTACTATGAGTAATGTACCCGCCCACAATGGAGTAGGTCTAGAGCAGCAGGTGAGCATCTTTTTGGAACCGTTGATTCTTTATTTTATTGTATTTAAGCAGAAATTAATATGATCGTTGTCAGCTGTACCACGGAAGCGGTACACCGCTCTTGGAGTGTATGGCTGCTGCTGGCAGCTGACAATCTAATCAATTTTCGAGACCTCTCTTTATGGAATTTGGTCGAAAATGTTTCGCTGTGTTAAATAACCCGTAGGAATTCCTTCATTTGCTTCATATTTTGAGGTAATTTGATGGGGAAGTAAGTGGAAGTAAAAACGGAAATAGTAATGAAATGTGGGGGTGGCTCAAGTTTGGCTAATTAGCCGAGTTGGTATCTTAAATTTCTATGGATCATTTAGAATTTACGGGAAATTTTCGGACGTTTTTGGGCAATAATAAGGAGGATTAGTCTAGCCCCCAAGTTTCTATCGTGAATTATAGCATATCTTGTCCTAACAATACCGGTATGTCAAGGATAAAGCATATTAGTCCTAGTGTTCTGGCTGATTGCATTTGCGCGCCTATCCAACAAATCTGTGGCTAATTTGGTTCTAAGACGTATCTATATAAATACTTCCATTTTAATCTACACGTAGTAACCCTACAAACGTAGTCTCATTCTTCAGTCCTTTAATTCCTATTACATTAGTGCTCTATAAGATAACCCTAGGGTAGGTTAATTGCTTGGTTTTTGATATTTTTTTTTTTAAGTAAATGTTACTTTTAAGGCATTTGGAAGTCTACCTGTATATGGACTGTTAACTTACATTCGGCGGACTAGGTTGACGTCCCCATTGAAAATTAGTGTTTTCCAGGTATTATAATAGTTTCCACCAAATTCAGATATATATTTTTTTTATAATAGTTTCCACCAAATTCAGATATATATTTTTTTATTTACTTATATATTTTAGAGATGATTGATATGAAAGAGTTACATGAATCTTCTTAGCAAATTAAGGGTTATGGGAATAATTGATAATAACCAAAATACTAGCTCACAGGCTAATGCCTTTAGCAAAACATAGACCGCTTGCCAGAACATTTGAGCATCAAGATTATGTATAATCGCAAGCGAAGCGAATATACGGGAGAGCCAAAACCAATCAATAATTAGCTCAATTAGATAATGAGGTATTTGTAATATAATGATGAAGACTTCTGTGAACGACTACTCCAAACAAAACCACCTGTGTTTTTTCTTTGTTTTATTCTTTATCTTGACCGAAGGCTGTCCTAACCCTTTGTTTGCTTCACAAGTAGCGTCATTCCTAAAGCCCTGTATTTCAAATTTATGTCCAAGTATAACCTGTCCATTAAACTTGAGAAATGCATAGTTCTGACAATTAACTTATAAGCCATTACCATGAAACATCAGTAATAGTTATTTCCTCCAAAACGAGAAATGGCCACTAGCGTGGGATGATCTTAATATGAACTTCTCCCCATGCGAATCAAGGGTGTATTGCTTCTTGCTTCTCCAATTAAGTTTGTAGCCTTGCTAGTAATAATAATGATGGTATTCAAAGGTGCGGAGATCGGCCAAGAGAAAGTCACAGGACAGTGTAAACATTTGTGATTTGATATAATGGCCACTTGTACTAGTACAGAAGTGGGAAAGGAAAGGTTTAGCGGGGAAAAACAGGTGGTTGGGAATTTGATGGGCCGTTCTCAGGAGCTGCTTGTGTTGAGGTCAAAAGAAAATGATTGAATAGGGAATTTCTACGAAAGTATATTCTTGACCTCCGAATATAGTTTATACTAGGGATGTATTCAATTGCTAAAAATATTTGTGAATATATAGTAGTTGTACAGCAAACTAAAACTACCTGTTTCTATAGAAAATGGAAATTTACCATTGCTTTGAGAAAGTTATTCATACTAGTGTCCTTCATGAACCACACAACCATATTTATATTTCTTGATCCGCCGATTTTTAACTTTAATCACTTATTGGTCTTTGTTCCACCCTATTATCTCCTTTCTCCTCGTTTCGGCAAGCGGTACGTTACCGTATTCATATTAGCCACGTGGGCTATTAATTTGGATGACTCGGTATCTAATTAATCATTCAAGTTCAATTAGCCCTTGCTTTGCTCGGAAGTTATTTCCTTGTTCCTCTGTTTTGGCAAATAATGATGGAATCGCACTAGTCGTTTCTTGTCAGAGGTTTTCGCCAACCTTCAGCTGATGATAGCAAGCGAAAGTATTGTGGCGTCACACTACGATATTATTACTTGCCAAGCTACAACCCTAATTGGAAAAGTGGGATGCTATAAGCATATGGGCTTCGGCAGGGAAAATAGGTCAGGAGAGGAAACCAAGAAAAATGAAATATTTTAAGAAGAGCAACAAGAGGAAAATGAATAACTCCTATTATTATTATTATTGTTATTATTATTAAATGCTAAGTTACAACCCTAGTTGGAAAAGCAGGATGTTATAAGGCCAGGGGCCCCAACAGAGAAAATAGCCCAGTAAGGAAAGGAAACAAGGAAAAATAAAATATTTTAAGAACAATAAAAGAATTGAAATAAATAATTCCTATATAAACTATAAAAACTTTAACAAAACAAGAGGAAGAGAAACTAAATAGAACAGTGTGCCCGAGTGTACCCTCAAGTAAGAGAACTCTAAACCAAGATAGTGGAAGACCATGGTACATAGGCTATGTCACTACCCAAGACTAGAGAACAATGGTTTGATTTTGGAGTGTCCTTCTCCTAGAAGAGCTGCTTACCATAGCTAGAGTCTCTTCTACCCTTACCAAGAGGAAAGTAACTACTGGACAATTAAAGTGTAGTAGTTAACCCTTTGGGAGAAGGAGGTTGGTAATCTCAGTGTTGTCAAGTGTATGAGGACAAGAGAATCTGTAAAGAATAGGCCAGACTATTCGGTGTCTGTGTAGGCAAAGGAAAAGAACCGTAACCAGAGAGAATTATCTAATGTAGTACTGTCTGGCCAGTCAAAGGACCCCACAACTCTCTAGTGGTAGTATCTCAACTTGAACAAAACAAGAGGAAAAGAAAAGATAGAGTAGTGTGCCCAAGTGTACCCTCGCGCAAGAGAACTCTAACTCAAGACAGTGTAAGACTATTGTGCAGAGGCTATGGCACTACCCAAGGTTAGAGAACAATGGTTTGATTTTGGAGTGTCTTAGAAGAGCTGGTTACCATAGCTAAAGTCTCTCTTCTACCCTTACAAAGAGAAAAGTGGCCACTGAGCAATGACAGTGCAGTAAGAAGAATTGTTTAGTAATCTCAGTGTTGTCAGGTGTAAGAGGAGAGTGTGTTAAGAATAGGCCAGACAATTCGTTGTGCAGGTTCAGGTCGAGGCTTTGCCTGTGCATCGGTACCTCTTTTGTGCCTTCTAGTTTTGTTTCTTTTTTTCCACTAGTTTTTCTCTTTTCATCCACATTTGTTGTAGTTGACTGTTTTCTTATTTTCAATATTTTCTTCACGAAAAGGAATTTTCCAACTGTTTGTGCACTCCTTCGTATGGTTGTTGGAGCTCTATTGGTTTCCTTTTTATATCACTATACTGTGGCCAGTATAACATGAAGTTGTTAACATTATCTTCTACATCACAGAATATACAATTTATATTTCCACCTTGGTGTCAGTTTTTTATATTCAAGTCCAATGAAATTCTCCTTGCATTCCATTTCACTCTAACATTTGCTTGTGTCCCACTCTCTTCTCTAATTTGTCCTCTTTCGTATACCTCCTGACTTCTCTCATCGCCATCCCACAGTCTTCAGCATACTTCATCATATGTGTCCACTACTTCCTCTTTTTCTTCCATATCATTGACTATTGCTGTTAGTATGTCCTTTTCTCCCATATCATTGACTATTGCTGTTAGTATGTCCTTTTCTCCCTTATAAATGCTATTAAGGTACCTCAGCTTCCCATCCATTACCCTTGTTTTCATAGCTACTTTTCTATTTCAGTTTCCATCAAGTTCATAACATTTGTCCCATATAATATACTGTAGAAGGTAGTGCTACACTTTTCCAATATGTTTTCCCTATCAGTATTTTATTGCAACTTTTTTCTATGATTGAATATGCAAGATTTGCTAGCCTTTGTGCTTCAACAATCTTTAAAATTTTCTGTGTTTTGAACATGTTCCACTGTCATCTACCTTGAGTCTTACTACTGGACTCTTATTCCCTCTGTGTTATCTGGTTTCTCCTTCATATTATACTTTTATCTCTGTTTAAACCACACTGCTTTCTTATATCTATCACTTTCCTTATGTTCAATTCAGCATCCTCTATACTCTCAGCAAGCACTTGGACAACATCAGCATTAAATAATACTACAAACTTTATATAATTTTTAAAACCATTACCCTCCTTTTCTATGTGTTTTATAATCAGATAAGTAATTAATTTGAACATTGTTGTAGAGCCAGTACAGCCTTGCTTTATTCCACTACTTATGCCCATTTTTTGTTCTACTTATTCCCCTATGCCTAATGTAGTAGTCTCCCTCCTATACTCCAGCTATAGAGTTTTATTATACTAGTATGTACTTTACATTGCATTAATATTTCTATAAGTGCTTCTCTTTTTATGGAGTCAAAAGCTTTTTATAAATCTAAAGAGGCAACTATGAGTTTCTTCAACCATGTACTGTAAAATGAAGATATTATCCTCATTCCTTCCGCCCAATGTAAATCCAGCTTGACTATCCTCAATGGCATAGTTACTTTTTAGATGTCCTTCTATTTCATCCTTGATAAAAGCCATGCATATTTTATATGATACATTTATGAGTGCTATTGGTCTCCCTTTGCTGTTGATTTGTTTTTCTTTTTCAACATTTTGGTTCTGGATTCTTTCTAGCTTTTGGGTTTTTCTTTCCTAGCTAATTCCTCTTTGTAGCAGTTCTTTAGTGTATTCTTGCTTATATCACTTCTCATCATAGCTTTGTAATAGCCTGGCTTTAGTCCATCTGACTCAGCCGCTTTACCTTTCTTTAGTCGTTTTAGACACTTTTCTAATTTACCTTTGTTTATTTCAGCGGCAGGCATGGGTTTAATTATTTTTTACATTTAATACAGCATCATAATGGTCCCTTAGGTGTTCAGGTATAATACATTCATTGACTATTGTAATGACGTCTTCTTTTCTCAAATTATCCTGATAGTCTCTCTCATTCTCCTCATTACAGATCTGATATCCTTTTTTCGTGTGTATTGTAGCCTTTTTTTCCATAATTTTATTAATTCTTCTTTAGCCTCTTCATCTGATAGTTTATTTGCTCTATCTCCATATAATTGTATTGCCACGCTTTTTATTTAGTTGCTAATTCTTAATTTGTTTATATTTTGCCATAGTTTATTATTTTATCGTCTTATCTCCCTGGTCTTCTTTTTCCAATTAAAGTTATACTATCTTTCACCATTATTTGTACTTTTCTTCTTATGATTGTATTTTTCATATAATTTTGTTTTTATCCCAATATCTTTTTCATTTTTCTTTTTTCTATAAAGTTCATTTCTTTCTTTAATCATTCTCCTTATTTCCTCGATTTCCCAAGGTTGTTCTTTGGTCTTCCCATCATTTGTTACTCTCCTATACATTTTAGCCAAATGTTCTTGTTTCATTTCTGCCATTATGATGTTTAGTTCTATGTGTTTTACATCCTTGCTAACGAGTTTTCTATGTAGATTTCACATTCGTCTGTATCTTTTGTGTGCTATAATCTGTAATTTATTTCCATTTCCCTTTATTGTAGTTATTTTCTCAATTTGCTTTTACTTCCAATTCTACTGTTAGTAAGTTATGATCTGATATGTCAAATACTGTTTTATCTTCATCGATTTCCATACATTTAAGTTGTTTATGTAACATTATTTGCAAGAACAAAGTCAATAACACTATACTGGTCTTGTCTATTAAATGTGTATAGTCCTGAACACCTTTCATCTCCATTTAGGTGTTAGGTTGTAGTTACTCATCCAATCGAGCACCATCTCCCCATTTCTGTCAACTTGATAGTGTCCCAGAAATTCCATGTGGCTGTTAAAATCCCCTAATGCTAGTAAAGGAGATGTATTTCCTGCCTTCTGGATTAATTTTTCACATTCGCTTTTAATTCTTATTTTTTTTTTTCTGTGCTGCAAAATATACAGTACTAGTATTATCAGAAATTAAGTTGTAGATTTTGCACTTTGCTATTATTATATCACAGTGTTTTGTTTCCATTTCCTTTACTTAAGTGATATTATTATTTTTATAGATTAACATTAACCCACCACCCTTTTTGTCTTGAAAATCTGCTTGTTTTTTCTATCTTTTCCAGACCTTTACTTAGTTGTATTTTATCAATTTTTTGTTGAGTTTCTGTCAAACAAAATAATTAATTTTATGTTCATCTCGTTTTCTACTTCTATTGATTTCTGTTTGGTTAGTGCTTGAATATTTACCAGGCACATTTTTATATACTGACTACCTTTTTTTGTCTAAATTTATGTATTTTCTACTTCGTTACGCTTGCATTTGCTTCTTGACGACAATTGTCGTTTCTTACTAGTTCTCCTCTCTTTATGTACTACCCTTGCTCTCCATTTTCTTTTATCTCTATTAATTCCTCTAGCAACTTCCTTTCTTGCTCCCTTTCCTTGAAAGTGAGGTCTGATGCTATCAAGATGTCTCTACTCCCCTTTTGTTGATTTCTTTAGGTTTTCTTCCCTAGTGCTTTTAAACTTAACTAGCAGGTGCCTAGGTTTTTATCTTTGTTCCTGTCCCTCTCTCTCTCTTCCCTTGGTTTGCCTAACCTACCCGCTTCTTCAATTTTCACATTGTTCATTCTTAAATAAACATTAATCAAACTTCACATTTATTATCATCATCTTTAAATTTCTCATTACTATCATCTTTTGTACTTTCTCTGATGTTGAAAATTACTATATTGTTTTCCTTTTTCTCCTTTTCCCTTATTTCTATCATCTCCTCCCTCGCTTCTTCCCTTGTTACCTGACCCCTTCCTATTATTATCTACTAAGGTTCTGATCTCATTTTTTAACTCTTACAGTGCCCTACTGCCCTATGAAATTATCCCTAAGCTCATGTTGTTTCCTAAGTTTTTTTTTTTCGGCCTTCAAGTTTTTGAAACTCCCCCCTGTATCTATAAATCATGAGTATGTTTGGATTCGCTGATTCTTTTATATTCGCTTATTTCTAGTTGGTCACAGCCTATGTGGAACCATACATCACATAAGTCTCATTCAATCGCTTCTTGGTTCGACCTTACTGGTTTTTTGCACCATCTGCAGTCGGTTGGACCAGCCATGCTTTCTTCTTGTTCCGATTCCCTTGAATATTCTTCCTCTCCTTTTCCCCATTTCACTTCCTTTTTTGTCATACTCACACCCACTGCACATTTCACCGATTCTTTCTTTGGCACCGTGGTTAGTATCTTTTGGGCTTGAGTATTTTTTTCTAGAGGATTTTTTTAATGTTAAAACACACATCACCACTGTTCCAGGTTCCTCTGTTGTTTGTTGTTGTGTGAGTAGGCAAAGGGAAAATGAACCGTATCCAGAGAGAAGGTATCGCAAGTAGAGAAGGTAATGGGTAAAAGTTGAACAAAACCCATCAGCTGATATCATCATGGCGCCAAGAAATTTTCTAATTGTTACAGTAAATGTAATATTACATGAATTGAAGAATTCCACGACTACTACGGGATGAACAAAGATTTTTATCGCTTGGGGTTTGTTGGACCCAAGATGCCAAGCAAGAGTACATCCTATTAGTAGCCGTCATCTTCACAGTTTTACTCGTTGCTTACCGTCCAGTCAGGAAGCCAATATCTCTAGCAACAACAGCTGCTGCTTTTCATATTGGGCAGCTTCTGACGAAAAAAAAGCCTAGCGTGATTCCAGCTTTACATACTGTGCTTTGTGCTTTATCTGTGTGAGCAATTGTTTTGGTTTTGTATAAGAAATTATGAACATACACTATTGCTGTATTTACATTATTCAATTCAAAGTTGCTGAAGCCTTGACCCTCTGGTTGTAGCATGTCCTTTGTAAGGGACAATTTTTTTCTGTTGTGGATGGGATGTATGAGGACTAAGCTATGAAGAATGAATAGTAGGATGGGGGTGGACCAGGAGTGCAAGGTTGAATAGATGGAGAATTAGGTTTGAAAAATATTTGGAGTGCGTGGTTGGAGAGAAGTGTGCTTTATATCACTAATCATAAACTTGTTACACCAATGGTTCTCAAACTGGGGGCATACCCCATAAGTGTGTGAGTACTTTCTTGGGAAGTGCGAGTTATGGGAAAACAGTACCGTAGTTATCTTATTATGGAAACAAAATACTCTAATGGTCCCAACTGTGTATACCATTTATCTAAGAGCTGGGCCTATTTAGATGGCACTTAACCCTTTTACCCCCAAAGGACGTACTGGTACGTTTCACAAAAGCCATCCCTTTACCCCCATGGACGTACCGGTACGTCCATGCAAAAAAATGCTATAAAAATTTATTTTTTCATATTTTTGATAATTTTTTAAGAAAATTCAGGCATTTTCCAAGAGAATGAGACCAACCTGACCTCTCTATGACAAAAATTAAGGCTGTTAGAGCAATTTAAAGAAAATATGCTGAAAAATGTGCTGGGGAAAAAATAACCCCTTGGGGGTTAAGGGTTGGAAATTTCCAAAGAGCCTGGGGGTAAAAGGGTTTAGATGTACTCTAACTGGCATTTGAGGTATGTTAGTTGAGAAGCAGTGTCAAGTGTCTCATTAATGTAGTAAAAAAAATAAAACTAAGATAAATATGCCGTGTACCTATATTGTTGGTACAGAATTAGCATGTTTTCTTACTTTAATATAAAAGCTGGGTGGGCTATTTGACTGAAGAGCCTAGGGAGGGAAGGACCAACCATTAAGGGGGTGTGGTAGTAAAAAGTTTAAGAACCACTGTTCTAAATGGACCTAAGAACTTTCCAAATACTGCAATGGTTTTTTTTATATAAAGAAGAATTTAATGATTAAAGGTAACAAAGTTCATACATGAATTTTTGGGTTTTTTAGTAAACTGTGAGCATTGCTTACGTAAAGCTTCAAATTCAGTTGTTAGGCAGAGGGATTTGCCTTTTCATTGTCGGCATCTTAGTTTTCTCATTTACTCAGTTTCTTTAATTTACTTTTCTTTTTTCTCAGTGAGGAAAGGAAATAAATAATGAGAACAAATTAACAATAAATCATTCTAAAAACCAGTAACGTCAAAATAGATATGTCGTGTATAAACTATTAATGTCAAAACTGTTATGTCATATATAAATTATAAAAAGACGTCTGTCAGCTTGGTCAAAATAAAAACATTTTCTGCAACCTTGAACTTTTGAAGTTCTACTGATTCAACTACCCGATTAGGAAGATCATTCCACAACTTGGTCATAGGTGGAATAAAACTTCTAGAATACTGTGTAGTATTGAGCCTCATGATGGAGAAGGCCTGGCTATTAGAATTAACTGCCTGCCTAGTATTACGAACAGGATAGAATTGTCCAGGGAGATCTGAATGTAAAGGATGGTCAGAGTTATGAAAAATCTTATGCAACATGCATAATGAACTAATTGAACGACGGTGCCAAAGATTATTATCTAGATCAGGAATAAGAAATTTAATAGACCGTAAGTTTCTGTCCAACAAATTAAGATGAGAATCAGCAGCTGAAGATCAGACAGGAGAACAATACTCAAAACAAGATAGAATGAAAGAATTAAAACATTTCTTCAGAATAGATTGATCACCAAAAATCTTGTTGTAAGACTTTCTCAATATTTCAAGTCGGGTTCAATATTGATCTTACGGATTCATATTTCTCATCTATTCCCAAGGTTTGTGCTAGACTAAAACCGGCTACCCGTCCACACACGGTTTTTTGGTTTCTCAGCGATGCCCTTAAATTGGCTTCTGACACTGATAATGACTCGTGCTCCTACATAACGATTCTTAGGAAGAAATTTTTGGCAAGTTTAGCTTCAGAAGCCAGAATATCTGAACTCTCAGCATTGTCTAGAGAGCCGGGTCATATTGACTTTCTTTCGCCTAGCGAGGTCTTGCTCTCCCCAGATAAACGTTTCTTAGCGAAGAATGAGGACCCTCAGTCTAGATGGACACTGTGGAAGATTGTTCCACTCTCAGGATCTCTCTCTGTGCCCTGTCATCACTCTGAAAGCTTACTTGAATAGAACTTTTAAATATGTCTTCTGGCCCTTTGTTTGTTCGAGAACATGGAGGAACTATTTCCCTGAAGGGGATTAGGCAGCAGATTCTTTACTTTATTAAGCAAGCGAATCCTTATTCAGTCCCACATGCCCATGATGTCCGGGCAGTTGCGACCTCAGTTAATTATTTCCATCACATGAACTTTGAAGACTTGAAACAATACACCGGTTGGAAGTCACCCACTGTCTTTAAACGCCACTATTTGAAATCTTTGGAGGCCCTTAAATTTGCAACAGTGGCAGTAGGGAATGTAGTTCTTCCGGATATAGAAGAACCATTATAATTAGGTCATCTTTTTACCCTCCTTTTTTCTTTTTATGCCTTCTCTTTATAAGGAGCGGGCTGTAACCTGCCTTGCTTACTCTCCCTACTGTCCCTTTGTTGTTCATTTGGTTTGCACCCTACCCTTTGATTATGTGTATTATGTATTAATGTCTGTTTGTTATAATTAGTTTTGATTCATGAGTTTCCCCAGTATATCTGGCTGTTTATTTTGGGATGTTTTCTGTATTCTGTTCTTTGCATATTGATAGTTTACGTTTCATTAAACTCTCTTAATTCCATATTCTGAAGGTTTTATCATGTATATCAATATCCCTCATTATCTGTTTTCTAGTCTTTTACATCCATCACTTCCATCCTCTTTAGTTTCTTCCAAAGTTTTCTTCAACATGATCCTTTCTTCCCTCTTCTATCCCCTTCACAAAACAGACCAACTGGGTTGCTCATAGAGAAATATGTTGCCATCCTCACATCTGTTGACCTAAGATAGAACATCACCGCACCATGCTTAATGCTCTTTTCAAAGTTGAATTTTGAATTGATGAATACCAATTTGGATTAGAAAAATATCTTCTAGCGATTGTCCTAGTCAATTGGGGTTCTGTAGAGTAATTTCAAATGAAGTCTCTGCTAATTAGTTCAGCAACTTGCCAGTAAGGTAATAGAAACCATTATCTACAATGAATTGTAGTGACAAGGGAAATAGCTGTTTGACATGGTGCAGTGGTTTGCAGACTGTGGCCAGACGTGGCACGCAGACTACAAAGTGTCAAAATGCTGACCACACTAACTTTGCACTAGACAAAAATACGGTAGAATGGCCAGAGATCTGGGCTAAAGGGAAAAAATCGAGAAAGAAATGGGCACTGGGCACCACCCCTTGATTTTATTCTAGGCAAAGAGACCCATCGTGAACTTTGAACTTCTTTATTATTTTGAGTGTGCCATCTCTCTTCCACGTGAACTGTGTACAGAGTTCTTAGAAAAATGGAATAGCACCATTCACGGATAACATTTTCAACTAGCCTATTTCTCAACTTAATGATTAAAAAATATATATGAAAAATCTAAAGGCTGGGACACAAGTCACATTATGGAAGGAAACACATGCTGCATAAATTTAAAAACGGTTTATTTCAAAATGAGAAAATATAATCTTAAACGTTGTCCTATAATTGGGAATAATAAATGAACAGATAACCATGAAAAAATTAAGAATTCATACCATGAAAAAATATCAAGTTCCAACTTGAGTAAATTTAGCATGGACACACGATCAATGAAGAGCCGCATTATTCTAGCACTATCCTTGTTCCACAAATGGGCCATGTTGTGTAGAACACATTGCAAAGTCTGCAGGATAGGTCACGTTCCTCAGTTGTGACCACAATATACTACTATGTATAGTAAACTAGTTCATTTGCTTCCCTATTAATGTCTGTTCCCAATCTGACAAACCTTCAGTTATTTATTTGGATTATCTTTCAGCGTAGCTGGAAGGTAGCCGTTAGACTTTAATTGCGAGGTGGCGACCCTGCCTAACCACTTGCGGGTAGGCTGGAGTTACCCAGCTGCCTCTATATATACTCTCGTGGCAGTGAGAAACGTCACTTCTCTTTTGGGCTCGGTAGAGATTGGGCATTTCCTCTCTCCCTTACTGTTATATTGCTTTCTCTCTCAGGTATTAGTGTTCCCTCTACGATTGCGAACGTGTCCAGGGGGCCGCCAGCGGGACTTTCATATCTTGGTTGGAGACTGGCCCGCACTCTTTGTGTCCTTCGTGCTGTGGGCATTGCTGCGAGCAGGGTTCTCCCAGCGCAGAGTGTAGGGAGTGGTCTGCCTCCCAATGGGAGAAATGTGAGCGGCGCAGGAAGAAGCCTAAGTGCGATCTTTCTCCCTCGGGCGAGGACAGCGCATTCTTCTTCATGCAGCCTCAACATCTTTCTAAAGCTCCTCGCTTGCGCTCTACCTCGGGGTACTGGGGGCGTTGTTGCTTTCCCTTGAGGAGCAACTTCTCCCCAGCCGCTAGCGAGCCATTCTCCCTTTCAGATTTGTTGCAGGTGTGGTTGCCCTTAAGGATTTCAGGACCCCTTCTGAAGGAGGAGCTGCTGCAATTTCTTCGGCATGATGCCAGGAAGGACCCTTCTCCGGTGCTGTCAATGTCTCGCGCTCTAGAACTGAGCGAGGTCTATCTTTCGGTTTCTGGCCCTTCCACACTTGGATGAGGTGATCTCTCGCGATCGCCTCTCCAACGGCTCCCTGCTGACAACGAACTCTTTCTATCCTGGGGCCTCGTCGTCCCCTAACCTTCAACACTTTGTTTCTCCCCACAGGTTGCAGTTATAGATCTTCCGGGGACCAGTGCTCCTACCACCAGCAGCACTAAAGGACGAGCATCGCCTCGCCCTTCTGGACATGCTTCCCCTGATCGCTGTTCGCGACGATTGGAAGATCTAATGGATCGTAGGTCATCACGATCCGAGTGCTCTTTTTCTAGAAAACACTCAGGCTCTAGACCCTTGCGCTCACGAGACCGCAGATCTCGACTCTCTACTCAGAGGTGTTCATCTTCATGAAAACGAGTCTCGCGATTGCATTCTACACGATCACGAGCAAAATCTAGACCTAGGTCCAGATGCTCGTGTTCTAGATCTTTGTGATCGAGATTGGGAGGGCGGCGTTCACGCTCATGAGGGTGCCGTTCGCGAGGACTGGGGTAGTCTTAGAAAAGCACTCGCCTTTGAGACGCTTGTAAACGTGTATCAGAGGGACACGTTCTCTAACTAGAGTAGTCCCTACTCAGAGGCCTCCTCTGCCGACTTCGTCGGACGTAGGTGCTTCTCTGGGCCAGTAGGAAGGCGGTAGACCTTCCAGTGCAGCTCTTAGTGCTTACATTGTGAGCACTTATGCTCATGAATCGCGTCCATTGATGAGTGAAACTCGGGATTTTGTGTGTGAATCTCACGATTTCATGATCAGGTGTGTCTGAACCGTGACCAAGTGTGGTACCAACACCTTCGCCTCAACCCTCATCTTTTTCCACATCCAGCAGAAGACCGACACCCTTTCCAGAGTGTTTTAAGGAGCCTCCTAATAGGTTCGCGAATGTTCTTTTAGTCCGAAGGATCTTGTTCTTCTGCCTCGAGGTTATCACTTCCATCGACTGGAGCTGCTCCTGGAGTTCTACCCAAAGGACACTCCTTGGGAATTAGAGGTTACCTAGACATCAGAGCTTCCTCCATGGGTGAATACATTCATCTCCACCCTGCTGAAGTGTGAACATGGCTCCCCCACCGTCACAACCTCTGACTGTTCCCGAGTTTGTCAGGACCCTAGAAGGAAGTGGACGGCAGACAAAGTACGCAGATCACCTCCACCCCAATCACGTGCTGAAGGTCCTATTCCATGTGAATCGTATGGCCAACTTACCCTTTACGCCAGTGAAGGTAAAGGAGGTCATCACTAAAGCAGGCCATACACGCAGAGGATTGGCATGCTGATTTGACGGCGATTGGCGCGTTCAAGCCAATCCTTAACGTGTATGGGAGGTAAACGGGACACACCTGTCGCGACTATCCTGTCATCTCATCCTGTCTGCATGTTTGACTGGACTAGACAGGCCAATCCCGTCGTGATTGGCAGTATGCCCTGCTAATCTCTTGTGTGTGTGGGCACTGACTAGCATGGTGACTGGGTTGACTCCCCTATTTTGACACATACAGTATTCCATACTTCATCCCTTGAGGGGAGCACTTTTTATATTATAATGATACGTTGATTGCATATCACAATCTTTTGACTTATTACTGTATTAAAACAATTTTTGCTTTATCATTGTTATATCAGAAAAGATTGCTCGCTCTCTCTTCCCAAACTATGTAGTTTCCCACAGTAAAGTCAAAAGATTAATGAGGGTACTAATCCTGCACAGGTGCCGGTGGGAGGAGATAGAGAAGTTTGGAGGAGTAATCCCAATCTGTGACTAGCCAAGCGTTTAATCAGACCTGTCTCACGGGATGCAACCCACTGGATCAAACGTCGTTATAGATACTTTTAAATTTCTTTAAATTACCTTAAAAACAAGTATGCCCAATTAAAAGTGCAGTAGTGCTTCAGCATAAGATAATCTCCAGAAAGGTCTAAAAATCCATTCAGTATATTCCTCCCAGGAGACACTGGGTCTCTGATTAGGAGGTATATACAGAAAAGGTAATCTATAATGACTTCAATAGAAATAAGTACATTAACACTGTGCTGACAAATCACCACCATGTAGAAGCCGACATAGAATGCCTATCACGTTCCTTCATATGGTTATTTCAAGTCAGATTTTGTAGATTTATATTCAAGTAAAAAATAAAGAAAGAATACCAAAATTTGGCATTTTCAAAGTTAGATGTATGCTACCAATTGTACTTGATACACTATAATGTACCAAATTTGGTTGACTACCAAAAACGCTGCTATGTAGGCCTAATCCTGGGTGCCCAATCCTCTTGAAGTAAGCAGGGTAGTCTGTAGCGTGTGTGGGGATTCTCACAGGATTGGAGTGCCTCTCCAATCGTGCAAGACAAACCGTACGGTCAATCCTCTGCGTGTATGGCCGGCTTAAGAGACAGAAAAGGAGGACGAGAGACGTGACACCACCTCATACTGACATCATCTGTCCTAAGATATGTAGGGACGTAGGCTCGCGCAGGGAGATCACGATCCATCCCTTTAACCCTCAAGACATTGAGGTAGTGCCTCTGAACCAACGTCCAGCTTCTGTACCACCTCCGGAGGAGGAGCCTTCAGGTCCTACTGCCAAGGCTTTGACAAGTGCCTTGAAAACCTCACAGGTTCCCCCTCCTAAGACCGCAGAGGAACGTCCTGTGCGTTGGGAATCAAAGGATACCAAGACGAAACCCAAGAACGCTGCGTCGCGGGAAGCTAGAATGGCTGAGGCACAGACGTTCCCCCGTGGCGGGTCCTCCAAGCGATTCAGTTGAACGACCCTGACCTACCCCAGACTCTGGAGGTGGAAGACCAATTAGATTCCAAGGAGGAGAATCTTCCAAAGGCGGCCAATCTGAACTATCACTCCGAGCAAGAGAGGCGTGAGTCGTAGCATATAGTTTGGGCAGGTCCTTGCCTGGATGAGGGCCATCAACAGGCTGTCTACTTCTGGTTCCACCATCTGGGAAGGGGAATTCATTTGATAGGACTCCACTAACATTAGCTTTGCACTTACTATGCTCATGAACAGACTTAATCAAATTTTCATTTTTGAACATCTGACTTACCTGGTAGTTATGTATATAGCTTAGTCCCTGATGTCACGGCGGAAATTTCAAAACTCACGGCAATCGGCGATTGGTTAGCCAGGTGTACCACCAGTGCGCCCTCTACCCAGGTACCTGGAACCAATCCAACTATTCCTCAGATCTTGTGCTGCCTCTCCGGTGGCATCGTTGGAATTTCGCTTGTTGTAGCCTGTGTTGATTGCAGTTATTTTGGTGATGTACAATTTGGCTTTGTCTTTCGCTCGTTTGGATTTGTTTTTGGATCTTTCTTGGACCCGATTAGGTTTTGTTGTTTTGACCCTTGCTTGTATGATCTCTCTTAAAATTTTCATAATGTACTATGATAAAATGTAACATATGACAAAAAAGTATTAGAAAAAGAGAAGACAATTCCTTACCACATGAATCAAACCACTACGCTGCTTGATTATCACTGTTGCTTTCATAGGAGCAGATCTTTTCACATGTTCAACAAAGCACTCTCTATCCTTAATAATGGTAGCCACAGTCAAATGACTAAGACCAAGCGACTGTTGGAGTTACACCTTTTTTTAGATCGCTTAATAATGTCTAATTTCACTTCCATGGTGATGGCCTTTCTTTTCTTTGATGCACACCATCAGAAGAATCTGCCTTGCGCTCTGGAGCCATAATGAAGGGCAAAAAAAAAAAAAAAAAAACGATCAAACACGTGAGAGAGAACTGGCGTACACAACCAAAATGGCATATCACTGAAACTGAGTGATGTGACTGATGCTGTCTTACTCTCCCACAACCACAACAAAGTGTATTCATCCGCTGCACGCTAGTAACTAGTTCGCAATTGTTTAAGTGGCTTAGTACGCTAACGACGTAAGAAGGAACTACGCTTAATATTATTTTTTATATTTTTATGGGGCGCGTTCTTAACCTCGAAACAGCGTAAGTCGGGACCGTCGCAACCCGAGGACTCCTTGTATGTTGCTTACATTACTGTAATTCATGCGGCAAAGAAGAAATATTTTGAGAGTACCTATGATCAACTTCGAAAGGTTGCTAAAAATCCTGGGATCTCATTAACTTGCCCCTTAAGCCTGGCAAGAAAAACCGCAGGTCATTGAGAAAACTCATACGGCGAAACCATTACCGACAGCCAATGGATTGCAAATACTTCTAATCTTCATATCCCTACAATTGGCATCCCTCTTATATGCCCTGCCTCAAAATAATCAGCAGTCTATCTATTTGACCCAGTCTTCTCTGCTTGAAGTAATGAACATTATAAGAAAAGTACAGAATAAAAAAGCAAATATTCATTCTCCTCCTCCTAGACTATACAGTGGAACCTCTACATCCGATCGTATCTACATCCGAATTTTCCAACATCCGAAGTAAAATTCGAGCAAATTTTTGACTCTACACCCGAATTTTATTTCGACACACGAAGTAGCAATTTTCGTCGTACCGGTTGTATCCGAATTTTTCGACACGCGAAGTACAATTTGAACACGTTCCGACTCTACACCCAAATGTTTTTTTCGACACCCGAAGTAAACAATACTCGTACGCGTAGTCGGTGCTCATAGCGCCTGAAGTGTTTTTTATTTCCGCCGATAGAAGGCAGCACATCGACCTCGGATGGACGCTCAATTAGCGCGGCTTGGGTCAGTCCTCTGTTCTCGTCGGCTTCGTGCGGTTGTGCTCTTTGCGTTGTGATATTAACTGTGAATTAATCGTGATTTTTTACGTGCATCCATTAACGATAATTTACGTAAATCATGGGTCCAAAAAGGCTTAGTTTTGTCAGTGGTAGTGGTAGTGGTGAGAAAAGGAAGAAGGAAATGCTTTCTATAGAAATTAAGCAGGAAATTATTGAAAAACATGAGCGTGGCATCCGCGTGAGTGAACTTGCTAAACAGTATGGCCGTAATATGTCGACGATCTCGACAATCCTTAAACAGAAGGAAGCTATTAAAGCAGTGAAACCTTCTAAGGGGATCACTATAATTTCCAAACGCCGTACCCCTATCATAGAAGAGATGGAACGACTTCTACCAGTGTGGATTAAGGATAGAGAGATCGTTGGCGACACCATCACCGAAACCGTTATCTGCGAGAAGGCGCACGCCATCTTTACGGACTTGAAGGAGGAGAGCTCTGTGGGTGATGCTGGGGAGAGTTCAACCGAGCCTTCCTCAGATGATTTCAAGGCATCTCGTGGCTGGTTCGAGAAATTTAAGAAATGGTCCGGGATTCATTCAGTTGTTCGCCCTGGAGAGGCTGCTAGTGCGGACACAAAGGCTGCAACTGACTTTGTTAAGAAATTCGAAAATATCGTAAAGGAAGAAGGCTACGTAGAGCAGCAGGTGTTCAATTGTGATGAAACCGGGCTGTTTTGGAAGAAGATGCCAAGTCGAACCTACATCACTGCTGAAGAGAAGAAATTGCCTGGGCATAAGCCAATGAAGGATCGGTTGACTCTTGCTCTATGTGCCAACGCTAGCGGGGACTTTAAAGTCAAGCCCTTGCTTGTTTACCATTCGGAGAACCCTAGGGCCTTTAAAGCACACAACGTCGATAAGGATCAGCTTCATGTTTTCTGGCGATCCAACTCGAAGGCCTGGGTCACTAGGCAATTCTTTGTGCTGCAATGGGTAAACCAAGTTTTCGGTCCTTCTGTGAAGAAGTATCTTCATGAGCAGAAATTGCCTTTAAAGTGCCTGCTATGCCTTGACAATGCACCCGCTCACCCCCCCGGACTTGAAGATGATATCTTCGATGAATTCAAGTTCATAAAGGTGCTGTATCTTCCACCAAATACCACCTCTAGCCTCCAGCCCATGGACCAGCAAGTCATCTCTAATTTTAAGAAGCTGTACACCAAGCACTTATTCAAGCAGTGCTTTAATGCCACGCAAAGCACCAACTTAACTTTGCGTGAATTTTGGAGGAGCCACTTCAATATCGTGCACTGCTTAAAGATCATTGATCAGGCTTGGGTGGGATTAACTCGACGGACCCTCAATTCTGCATGGAAGAAGCTGTGGCCTGATGCAGTTTCTCCCCGAGATTTCGAGGGTTTTGACCCCGAACCTGATCCCGTGGTCGGTGCAGCGGAAGCCGTAGAGGAAATCGTCTCCCTTGGCAAGTCCATGGGTCTGGAGGTCGACGCAGATGACATTACGGAACTCGTCGCCGAACATCACGACGAACTGACGACGGATGAGCTCAAGGAACTCATGCTATGTCGGAGCACATGAGTGATGACGAGGAAGAGAGCGAGGAGGTAGAACATGTGTTAGGTTCAGCGCAAATAAAAGAGGTGTTAGGAAAATATCAAGACGTGGTCGACTTCATCGACAAATACCATCCAAAGAAATTGCAGGTTTGTCGTGTAGTTTCTCAATTCGATGATGTTTGCCTAACGCACTTTCGAAACATTCTGAAAAGCCGTACGAAGCAATTATCTATCGATGCTTTCTTTAAAAAACTGCGAAGCGAACTCGCGATGAAGAGGATGTAAGTGAACCGAAGAAAACGGCAAAGAGTGAAGAGGAAGAAAGTGAAACACAGAAAACAGAAAAGAGTGAAGCAAAAGAAATTCAGTCAATTTTAAATGTAAGTGATAGTGATTAAAATTACGTAATCATCAAAAAGAAAAAAAGAAAATGTAAAGAAAAATATAAAATATAAAAATAAAAAAAAAATAAGCTAAGTTATGTTAAAGTTCACTTAGTGTAAGTTAGAATAAGTTACGGTAGTGTTACGTTTATCGTAGTTAACCTCTCTACCTCCTCGCCGTCCGTCCGTCTCCTCTCTCCTCTCTGCGTAGCGAAGACGAACAACACCTGCGCTGGAGTTTCTAAGGTAAAGTGACGCTAAAAACCCGTTTCTTATTTATCATTTTTTGCTAATTCTTCTTATTTACATGTCTATTCTTCTTATTTACATGTCTATTATCTAATTTAGTGTTCATTATTCTCATGGGAAAGTTATGTGTAGTAGTTTATTAAGAAGTTATCATAGGTTTTTGGGCTCAACCACGGATTAATCCTATTTCAATTTATTCTTATGGGAAAATTCGTTTCGACATCCGATCAATTTCTACATCCGAAGTTGGTTCTGGAACGGATTAAATTCGTATGTAGAGGTTCCACTGTATAAGAATAATGCTAGTTTACTTGCTACTCTGATATCCTTGTTGTTCAACCGTTGTATTGCCTCTGGCATTTATCCTGGCATTTAAATAGTGTGCATTACTGTTACATAAGTCTGGTGAAATATCGTATGTCAAACTATAGACCAATCAGTTGCCTTCCCTTATTGAATAAAATTTTTGAAAAATTACTATGCAATTGACTCTATTCTTTCTTTATTAGATATATCTTTTCTGCCTGTCGGTATGGCTTCCGGTGTGGCATTGGTACAAGTGATGCTGTTATTGATCTTCTAGGAAGTATTTACAAAGCTATGAATAAAAATGAATACCTTTGTGCAGTCTTTTTAGATTTAAGTAAAGCCTTTGACACTCATGATGTGCTTAAGCTCAAGTATTATGGTATATGTGGGAATCCATTACTCTTGCTAAAATCCTACCTAACTAGTCAAAAACATTTTGTGACCCTTGATGGCCTTCTCTCTGAGGTTATGGATGTTATAATAGGTGTTCCCCAGGATCAGTCCTTGCCCGTTATTTTTCCTTGCCTATGATGTACCTCGATCAGTTGATAGGTTAAGCTACATACCCTTGGCCAATAAAAAAAACTGGCTACTTGCAAATAAGTTAACCTTCAATGAAATAAAGACAGACTTCATAGTATTCTTTGCGTAAAGTTCCAGATAACATAAGAGTTGCGATAGGAAGTCACACTCTTAGGGTTAATTCTTGATAATAGACTTTCAGTTAGAATGTTAATATGACAGTTAATAAAATTGCCAAAGTAATGGGTATCATATAAAGATTAAAAGAGTATTTCCCTTTATATGTTATAAAACAATTGTATCACTTGTTAGTATCAAGTTCCTCTCATACCAGTCCCTCTCTCAGGCTGCCAACTGGGTCCTGCGGATGAGGAACACCATCCTGAGCAAGCTGGTTAGGAGACTGACCGACCGAGAGGCGAGAGCCTTGAGGAGCTTACCTCTGTGGGGTGAGTTGGTGTTCCCCCTGAAGGAAGTAGAGGAGACTATGGAGAGGGTCAGGAAGCGGGAGATCCCAGACCCCCACCTGCAAGACGACCAGCCCACAGGAGATCCTCTTCAGATGTCCCTCACTCGCCCCGCGCTTCGCCGGTTCAGCCTAGAAGAGAGACTCCGTCGGTGTCGTGGCACTAGCCCTCGCAGCCCTCCCGTAGGGGTACTTCGGCCCCAACGTCAAACTTCAGGTCTTCCTATTCTAACTCCAGGAGAGTGCGTTCCAGCCGCGCCTCTAGAAGGAGATAGGAAGGAAGGCCCCCTACTCCTGCCGAAGCCTCGGGTAGGGGGATGCCTCAAACACACTTGGCAAGCTTGGCGGGACCACGAAGCGGACCCGTGGACCGTAGCAGTACTGAAGGAAGGGTACAGATTACCCTTCCTAGCGGAACCGCCCCCTCTGATCCCGGACCAACAGGTGGAGTGGCTCAACAAGTTTGTGTGCAAGACCGACTTCAAGATGGACACCCCGAAGTCGGTCTTGGCGGCCTTGAGAGAAGAAGACTACATGATGTCCATAGATCTTAAGGACGCCTACTTCCAAATCCATGTCCACGCCTCCAGCAGGAAGTTCCTAAGGGTAAAGTGGGGGTACCGAGACGTTACAATTCAGAACCCTCTGCTTCAGACTGTCGACAGCTCCTCAGGTCTTCACGAGGGTCTTCGCAACGTCTCAGCCTGGGCACACGAACAGGACATCTGCCTGATTCTGTACCTAGACAACTGGTTGTTGCTTTCAGCTCAGAGGGAGAACTGAGGGAGCAAGGCGCGAAGCTTCTGCGGTTCTGCGGTGTCTTGGGTATCACTATCAACCTGGAGAAGTCACAGGTGATACCCTCCACCAGGATGACCTACCTAGGGATGGTTCTAGACTCCCGGTTGGTGCGAGCCTTCCCCTCCTCGGAGAGACTGGACAACCTAGATCAGATTCTCTGGCCCTTCCTAGCAGACCAGCCCAAGAGAACCAAGGACTGGCAAAGATTGATAGTCCACCTAGTGTCATTGGAGAAGTTGGTTCCTCAGGGAAAGCTCAAACTCAGGGCCATTCAATGGAACCTGAAGGAGCTATGGAACCAGGGGGACTTCCCGCACAAGATAGTCCCGGAGATGAAGGAAGTTCTGAAGTGGTGGCACGACAGAACAAATACCCTCAAAGGAATGCCCCTCGCAGTCGACCCTCTGGAGATGCTGCTGTTCACGGACAGTCGGCAAGAGGAAAATGGTCCTTCGAGGAGAGGAGCCGTCACATGAACGTGCTAGAACTGATGGCCGTGCAAATGGCATGCCGAGAATTCGCCCATCTACTACAGGGAAACACCGTGGCTCTGATGTGCGACAACGCCACGGTGGTGCCCTACGTGAAAAAGCAGAGAGGACCGAAGTCGGAGGAGCTGTGCAGTCTCACAACGGAATTCCTGGAATGGGCGGAGGAGGAACAGATCAAGATCACTGCCAGGTTCATTCCGGGAAAGAAGAACGTCCTAGCCGACGGCCTCAGCAGGGTGGGTCAAGTAGTAGGGTCGGAATGGTCCCTACACCCGGGAGTGGCCCAGACCATCATCCTGAAGTGGGGGGCTCTCCAGTAATAGACCTCTTCGCCACGAGGCTAAAGGCACAGCTCCCCGTGTTTTGTTCTCCTGTGCCAGATCCGACAGCAGCGTTCGAGGACGCCTTTCAACAGCCGTGGGACAATCTCGACGTATACGCCTTTCCTCCCTTCGGGATGCTCAGACAAGTTCTCAACTGAGTGAGGCGGGCGAACAACCTGTGGATGACTTTGGTAGCGCCCTGGTGGCCGGAGAGAGAATGGTTCGTGGACCTAAAGGAATTGGGGCGCCTTCCACCTTGGCCCCTTCCGGACACCCCAGACCTCCTCTGGCAACCTCACTTCCAAAGGTGGCACGAAAACCCTCGGTCCCTCCGCCTTCACGCCTGGAGGTTATCGAGCGTCTCCTGAGGAGGGAAGGATATTCTTCGAAGACCGCATCAAGGATGTCAGGTTATCTAAGACCGTTCTCGGTCGCGGTGTACCAAGCAAAGTGGGCTACCTTTACGAAATGGTGCACCTCGAAGATCATCAGGCCGTTAGCGGCCTCCATTCACGAGATAGCTGACTTCCTGGTCTATCTGAGGGACGAAGTGGGCACGTCCATACCAGCCATCAAAGGAGTCCGGGCAGCGTTGGGCCAAGTCTTCCTACTGAAGGGTATCGACCTAGGAACCTCCAGACATATCTCTATGCTCATCAAGAGCTTCGAGCAGTCATGTTCCCCCTAGGCCGTTAGGGTGCCCCAGTGGGATGTGGCTAGAGTGTTGAAAGTGCTTTCAGAGCCTCCCTTTGAACCCCTCAAGGATATCCTAGACAAGGAGCTCACCCTCAAGACGGTCTTCCTGTTAGTCTTGCGTCGGAGAAGAGAGGAAGTGAGATCCATGGGCTGTCATACGAGGTATCACACTTGAAGGGGTGGCGAGAAGCAACTTTCAGGTTCTTGCCTAACTTCGTAGCCAAGACCCAGAACCCAGTGGTTTGGGACCCTAGGTTTGAATAGTTCACAGTGCCAGCGATTCCGCATTCGGACAACCCGAGGGACTTGCTACTGTGCCCGGTCAGAGCGGTACCTAAGTACCTAGAGAGGACTGCCAGACTTCGACCTGGGATCAAGAGTCTGTTCGTCTCCTCAGGACTAGTGAAGAAGCCTGTCTCTAAGAAACACGATCTCCTTCTGGCTAAGGCAGGTTATCATGAGAGCCTACGGCAGTTCCGGGGTCAACCTTTCGGGAAAACCGAGACCCCATGACATTAGGGGCCTGAGCACCACCTTGGCCTTCGAGAGAAACATGGCAGTGGGCCAGATCCTGAGGGCAGGCACTTGGTCAAGGCAGTCCACCTTTACGGCTCACTACCTAAAGGAATATTCTAGGAAATCTTTGGACGGTTTCTCGATTGGTCCCGTCATTTCTGCGCTCCAGAAGATTTAAGGTGTAGCCCTGGGGAAGCCGTGGGTGGTAAGTCAAAGAGAGACAGGTT
>NC_090732.1:82829292-82831792 GCF_036898095.1 Palaemon carinicauda | reverse complement strand
TTTTTCACTTTTCTTATTAGTGCATTTTCCAGTGCTATAACACTGTTACATTTCTTATATTAGTATCTTCAGTTGTTCTTTAAATTTAGTGCTTGATCGGGCGCAAATACAAACTCGTTCTTTACAAGGAGTAAGTCATCATAGCTGGGTGTTCACAACCTTAAAAAAAACTTAGCGAGGTTACAGCCAGTCCTCCCCGCTAGCATGGGTAGAGGGAGATGCTCCAGCTCAGCCCTCCCACTCACTCTCGTACTCCCACTTTTGACTTGGCTGTCGAAGAAAATGGAAGTGGGTTGCTTCTCTGTCTTGGATTTAATGGGCATTGCTAACTTTAAATATTTTACTTCTTAGGTGTGTTAGTGCTGTTTTCCAGAGGAAGCAGCATGCCAGCTTGCCCTGGAACAGACGGCTACCCTTATGGCACTTTTCATTCTCCGTTGAAGACTGGCCCTCGCCAGTTTTTCTCTTCTTGCAGAGGATACTCTTGCAGGGAGGCGTCTTCATGCTACAGTATCGGGAGTAGCCAATCTTCCAGTGGGAGTGGTTTGGCTACCCAATCAAGAAGTTGTCTAAGAGGGATTTTTCACCCTAGAGCTCTGCCTCAAATGCTAAGAAACTTACTTTCTTCTTTGTTGGAAGAAAACACAAACACCATTTCCCCCCTCACCTCCGCTTTTGTTTGCTCTGCCTCTTCCAGAGTTTGGTCGAACAAGAGATTTGTGCATTTTACTCTAGGTTGATTCTTGGGCCTGGATGACCCTATTGCTTCCCCTGGAGAAGCAGTGGCATCCTCCTCCCAAGGTCCCCCTCCTCTACAGTGCTTCCGAACCCTGAAAAAAGATCGCGGCTGACACCCTCTTTTGTGATTGGTTTGATGTACTTGAGTGAACTCAGTTGTGCTCGCTCTAGCGCTAAGGAGAAGGCAAGGATCACCTGTACCCCAATGAGCACCCTATTATACAACAATGCCATATAAGATCCTGCCGAAAAGCCGTCACTTACTACCATCAACAGGTCCCTCTAGGTCTAAGGAGCGGTCAAGAATTGCCCTTGTCCCTCTCCTGTACCCCAATGGGCACCGTCATACAATGAAGGTGTATAAGATCTTGCCGAAAAGCCCTTACTTCATCAGTAGGTCGCTCTCGAGAGGAGCCTTGTCTTGTAGGGGGCCTCTTCCATGCCCATCTCAACACGCTCTGACTTTTGAGAATGTGCTCAAGGTGTCTGCTTGCACCCCCCCCTCACGGTTTTGATTTTCTATCTCAAACATGGCCTCATAGATCGCTCTGCAATTTGAAAACCTCTTGCGGACGAAAGACATCTTGCTTCTATAGTAGCTCAAGGGTGAGCTATTCCTTACCCCCCATCCACCTTTTCACAACCATCCACCCTGGGAGATCTTGATGCAGAGTGGATACTGAATGTAGCTAAAGCCACTCTGGCTACCCGATCTGCCCAGACCGAGGTTTTTTTCTTCGTTAGTTCTTGGCAACAGATTGGTTTGGCATCAGATATGTCTCCGGGGAATCCTAATGCCCCGTATAACCTTAGGCAGCGTAGCACAGTAATATCATTCCGTGTTACCCTAGCCCTTCGGTGCCCATAAGACCCCGACTCAACTGGCCCCTCTCGAATACTAATCTCACGTTTCTGGACATCGGAAATACATAGAGGTTGGGGAATTCGAACCCCACTGATTGGATCCAGATCTATGGAAGGGCCTTGGCATGGATCTTTTGATGATTCCTTAGAGGCATCGTAAACACCAGCAGGTCACACCTTCCAGGAGACAGCTTACATCCTTGCACCAGTAGGGGATAGAGATCTCCTACGTAGTCTTATGGGCTCTCCCCTGTAGAAGCAGACAATTCACCCTCTCCTACCCCCTCCCCTGATACGTGCCTGTACCTCTTGAGAACACCCTTAAGCCTATTGGTCCTCGGAGCCTTCTCAGTCGTGGGCAAACAACTGCCCCCCAAGACTCATTCAAAAGAAACTCAAAGGGAGCCTTAAAACCTTTCCGGGAATTCTTGGAGTTGGAAAGGCACATCTTCTCTGCCTGAGAATTGGGCATTGTTTTGTCGATGACCTTCTTCTGTAGCGGAAGATCCGGCAGGTCTGCGACATATTGGCACAGGGAAGCCCTCCCAGGTCTTGTTCTCCTCCTGTACTTACTGATGACTACTGCCCAATCCTTGTAGGAGTCCTGATTGACGACTGATTGCTCAGACAACGACCATCCGAGACCCATCTGCCCTAAGCCTCTAACCACCGCACAGGTAGTCGCCGACTTACGACCGAGATAGGGACCGAGAGATGAGTCGTAAGTCGAGTTCGCCGTATGTCGAACTAGAAAACTGAAGTTTCTGTAGATTTATTTTGATACGTTATGATTCGGCAATCATCTGGATCATATTTTGTCAATATTTTCTTACTATCTATCATTATTCCATTTCTTGTTTCATAGATATCATATGCTCTATAAATGCATTTTTGTATT
>NC_090732.1:82814292-82824292 GCF_036898095.1 Palaemon carinicauda | reverse complement strand
TTTAATCTCGTTTGCTTCTTGTTTGATGCATACTGTGACTTGAAGCAAAGTGTATTGTGTGGATAACTAAATGT
Organism: Palaemon carinicauda; assembly: GCF_036898095.1. Classification (NCBI taxonomy): domain Eukaryota; kingdom Metazoa; phylum Arthropoda; class Malacostraca; order Decapoda; family Palaemonidae; genus Palaemon; species Palaemon carinicauda. Next base: position 82,824,218 of record NC_090732.1, on the reverse strand, counting down.
CAAAAATTTTATTATACAGAAAGCTCACTGTTATTTTATAGGTTCATTATTAGTTTGGGAAAAATTGGCAAGGTATTAAATGTTTGTCAACTTATCAATGGAACAATCATGTTTGATTCTTTCAGTTTAGAAGGTAATTTAATTGACCTAAGGCTGGGGTCACACATCTGCAACTAAGCTCTGCAACTTTTTGCAATGTTAAAAAATCCAAGAAATTATGGAAAGTCTAGCGATCGTTCTGTTGTTTTATGTCGGAACGACCTGTTGCACGCCTCTTACTAGGTTCCCGCTCGCTTATTCTTGGATTCGGGCAACTGTTGGAGGGCGAGTTGAACAGGAGTCGCCGCTTACTGCTTTCAGCTTGGGTTTAACCCTGCAAATAATCGGGATTAGTGGGGATTCCTGTGAGATTTATTGCGAGTGCTCAAGAATACTGCTAGATTGCCACTTGACTTGGCAGCGAATATACAACGATTGGCAAGGAGGTATATAAAGAAGTTTCTCTATTTACTTCATTCGTAATGATCATTTAACATTTTTTATTTGTTCATATTCTTTATTTTCTAGTTAAGTCATTGATAATGATTGCACATTTTATTTATTCACATTAGTTGTTATTATTGATTTCATTTCTTCATTCTTTTTATCTATTCATATTCTTTATTTTTTATTTGTCATTGATGATGATTGAACATTTTATTAGTTCACGTTATTTTTTTTATTGATTTCATTCAGTGGCAATTTAACATATTTTCATCCATTCATATTCTTTATTTTCTATTTGTCATTGATATTGATTCCACATTTTATTTATTCATGTTCCTTTTCTTCATTAATTTCATTCATAGTGACCATTCAACATCTTTTTATTTGTTCATATTTTTTATTTTCTATTTGGCATTGCAGATTTTATTTGTTCATGTTCGTTTTCTTTATTGATTTCATTCATAGTGACTAGAGTTGGACATGCGAAATGTTGCAGAGTAATCTCCCTATCACTGCCTTTAAGCAAGCGGGAAATGTCACATGGTCGTGATGCTGTGTTGCCAGATCGCAGGCTCTATGTACTCGCTAGATCCTACAATGATTTTGTCGTACATACCTGCAATTGTTGCAAAGTAACCCTTTCCAAGGCGTAGTGAGGTACGATTTGCCTAGGACTTTTCTGCGAAGTTTCGCAGCTGAAGAGAATCGCAGCGGCCAAAATGTTTGCAACATGGTCTCGACCGGATTAACTGTGCAAGACATGGCTGGGCAGCGCGACATGTTGAGCAACCCTCCCTTGATATTCTGCCCATGTTCGAGGGGGATTAGTTGTAGAATGGCAATACTGAAAAATTTGGCTGTTTTCTATCATCGCAGTGAGTTGCAGATGTGTGACCCCAGCCTAATCAAGTTTTAGATGATTTTAGCATACATTGCTTTCTAATTTTAATCATTACCTTATTTCATATAAATTAGTAAAAGGTAAAAGTGGAACGGATGATAACAGCATTTTATAAAAGTCGCATAAATTTAAAAAACTGGACCATACTAAAAGCTTGATGATGAAAGGAAATGGTTATGCACCCAAACTATTAAATCCTGGGATAAAAAATCTGGTACAGTAATTAGAAAAATAAGTTTAAGGGAAATGAGAATTGAATGCATATGAACAGCAACCCTATATGAATATTTATAGTGAGTCTCCTGAACTCGCCCTTACAGGGAAAATTACATGAAGCAAGCACTAATACAAAATAAGGATGCAAATTAGTGAAAACTGTGTGGTGAAGCTGAATGATACTGATAAATACAAGATAACACTTTTCTCATGGTTTGAGAGGTACAGCTTTCTCGGAAGGTGCTATTACCATTTTTATATAAATTTATATGATGTAATACTACTGTAAAGGGCTCCCAAAACTTCTTTTTTACTGTAACTGCTACCTCTGGAGATGAGTTGGGATCCTCCTTGACCTCTTTCTTGTCTAATATGTTTGACCTCTTCCCAAAGGAATGTCTTTGATGGATCCCCTCTCACATAATCAATGGCACATCAGTGCTGGAGAAAGTTTGTGACCGGGAGACGTTATCAAACGCGAAGAACTTCTACTTTCCAAGCTTCTGTTTCTGTCCTGTGGAATTGCCACCTTTTCAACCAACTTAACAGGCATCCCCCCACAAGTGGAGACATGGCCGGGGGATTGCTATCACTGACGACATCCTTCCCCTTGTTCGTTTTGATGCCTTCAGCAAAAGGTCTGGTAAGGTAACTGACCTGTCACTCGACCAAGCCGTTAGCTTTCAGGCTTTGCTTGCATAGAGAAAATAAAGTGTACTTCAAAGGCCTCCTCTCTTAGCTTGTACAAAACCTTTAAAGGTGTCTACTCTTGTGGGGAAAGTCATTCATGAATGAACGTCTCCGGGCTAAGGGTCGCTTACGCCTGCGCTAGCTAGCCTTTTGGTTTCTTGCTGCTTGATTGTGTGCTCTTGTGATTCTGTTGCTGACAAGAGGACCCTCACTCACTTTAGGTTCGAATGCTCTGGGGGCTCGGTGTGTGTACTCCTGTAAGCTTGTTGCTCATAAGTGAACCCTCACTCACTTGAGGTTCACATACACTGCGGAGGGTCACTGCCACTAGAGGACTCGTTAATTCGCTCCATAACTATGCATGCCTCTGGGAGCTTTGTCGGCACCGAAGCCCAGAGAGATACAGGGGTGCTCTTCCCTGGTTTAAGAGAGCCAAATCAGGTAGCTTGACTGGGCTATAGCCCGAAAAACTGTGTACCGTACTACTAGATCAGTATGCAGATAACTCTGAGATGAAGTGCTTGTAATGGGAGTTGATGACCATGGGCTGTGAAGAGGGCTTCTCATTTGAAACTGAGAGCTTTGGCTAGAGGAAGGTCAACAGCTCGTATTTCCAAAACTGAAGACTGGGGTTCATCCACAAAGGGAGGCGGCCCTGTTACTCAAGGCTAGGGAATCGGTTAGGGCTAAACTCCTTGGGAACTTGCCTTTAATCTGAAATTCGTTGGTATTCATCTGTTTGCCCTCAGAAGAGTTAACCAAAGAAGGGCTGTAGCGTTGAGGTTTCTAACTCGGGATCTGGCTGACTTTTCTGATCTCTTGGAAAGAACCTGAGGGATAATGATGGTTTGTCTTAGAAAGTATCTGTGGGAGGATGATGAACGTTTGGATCTCTTCTTCCTACTGTGAACTCTTGCCCACTGGGAGGACGACCACACAGCTCGACAGCCAGAATCAGAATGAATGCGCTGAGGATTGTATTGGCCGTTAACAGCTTTCGCCAAAATCTTACCCTATTGAAGGACTTGGGTTTCTGTATCTAGACAAAATGTTAAGTTTTAAAATTTGTGATATTCTCTGTAAAGCTTACAGCTAAAATGCTAATTTTTCATAAGTATCATGAACCTAGGCTAGTACTGATGATTGTCTTACTAACAAGTAAAAATATTCCTCCCAGTCATATAACATAAAATACCAGTTTGCATAGAACACTGGAGGAACTTTGAGATTGTTCAACATTAAACTTTACTGTACTATATAACCTAACTGCTTCTCGTACTCTAAATTGAATTGTATAAGCAAGCTCATCTTACACCTATTTGGATAAGATAAACTGGCTTATCTTGCACCAATTTTGATACGATAATCAGTGAAGAATGTTAGGTTATAGGACACTGATGCATATTCATTCTGACGCCAACCGACATATTTGAACAGTATGTGCATAATTGTAAAAAGACTGTGCGTATGTCCTATATTTGAATTCTTGTGTTTGAAACATAGTGTGGTAGTTGATTGATGACTGGTACCTCCTAAGGTGGTGGTGTCATTACTTTGTTGTTACCAGTACAGTAGTCAGTTATTGGCTCAAGTTAGGAAGCTTAGTATGATTACCTATAGTAGCCTTGCAATTTAAGGGGGTTGTTGTATATACTCAATCTTTCAAAAGGGTTTCTATACTAAACTTGACAGACAGACAGCTTGATTACTTATCTTGTATTCATTGTCCTATGGGAAATTCTGTTTATTTGCTGAAGATGTGTAGCAAAGAATGGGTCTCTAAAGAATGCAAACAAAACAGGGAAAGGTAGAGAAGATTATGAATAGACAAACGAGAAAATTTGTGGTGATAGATGGGACAGTACCCTTTTTGCTGTGCTTGTAGTACAGTCCTTCGCACAAGACGTTTTATGGGTAGTTGACTGCAATACCCACGATATTTGTTACATTATTTGAATAGGTGAGACTTAAAAATTGTTGCAAACAATACCACTATAATCATTTAACCATCTTTAATCCTTTTACCACCAAGGCTATTTGGAACTTTCAAACCCTTGACCCCCAGGCGTTTTTCTTTTTTAAGCATGGTTTGCAATATATTTTTTTTAGATGGCGCTGACAGCCTTAATTTTCGTCAGAGAGAGGTCAGGTTGATCTCATTATTTTGGAAAATGCCTGAAATTTCTCAAAGTTATCAAAAATATGCAAAATAAATGCAAATAGCAGTTTTTTGCAAGGACGTACCGGTACGTCCATGGGGTTAAGGGTTGAGTTTTGTGAAATGTACCAGTACGTCCATTGTGGGTAGAAGGGTTATTAAATTTTTTGAAATTCTATCTTCTGTTTGAGTTTCTTTAACTACATGCAAATTATTTAAAGTTCTAAATGTAAATCTTGATTGTAATTTCATGTATCCAGTCCTGCAACTCTTCAGTTTCACAGAAAGTGAATTTTTTGCCTAACCATTTAAATCCCATAGGATGTTTTGTATGCCCCCTTAACTTTTACAACCTTCTGCTTCATGTGACAGTTTTACGTCCAGCGCCTTCCAGTCATTCTGTTTATTTGAGAGCCTACATTTCTTTTTGCAAAATGTAAAAAACTATAGTATGTATCAATGAAAAAGTATATTTAGCATTACGCCCCATAAAGTAATTTTCAGCACTGGTCTTTGGCTAGATTGAAAAAATATTGGGTTGGGGAGATAAAAATGGGGGTTTTTTGGACAAAAAGTTGGTCTGGATATATCCTCTCAAACTCCTTTCCTCTCGTAAGGCTCAATGGTAGATTATCCTAGAATTTTATCTGGGTAATCAAATTGTAGAATGGTTTTCCATTTAGTATTGCTGAATCATTTGAAGTTCAAACTTAGGGCTAATTCATTTTATTTCCATGAATCTTTTCTGGAAATAGAAAAGGCTGTTAGCTGCATTCAGACACTATTTATCCAATCTGGTCGATATATTTAGTTTTATAGGTAATTTGGTATGTATTTATCAACTTTATGATGATTTATTTTCCATATTCCTTTCCTGTTTTTTCATGCAATGCTTGGTTTTTAACCCTCTGAGGATCATCCATTCATATAACGCTAAGGTTGCTCCCTGGCTAGGAGTCATGAACCTGACAAGGATTTTGTCATGGCCAGGGTCACCAGACTTAATGATGTTAATAATGATGGGGAATTTTATTTAAGAAAAAAAAAAAAACTGATCAAATTTTATTCTTGGAGAAAAAAATGTTGTTCATTTTAAATGTGCATGTATTTTCTCATTACATTTGATTTGTATTTTGATGACGTGTAATGAATGTATAGTATAATTTATACTATTGTTTCCTTTCTTTATATTAATGATTATTACAGTGAATCAGTTAAGCAGAATAAGAAACCTACTGATTGTCTATGTTTTATTAATTGAGGAATTACATCTGTTTGAATTTTAGATAAAGCTTTTGAACTAATTTTTTTCCAAAACCTAAATGGCTAAACTTGTATTACCTTGAGTTTTGATTTATAACGGTAAACTGGTATATTGTATTCAGAGACTTATTTTGATATTGTATTTTTTGTTAAACTAGAAATATTGTTTCATGTATTAGTCTATATATAATTTTTTTTTTTAGAAAATGAAGAGATCGCTAGCTTGAACGTTTGTAAGTACTGCATTATGTAATTTACTGGCTAAGAACATTATCTTTGTCTAATTTACTGCTGAAATTTCACTTTGTAAAATTATTGTTTTCATGTATTTTCATGATGTCTACTGTGAATGGAATTTCCTCACTATATTTCCCCTCATTTCTAGCAAATCGCCAAGTAAATGGTATGAAATTAAACAAGTTTTTCTTGACACTAGCCAACACACTAGACATCACTTGCCTGGATTCATTATTAGTAATGTTGTATTATAGGGGATGAGCCTCTTCACAAACCCTATCAGAATTGTGCACAGCTTGATTTTTATGGAGGTTTGCTTTGTCAGTCTACCTTTTTTTATTTATTTTTTTTTTTTCATTGAATGATAAATGAAAAGTAAATTTGTTCCGACAAGAATACAAAACCTAAGTTTTTTAATATACTTTTTGATTTAAGCCATAAAACAATCAAAGAGGAATGAAGCATTGATATAGATATATATACATATCCTGTTTTGGGTTAATCCTTCATTTGACAACATTGAGAGTAGACATATTTTATTAAAATATCTGGTATGTGCCATGAATAGCTAGGGAAGCATTTCCTTCATTTGATTATGTATGTTTTTTTTTTGTGTTAGTACCATGATGCCTGGTTTGTCTTCTGGAAAGTTTGGTTAGTAAAGATGATTTGGATTTTTAATCGTGTCTGTTTTAATTTCTGTTGCTACTCTTCCATATTTGTGTTTATTGTAGAGGCTAGGAGTGTTCATCTAATAGAATGAGTGATGAATGCTGTTCTTGGTCCAATTAACAGGGTAAGAGATTTGGAATGAGGGAAAGTAGGCACACCCTAGTCTACCCTGGATGGTATTGATTCGGCTACCCTATTCAGGTCTTGCCTAGCTGTTGCTGCTTTAATGAGGTATTCAGAGGATGAGGTTTGTTATTGTTTGGTGATCGTACCTTTCTCCTGATAAGCAAGTCTGGAAAAAAGTTCCAGAACCTTGCAGTCATGGTTATAAATCATGATAGAATCAGTCGCAGTTGGAATTTCATGTCTTGTGGAAGGTTTCATGCAATGTGATAGACTTGTATCTTTATTTACTTGGATTTGGAGTTAGACTTGTATCTTTATTACTTGGATTTGGAGGTAGTGAATATTCTGGGTGCTAGATCCCAAAATCCACTCAAAATAGCTCCTTCCCCTTCTTTTCCCCCTAATGTGTCTAAAAAGGGACTACTCTTCAAAGGATGTTTAAGCTGGATCACACTCATAGACCCATCAGTCTGGTGCTCCCTATTGATATTCAAGTAGCTATATCCAGAAATTCTCTCCTGAACTCCTTAACCCCCTCCCCCCCATTCAGATGTGTCAGAGATGGTAGTACACTCCGGAGGATGCAAAAACTGGACCACACAAATTGACCCATCATTGCGAGGATCCTTAAGCTAGAAGTTGCAGTGTATACAGTAGTGTCGTCTTGAAATAGGTTCCCCTGAAAGCTGCCTTGCTATAAAGATCAGATTAGTATTAGTACCTGGTTGGTTTTTCCAGAAAAGATTGAGGCAGCAGTAGAGAAAGGAAACTGATGTTTACAATCCATTACTTGCTGTGCAGTCTCCTTTAAAGCTCCATAAGGGATTGAGAGCTCTTCAAATAAGCATTTAAGGATTGGTATTAGTTTAGTCCCTGTCAATCTTTCGTCCATTTATATCCTGGAGAAGGGGATGATGCTACCTAGTTTTCTCCTGGTCCGCTGCTGCAAGTTGGGAGACGCCGGTCATTCCATTGTGCAATTTAGGATGGGCAGGGGTCCAAAGCTTATGAGATGGTTATGAACTCAACAGTTTAGGTCAATGCCCTCGCATGTATCTCACACACATATAGTTTCCTACTCGCCAGAATTTTAAATCTTGTACACTGTCAAATGAGGTTTAGAGTTTGAGAAAGGCACACAGGAAGTCTTAGTCATCTTAGATGGCTCTTCAGGCATCTACTGTCAACATCCTTGTATAAAGAAGGCTGTAGGAGTTCGAAACCTATTATAGACTTGTATGAAAATGTTTCGTTAGATAACCCTTTTTTAGGAAGGAAACTAACGTTAATGGCTTCTATTAGGTGTGTGAGGGACTTTTAAAGAGATCTGCTTAATCTGTATTTGTTCCAACACTGTTACTTACCTAGAACTACCTTCTTAGGAGTTACTGGTAACTCTACCTAACCGATCAGCTTTTTTATAGTTTACCCTCTTTCCGTTTTCTACGGGGTCAACCTCAGGCAGTGTGAAATGTGCCCTGAGGCGACCCGGGGTCGGGAAGCGTGCTAGCTCAGGTCGTCGAATCGTCAGTAAGTTTCTGGTCGCGACGTGATCAACATCTCGTCGCGCTCTCTCTTACCTTGTGCGATCCTTTGTGCCTACCGCGTGTTACCCACGTGTTTCCTTTTCACTTTCCCTTTGCATCCTTGTGTCTCTTGGTGTGTTAGCGTTGCGTTATGGAGCATCCTCGTCGCACAACAAATTTAAGGAGCTAATCTCATATTTTGTCTCTTCGAGAACAACCATTGAGGTTTTGGCAGATAGTTCAGAATTGCCTGTTTTCCTTGAATTATGCCAGTGGTCATAGAAGAAACACTGGACACGATCTGTCAATACCCCATTGAAGGTGAGACGTGTATGTATATATGTATATGTAGACGTGAACTTCTTGTGGGACACTGAATTAATATGGCAATCGATCGAAACTTAATCCCCTGGGGATGTCTGTTCTCGGATGCATTGAAGGAATGTTGGGGCTATTCATATGGACGATATATTCATATCAACAACTAGTCAGAGTAACTTGCCTGCCCATACATATTCATAATGAAGGCAGTGCTTCTGATACTGCAGTCTTTTGTGGGATAATTTTCCGAATTACTAGGTCACCTTTGAGCGGCAACACGTACAGTAGCGGCCTGCATCAAGGGAGGACCAGTTTCCCCCCTGTGCTAAATGATGAAACAAATGCATGAGTTGGCTGTTCACTTTGACGGGTATATCTTGGGCTTTGGGAATTTATTCGTAGATCAGTTCAGTCACAAGGGATGGGTGGTAGGTCCAAATTGCCTCTACATACATAAGTACGAGAAAGTTCGAGAGATGGAGGACTCCTGTATTTGATCTGGTTCCCACAAACCAGAATGGGAAGCTCATGGCATTCTGCTCTCCCATACCAGACTCCTATGTAGTCATAGAAGATTTATTGTAATATTCTTGTTACAAACCTGATGTTCAATTCATACTTTCCCACTATTCAGTGTGATGTGGCAGATGATCAGACATAAGTCTCAAGATGGCTCTAGTTGCTCCTTGCTGGCCAGATGCCTAATAGTATGCTGCTCTATTGAGTTTTGCTCATAGAAATGCTGAGTGAGTTAGCTCCGAGGCACATCCTCCTGCAACAGGCATATTTGGCCAAGTAGCACCATTCGGGGACTACTTTGGTAGTTAGTGTATTGAAGGTATTACTTATGGTCTTTACAGCTTCTCTTAGTCCCCTAGCTGCACTTTTATGTTCTACTCTACTTCTGTTCCTGCTTGCTATCTTTCCTCTTGTTGTCCAACCTCATGACTGACTTCTTAGTGTAATTGCAATATTTTCCTTTAGTTGCACTTGGGCACTGAATGGTCTCACAAGGTCCATTGTACAGATTCCACTCCTCTGCTGATGCTAAGGCAAGCAAGATTACAGCCTTGAGGATCAACTCTCTGTCTGTAGACTCAACGGGGCTTGACAGACTACAGTTCAAGACACTCTTCACTTAAACAATGAAGTTTGTGTGCGAGACTAAAAACCTTAATGGGGGCATCAGGACTTGATGCGAGACGACTGTCCGGTTGAAGGTAACCCTATAAGTCGGCAATTTTTTCAACAATGCTCCATGAGAAGAGAAACCGCTCTTGTTCCTCACCTATTTTAGACTGTCATTAATCTTTGTGTTTTTAACTTTTTT
>NC_090732.1:82799292-82806792 GCF_036898095.1 Palaemon carinicauda | reverse complement strand
TTAAATTTCGTGTTTGCCATTCGTTGCCAGCCACCAATTAGCCATTCGTCGCCAGCCACCGGTTTGCCATTCGTTGCCAGCCACCAATTAGCCATTCGTCGCCAGCCACCGGTTAGCCATTCGTCGCCCGCAACCGGTTAGCCATTCGTCGCCCGCAACCGGTTAGCCATTCGTCGCCCGCCACCGGTTATCCATTCGTCTCCCCCGCCACGGGTTATCCATTCGTCTCCCCCGCCACGGGTTATCCATTCCCCCCCCCCCCCCCGCCACGGGTTATCCATTCCCCCCCCCCCCCCGCGCCACGGGTTATCCATTCCCCCCCCCGCGCCACGGGTTATCCATTCCCCCCCAACCCCACGCCACGGGTTATCCATTCCCCCCCACCCCCACGCCACGGGTTATCCATTCCCCCCCACCCCCCCGCCACGGGTTATCCATTCCCCCCCACCCCCCCGCCACGGGTTATCCATTGCCCCCCCCTCCCCCACGGGTTATCCATTGCCCCCCCCCCCCACCACCACGGGTTACCCATTTGCCGCTCATCTTTGCCTCAACAATTGCCAATGCCAGGATGCCAGAAAACCTAATATCAATCCACCATCAATTGTAATTGCCGATGCCAGAAAACCTAATATCAAGCCACCATCAATTGTCCATTTGCTGATCTACATATCTCTGATATCTTGCCGTTCGCCGCTCGGCAGCATACCAGCATCCTTCAGCTGCTCGTCGTTCACTAGCTACTCGCTGTTCTCTCCGAAGAGATCGGAAGGCAAACGGTTGTCCCCTTTAGGAGATTGTCTAGTGGTGACTACTTGTGAGTATTCTCCGGTTGCACAAAAGCCACGAAAACCACCCTTTGACTATCGTCAACGTTCGCCAAAACGGCGCAGTTCTAAGGAACGGTATCACCCGTCAAGCCGTCCAATAAAGGTCGTGTTGCCATCCCCACTTTCTCCCTCCTGCTCTACACATCATTTCAAACTAAGTTCTCACGCAGGGAAGAGTACTTATCCAACTCTTTCCAGCCTTAGCTCATTGAAGTCCCGCGAGATGGCAGACTAGTCTCAAAACCCGTGGAGGATTCCATCCTTTTCCCTTATGGTGTTAGAGACCTTCATCCCTCCGAGGAAAGGATTTAAGGACTCTAAAGCTCTGCCAAAGTCCTCGTCGAGGATTAAAATATCTGGAGAGGGGGTCAAGCAGTTCACATCCGGCCTCTTAAAGACCGAGAAATAGGACTGCAGTAACGAACCTGTTTAAAAAGGCCATTCCTGGCTAGGGCAAGAAAATTTACAAGTTCTTCCATGGAAGGAAACATCCTAGAGGAGACGGCAGAGGCCAGAAACGCTAGGCTTTGCAATCCCCCCCGCTTGTCCACCAGTTGGAGGATGCCTGCATCGCTGCTGGAAGAGGTGGATGCAGCTCTGGACCGAACCCTGGACAATCTCCGTAATTTGTTCAGGGCATCACGTCCGGTTCACTCAATCTCTCCCTTCACTGATCGAGAACCCAGTGTTAACGAGCTCCTGTGCGAAGGGATCCGCAAAGGGCATGGCATTTCGGGCCGAAGTACAGACCATGTTGGGGAAGGTCAGACAAGTGGCAAGACCACAGGACCTCATGTGCACCCTGGATCTGAGGGACATATACTCTCAGATCCCAATCCATCCATCTCAAGGAAGTATTTGTTTCATTCTGAACAACTTTCACAAAGCCTTCCCATCAGACAACAGGGTAGTGTGGTTGAGGAAGGTCGCAAGACCATTCCTCAGATGAGAACTCCCGGGCACCTATCATCTCTGGCCCGTCTAGTTCCCAACGATTACCTCAGGATACGATCTCTCCTGTGGCGGCTGAAGTCCTACTGGAATCAGGCCTTCGATTCCCCAGATATTCTAATCCCCTTGGGACCAGAGGAACTGACTGACCTCGATTAGTGGGTGGCAGACAGTAATCTGCTAAAGGGCGGCAACCTTATCATGCTCCCATCCCCTGAACTTGTTGCTATGGATGCATCAAAAGGGTGGGGTCCCACATGCTGCACCACACCACCTCAGGCCTGTGGTCAATGGTCAAGTTCAAAAAGTACCAACACATTAATCTCTTGGAGATGAGGGCTGCCTTCCTGGCCCTCCAATAGTTCTATCAGTTCCTGGCGGGCCACTCAGTGGATGGCGAGACAGACAACACCACAGTTTTGGCTTGCATCAACACGCAAGGCTGTACTTTTTCGCAGCCCATATCCAGTCTTGCAGTAAGAATATCGAGATGGGCGGTAGTCCATACAGTAATACTATTAGCTCGCTTCATTCCCGGCAAAAGGAATGTGCTCGTGGACAACCAGAGTAGAGAGCGACTCGGGGTAGTGGGTTCCGAATGGTCTTTGGATGATCTAGTAGCCTACTAAGTACTTTGTTGGGTTCTCAGATGGTAGATCTGTTTGAAACGGCCCTGGACTTCAGGCTCCTGTTGTACTGCTCCCAGACCCAGAGGTGCTCTGGCAAGATTCATTCCAACAACTGTGGGACAACATCGACATTTATTAGTTTCCCCCTTTCTGTCTAACGAGATGAGTACTCAACAAGACCAGAACATCAGTCAATCTCTCAATGACCCTTATAGCTCCGCTATGGCATCACGCAGAATGGTTCCCAGACCTTATGCAACTCCTGACAGCTCCCAAGAGAACTTCCTCCATGATACGATCTACTCAGACAACCCCACATCAACATCTTCCACAAAGTCGTTAGCAACTTCGCGCCTGGAGACTATCCAGCATCACCTCTCTCGGAGATGATTTTTGCAAGAAGTTGCAAAAATTTTGTCTGGATACCTGCAAAGATCATCAGCCAAAGTCTACCAGGCAAAGTGGAATGTCTTCAATGGTGGGTGTCGTGAAGGGAGTATCTCTCCACTCAATGCCACTATCCCAGCAATAGTGGAGTTCTTAGTGTATCTGCAGGAGGGAATGCTGCTCTCTTTTTTTGGAAATAAAAGGCTATCGCTCAGCCATGAGTCCCGCCTTTAAACTTAAGGGGTAGACATTTCCCTTCCGTCCGAACTTTCCTCTGCAATGAAAGGCCACTGCTATTAGCCTTGTCTTCTACCCGGAAGGAATTAACCTTTCCTCCACGTCGGCATCGTCCCTCATATGGAGCTTCGACCCTACTGACCACCCTTGGTCGGAAAGGAGACCTCGTTCTAGGATTCCAAACAGCAGAGGTCTCCTGACCTTGATGACAGGTTTCCCTCTCGTGTTGGCTTCGGCCAAGAGAGTGGGCGAACCCCATGGGACGCCCTTAACGTCTCTTATTCACGACGTTGAATCAAGAAATGTTCAACCTCGTTTCTGGCAGCTTGATTCCCAGAATCCGAACCCTTCAGTCTGGGAATCCTTTGCAGCATGACTTACGATCTGAAAATCGTTACAGGTTCTTTTAATAAGTAAAATGAATATCAACAACAACCAATTAAATATGGGAAATTAATATAAAAAATAACTCGCAAAAAAAAACAAAACACGTTTATTCACAAACTTACAAAGAAAACTAATGTTACTTCTTCGGTTACTTTATCTGACAAATCAAACCAATCAAACACCAACAGAAAAGGGGAACTGTTAGTAAGGTACAAATACTTAAGGAAAAGTTTTCTGCAGCTGCTGAGACGATAAGGAAAAGTTTTCTGCAGCTGCTGAGACGATAAGGAAAAGTTTTCTGCAGCTGCTGAGACGATAAGGAAAAGTTTTCTGCAGCTGCTGAGACGATAAGGAAAAGTTTTCTGCAGCTGCTGAGACGATACTGGTACGGAGACTTCAGGCTTGAGAACGTAGCAGAAGGGCGGCTGAAGTTCAGATGAAACCGACACTATGACTGGATTCGAAGACGTCACAGGAAGGGTGGCATCAATAAGGGACATCAGAGGTGGTCTTCCAAGAATTTGATGATACTGTTGAAGTAAGGCTTGAGAACATTGCAGGAGGGCAGCTGAAGTTCAGATGAAACTGGCACGATGACCAGATTCAAAGACATCACAAAAGGGGTGGCATCAAGAAGAGACATCTAAGGTCTTCTTCCAAGGATTTGATGATACTGTTGAACGAAGGCAAGCTGCAGGCAGTGTTGACTGCTACTTGTCACAAGCAGGGAGGGCTGGCTGCTTCAATTTGTCTCTACTTCTCGGCCATAGCAGGATCTTTTGGATAGGCTTTTGTTGTCTGAAGGGAAGGTTAGAATCTGGCTCTATCAGACTTCAGTTCTTCTCTATTTCTTATCTTGCTAGGACTTGGATTCTATTCTATCTGTATGGGCGGAGTTAATTACAGTGGGCAGTGGGCATCTCCATAGAAGGCATTCTTTTTAACAATTCTGCATCTCTATTGGCTTCCTCAAAAACGCCCACTTCGACCATGCCATGGAAGCTTCTAGAAGAAATTTCTGATGCCAATCTGGACCACGTGTCAAGTCGTAACAAAAGGCAGCACGTGTCCTTCCATGATGACATATATCCTAAACAAGGATTTACCTCAGGCTTGGTTTCTCAAAATATGCTTACTCCGCTAATTAAGACGATGACATCTTGGGCAAACAGGACAGTTTCCTTATCATGGCAGGCGCTCTCGGGGAGGCTTGGTTTACTTCCAAAATGCTGATGAAAATGAAGAGATGACAGGATTGCCCAAACAGGGCCACAGTCGAATCTCGTCTTGTCTCGCTGCTCACACTGGGATTAGATATTTTTGTCCTTCATGCATCTCCTTTAAAAGTATTATATCTACCCAATACAATGACCAATGATCCAGATTAATGGTTACTATGCCAAAGAGAAACTAGGGGATCTTCCTCAAGGGAACTAAGAGAGCTCACCCTGAGTGTCATCATTTTCCATCATCACGGGAAAGATCAAGAGGATTATCACAGCACCATTTCTGTGTGGATTCAAAAGGTCATAGGCCTTGCTCTGAACCCAAATCCTTCTCTGACAAGTCGACTGAGCACTCATGGGGCATTGCTACGTTCCTGGCGTTCAATCTCGCTTGAGGGTACACTCGGGCACACTGTTCTATCTTATTTTTTTTTTATTTTTTTATTGGAATGGTGTGTTGGACAGTCTTAACAGAAGGGCCATGGATTCTATCCTGGAGGGTATTTAGCCCCCTTACATGGTGTATTGGCTCTTCCATGTTGACCAGTTTTTCCAACTTTTGTATAATCTATGGGTTTGATCATTCACTTTATATTTCTGCACTTATTTTTATCATTCTTGTTAATTCAGTTTTTAAGTATGATGTATTATTTTTATTACCATTAATTCTAATGCTGTCTGATGAGCAAAATCCAGGAACTGTACGTCCTAGATTTCATTAATGTCGTCTACTGTATTGCAATTTTCATGGTCTTCATTCAAATATTCAAGACCTTAGTTTCATCCAGACAGTATGATAATCTTTTGTGCTTAGAAACTTTGGTTGCTAATATGAGGCACTCATCTGAGCTCCTTATAACTGGTTTTAAGAAGCTAATAATGTTTAAACGTGATGCCATCCCTAGGACCAGGGGAATATCTGTGTATATTGGGACTGAGTACCCTGCTTCTCATAAGCCCTGCTTTGAATGTGGATGTCATGAGATTCGGGTAACAAAAGTTTGTGGCAGGCATAACTACTTCGATTTGTGTTTGATTATATCGGAATCCAGGCATGATGATTCTATCTTCGATTGTCTTCTTACCATTATGGCCAAGATACAAGATGATGATAGAAAGGCCCCTTTTGCCTTGATTTTAATGCTCGCCATAGGGAGTGGTTAAATGCTGTATCTCCTACCGATCGACATGGCTTAAGAGCTTTAGACTTTGCTTCTGAATCAGGCCTGAGCAAATCATAAGTGAAGCTACTCACAGGTCTGGTAACTGCTTGGACCTTGTATAACACCGACTCCCCTGGCATTATAACAAGTATGTTGGTTCTCCAGTCGGGTCATCTGATCATGCCTTGATTTCATTAGTAGTGAAGACTGAGCAGCCTGTCCCTGATGTATCATACTCTTGTAACATTTATATATATGGTCACAAGCAGACCGTAATGGGATTTTGCATGATCTTTTGAGCCTGAATCTGTCACAATTGTATAGTAATGTTGATCCTGTAGGCCCCTTGAATGAGAATCTAGTCAACAAACAGGGAGTCCTCGGGTTACGACGGTCCCGACTTGCGCTGTTTCGAGGTTACGAACGCGCCCTATGAATATATAAAAAATATTAAGTCGTTCCTTCTTACGTTGTTAGTGCCGTAAGCGCGTAAACAATTGCGAACTAGTGTCTAGCGCGCAGCGGATGAATACCCTTTGTTGTGGTTATGGGCGAGGAAGACGGCGTTAGTCACGTCACTCAGTTTGTGATACGCCAATTTGGTTGTGTACGCCGGTTCTCTCACGTGTTTGAGGTTTTTTCTTTTTAACTTTTTGCCCTTCGTTATGACTCCAAAGCGTAAGGAAGATTCTTCTGATGGTAGTGCATCAAAGAAAAGGCAGGCGATCACCGTGGAAGTGAAATTAGACATTATTAAACGATCTGAAAACGGTTGAAACGCCAATGAACATTGGCCGGTCGCTTGGCCCTAGTCGTTCTCGACCGTGGCTACCATTCTTAAGGATAAAGAGCGTATCGTTGAACATGTGAAAGGATCTGCTCCAATGAAAGCAACAGTGATAACCAAGCAGGTGTAGTGGTTTAATTATTGAAATGGAAAGATTATTGGTGCTTTGGTTGGAATATCAAAATCAACTTTTACTTTACTTTAATTCATGTGGTAAGAATTGGTTTCTCTTTTTCTAATACTTTTTTTTCATATAATTTGTTACATTTTATTATAGTACAAACTTTACAGTACAGTACATATAGAGTAATTTATTTGAGGTTCCGGCATACACTGAATTTCGGGTTACACCCGCGTCATAAGAACGGATCTACATCGTATGTTGAGGACCCCCTGTAATTGATAGGCGTATCACTTCTTGTGTGCCAAGGTACCGAGTGAAGGACAAAGCATTGTTCAATGATGGTTGTAAAAGTGGCTTATTTGGAGAAGCAGGAGGCCTATCATCTTAGGAAGGGTAACAGATAGGAATAACTATACTCAGGTCAGAGCTTTTGCTCAGAGTTTATGCTTCAACTGAAAAGGAATACAATCTAACCATAAAAGAAACACTTTCTGGTACAACCCAGGAAAATAAGTGGTGGACTACCCTTAAATCTGCAGTCTTTGGTTTAGATACAACAGTTCCTCCTTTTACTTAAACCAGATGGCTCAGTCACTCCCTCACTGTCCAAAGGAAACGGCAACCCTTTTGTCTGATGTTTGACAGTAAGCAGAGTAATGAGAATCTCGAACTTCCTCATTCCTGTTTTCCTGAGGCCAAACTAACTAGTTTAGATTTTTGATCTCGTGAAATTAAAGCTCTGTTGGTGGTCCATGGAGTTTATGAAGCTGTAGACCCAA
>NC_090732.1:82729292-82794292 GCF_036898095.1 Palaemon carinicauda | reverse complement strand
TAGTGGTCCCACGATTAACTTTGCGAATTTTGCAGGGAGGGTACCCTTCTTTCCAGTTGTAGAAGTATTGTACATGTCGTAAGGAGCATGCTAAGAAGGATAAGATCCCCTTCCTCATCTTCCCTCGAGAACAAGAAGCCTAAGCTTTCATGTGACACACAATCTCTCACCCTGATTCTCCTGTACCGGTGCCATAATATTCATAACTTTCATATTAGTGAAACTGTCTTCAATGTTTTGTCATCCTCGGAGCTAAGCAAACCTGAGTCGCTACCTGATATTGATCCCTTGACACGGCCTCTGCACAACCTGTGCGGGATTCAGTCCTAGATTTTGCAAATCGTAACTGATCTCCATCTCCTCCCACGATTGTGCTTAGTGATGAACATTTTATTTCAAGTTTTCAGAATCAAAGTGATATCTCACTTGCAGAGAATTCTCCATTTAAAGTATTGAAGATCTTCCCCACTCATCCGAGAACTCCATCGTAGGTGATGAATGAGCCTGCCATATCCTCGTGTACTTAGGCAGCTCTCTTGGAAGGTGCTTACACTAGGGGTCCTGGCACATCTGACCTCACTAGAGAAGCTAGTTACTTACAGAAGGATGAACCTTTGGTCAGTACGCTGGGCTCTAAAGAACCAGTGGTGGTAAACGTCCAACCCTCCTGCAGCCGTGATGGAGGTGCCCCGGGAAGTGTGAATGTATCGTAAGAACAGGCTTTTTAGTCAGAACTCCACTACAAGTTCACCCTTCAGAGTTTCTGCTCTTTTCAGATGCCTCTTGTCAAGGATGGGGAGCCCACCTTCAGGAGCAGATTTCAGGGATGTGCTCACAAGAAAAGAGACTTTCCACATCAATTATTTCTAGATGAAAGTGGCGTATCTAGCGTTGCTTCAATTATCAGAGACCTTTAAAGGTCCCTCTGGTGTTGAACAGCAACTCCACGGTAGTGATCTACATAAAAAAGCATGGAGGCTCAGTATCCCTTTTACTCTCAGTTGGCAGTTGTGATCCACCATTGTGCTCAAGGAAGTGAAGACACACACTCTTCCTGCTTCATCCTCCGTGAGGAGGATTGTCATAACAGACCATTTGAGGCAACTAAGACACCAGTTGGTTCAGAATGGTCTTTTCTTCAATTGGCAGTGTGTTGACTTTGAGCGGTTCCCCAACCCTAGACACGTTCAGCACCCAGAACACCTAATTCCCGGTGTTTTATTCTAGTCCTGGTGCCAACTTCGGCGATGGAGGATGAATTGCAACACTTGTGGAACGGGCTGGACCCCCCCCCCCCCCCCTCTCCCCTCCCTTAATCAGGTATTGGACAAGATACTTCTGTCTCAAGATGTAAAAGTAATGCTAATGGCTTCAAAGTGGCCTCAAGTGGAATGGTATCCAGACTTTCTGGATCTTCTCTTAGAACATCCAAGGGAACTTCCAGATTGGCAAACCTACTTTGCCTAACGCGTAAAAAAAGTACCACGAAGCCAGGCCACAGCCTGTGTCTTCACTATTGGAAGTTATCCAGCATTTGCAAAAGAGAAGCTTATGGAGACTGACTGCAAAACAATTTTCAGGATGATCCCCAGAAGTCTTAAGCAGCAGTTTATCGGGTAAAGTACAGTGGAACCTCGACATACGATCTTAATTCGTTCCAGGAACTGCTTCGTATGTTAAAACAGTCTTATTTTGGGGCAAATAATCCCGTAAGAATACTGTACACTGTAATTTGTATGATTTGTCCACAGCCCAAAAACCTATGATAACTCCTTAATAAATTTCTACACATAATTACACATATAATTGCATTATATAAGAAAGATATAAAAAAGATGAAAAAAAAAATTAATAAATTATAAATAAAGGGGTTTTTATTGTCACTTTATCATGGAGACAGGCCAACGCAGGTATAGGAATTGCTATGCAGGAGGAGACGGACGGTCGGCGAGGAGGTAGAGATGGTGACTGCAATAACGTACCGTAACTTACTCTAACTTACATGTGAACTTTAACCTAACTTAGCTTATTTTTTTTTTATATTTTATATTTTACATTTTTTTTATCTTTGTTTTTTTAAGTTTCATCACTTTTACTCAGTTCAATGTTTTCTTTGCTTCACTTTTTCTCTTCATCACGATCACTAGACCGCTTCGTAGATTTTTTCAAGGAACTATCGAGAGAAAGTTGCTTGGTACGGCTTTTCAGAATTTTTCTGAAACAGGTTAAACAGACATAATCGAATTGCGAAACTACACGGCAAACCTGAAGTTTCTCTCGGTGATACTTATCAATGAAATCAACCACATGTTGATATGCCAACCTCTCTCTTATTTCAGCCGAACTTAAGATGTGCTCTACATCCTCGATGTCCTCGGACTCGCTCAACTGCGCTTGGAACTCATCATGCTGCATGGCCTGCAGCTCCTCGAGTTCCTTGGTGGTGAGCTCTTCATGATGCTCCTCGACGAGTTCGGTGATGTCGTCTTCATCGACTTCCAGACCCATGGACTTGCCAAGGGATACAATCTCTTCTATATATTCCTCTACAGCAAGCACAGGTTCAGGCTCGGGGCCAAAACCTTCAAAGTCTTGGGCAAAACAGCATCAGGCTAAAGCTTCTTCCAAGCTGAATTCAGTATCCATCGAGTTACTCCCACCCAAGCCTGATCTATGATCTTCAAGCAGTGCACGATATTGAAATGGCTCCTCCAAAATTCATGCAAAGTTAAGTTGGTGCTTTGTGTGACGTTAAAGCACTGCTTAGATAAGTGCTTGGTATAGAGTTTCTTAAAATTCGAGATGACTTGCTGGTCCATGGACTGGAGGATAAGGGTGGTGTTCGGTGGAAGATACAGAGCACTGATGAATTTGAACTGGTCGATGATATCATCATTGAGTCCTAGGGGGTGAGCGGGAGCATTATCCAAGCAAAGCAAGCACCAGGCAAATTCCTCTCCTGAAGGTACTTCTTGACAGCAGGACCGAAAACTTGGTTTACCCATTCAACAAAGAAATGCCTAGTAAACCAAGCCTTAGAATTGGCATGCCAGAAAACATGCAGCATGTCCTTATTGACTCTGTGCCTTAAATGCCCTAGGGTTTTCGGAATGATAAAACTAACAGATTTATTTTGCAGTCCCCGCTGGCGTTGGTACATAGGGCAAGAGTCAACTGATCCTTCATAGGCTTATGTCCAGGCATTTTCTTCTCTTCGGCGGTGATGTATGTTCGACTTGGCATCTTTTTCCAAAACAGACCGGTTTCATCACAATTGAAAACTTGCTGCTCTACGTAGCCTTCATCCTCCACGATCTTTTCAAACTTACCAAAATCGTTAGCAGCCTTGGTGTCCGAACTTAAAGCCTCTCCGTGCCCAACAACTGAATGAATCCCAGTCCGTCTCTTAAATTTCTCGAACCATCCACGAGACGCCTTGAATTCCTACGTTGTAGGATCGGTTGAACTCTCCCCGCATCACCCTAGAGCCCGCTGCCTTCAAGTTACAATAGATAGTGCTGGCTTCCTCACAAATGATCGTTTCAGTGATTATATCGCCAACAATCTCTGTCCTTTATCCATATCAACAAAAGGCGTCCCATCTCTTCCAGGGTAGGGCTACGACATTTTGAAATAATGGTGATCTCCTTCGATGGTTTGGATGCTTTAATGCCTGCCTTCTGCTTCATGATCGTCGAGATCGTAGAAATATTCTGGCCATTTTGTTTAGCCAGATCACTCGCGCAAACTGCACTCATGTTTTTCCATAATTTCTTGCTTCAATTACAGTATAATGAAATCATTGCCTTCTTCCTTTTCTCACCACTACTCATACCTTTACCGAAACTAAGCTTCTTAGGACTTATGATTATACATAAAATCAAAAAGGAAACATGAGAAAAGGAAGATGGTAAGCACTGTTAATAATGGACCGAACAGAGGACAGTCACACGATACGCACGAGAACAGAGAACTGACCAACGTGACGCTCAATGGCGTCCCTCTGACGTGCTGCCGTCTATCGGCGTAAATAAGAAACTACGACAGACGTTTAGAGAAAAATCTACGCGTATGATCTACGTCGGATGTTGGAGCATGACTTCGGGTGTCGAGAAAAATTTGATCAAATTTTACTTCGGGTGTTGGAACAATCGAATGTAGAGGTGGAAAGGTTCCACTGTATTCAACTTAGTTATTGGTGTCGTAGGGGGGAATATTGCTCTATTCAAAGCAACTATTTCCCTGATTGCATATTTTTGTCTTTCCTATGGAAAGTGAAGTTTCTGTCACAGCAGTTAAACTGAGGGGAATCAATCTCTCTTCCTCATGGGATCTGTCAGTCTGATTAGAAGCTTTCGACAGACCTGCCGATCTCGAAAGCTTGAACCCCAATCTTAGAATGTGATATAGGGTGCGGTCCCTCAATATGGCACCTTGTGAGCCTTTAAATAAGGATTCCGACAGGGGATTTAACCTGAAGACAGTTTTGTCTTAGCCCTGGCTTCAGCCAAGAGAGAGAGTAAATTGTATGGTCTGTCCTACCTTGTATATCTTATACAGGTAACTGATGATCCGCATAATCTGTTACTCCGTCCTGTAAGGGCAGTGAAGAAATACCTTAAAGAACAGCTCCTCACCAGCCAAAGATCTCTAACCTGTTTGTGACCACGCGATGTACCAAGACTATTTCCAAGAACACAATCTTTTTGGTTGCAGAAGGTTATCCTTAAAGCTTATAAATCCCCGGGAAACATCGCCAGTTCTCCTTGTGACTACTGTGGTTCTGCAATTGTGGCATACCACAAGAACCTTTCAGTGGTTCAGGTCCTTAGTGTAGGGGTCTGGAAAAGGCAGACTATCTTCAAGGCCACTACTTGAAGGATTGTACTCGTAGATCCTTGGATACCTACTCTTATAGGACACTTAACCTTATGCCACAACATCAGTTATTCGCAACATTGAAAGGCTATGGAAAGTGGAATGTGTTCCGTTTTTGCTTCTTCATCTAGCTATACCTGGGAGTATACTTACTGCAGGTAAGATTAACATATTTGTTTTCTATGTAATGTTATGGGACAAGTTAGCAGGTCATTGACTTGGGAATTAAAGATAGTATTTTTTTTTAGGAAGAAGCTACAAATGTCTTAAATACTTTGTAATTTTTCCGAGCTATACAAACCCAAGTCCTTTATCCAAATGTCTTGCTTGATCCACCCCACTAGTCTTGAGCAAAAGTAGAGTGCCTCGGCCATGCAGAGGCTCAAGTGCACTATCCACTCTTAGAGTTGCCAGGTAACCTTATATAGGCTACCATTTCTTTTTTCTGGTTGTAGTAAATCAAATCGGAGTAAATCCTATATAAATGACACCGGTTTGTATAGCTAGAAAAAATACAAATTGTATTAAAGATTAGTAAACAAATGTTTAATTTGTATGTACTGTATACATTTGAATTAATTTCTATTTTTAAAGTTCTGTGGTTTGAATCTTATATCTTTAAAATATCTTGTTGGCTGCTTTAGTAATTTTTTTTTTTTATTTTTTTTTTTTTTTGTTAATGTAAATGTCCTAACATCTACTTATGAGGTGGGTCATTGTGTGATTCAGTAAATTAACTTTAGGTTTTCCCCATTTTATGCCATTTGTACATTTGTTAGAACAGCATTTGATAACTTTTGTGTACTGGTCTTCATGATTTTACATATTCAATAAATTTTAGTTTGGAGTTTTTTTGTGAAAGGGAAAGAAATTTTGTATTTATAGTTTTTACAATATTTTATGTTTTACTTTAAAAATTTTTTAGCAAACCTTGATGAATGTCTTACATATACATTACTTATATTTCCAGCTGGAGGAAGAAGGAACGGAGACATACAGTCCAATACCTTTCAGCGAAGAGATAACAGAGGTGGCGGTGCTGGGGGTTATAGAGGAAACGATGGAAACCGTTTTAGGGAACCTGATGACAGATGGAGAGGAGGGCGGGATAACAGAAGGTAAGTGCAATATCACGAGTTAGTACTTTTATTTTTCATCAAATGTTGCCCTATTTCTGTGACTGAAGGAATACCAGTCTCAAGATTTGAATCAACTTCCATAAGATTCCCCTTATGAATGGCTATTTCTGTTTGCCAATTCTTGTCTCCCTTGTACACTTAACTGTTCCATGGTGCTTGTTAGTGAACATTATTTTTTCAGGATTGCCTTTGCTTGATGCTCTTGTTTAGGTTATAATTCTTGTTAATTTTTCCTTTTTGGGGTAATTGTCATCTTTGACAGTCTCTTGGGCTATTGCAAGTAGTAGTAAAGTATTATTTTCTACCTTCATTACCAATATCAAAGAGATTGTAATATTCAGTGATAGTGTTAGTGTTGATTTTAGGATATAGATTTGATTGGAAGCTGTTTTGACTTGGCCTTGTTCTTGAAGACTATTCTCGAGTTAGTCTTTATTATGTATTTTGTTTGTTCTGCACCGTCAACATTTTTGTTGAACTTTGGTACGTTTTGTGTCAGTCTTTAAGGGGGCTAGTGTACCGAAAAATAGCTGATTTGGGTGTCAGATGCCGAATTTTACTTTTGCGCATTTCCGGCAACTTCATAGTGTTGGCAATGCCAGACGTATGAAATTTTGTGAATTTTGTGCTTCTAAAGCAAAAAAAATGGGGGTTAACGGGGTAAAGGGGGCGTGCCGCATGAATTGTCATTCCGTGAGACCCATTCCTTCCATTGAACCATATACTTTGCAATTAATGTATAATTGCTTTTTCAAGTTGGGGATACTCCTAAAAAACGAGCCTAGTTTGATACCTCATGGGTGGTTTGGAAAATCATGCGTAAGAAAATTATAATTGTTGCATGCAATTCTAAAAAAATTATGCAATTGGCTTATATTGATAAAAAAAGTGTATGACAGGCAAATAGTAATTTGTACAGTGAAACACCTATGTCTGAATGTTGCCAAAACTTCAAGTGAAATTTGACTACAAAAAAAAAGAATAAAAAAGATTGCACAATAATTTTTCTATGCAGTTCTGGAAGTTTTGAGGCAACACCCAAGTGCAAAGAGAAAGCTAATATGATAAAAAAATGTTTTTATGAGATATAAATAGTTATTTATTCCAGAAAAAGTGCTTCTCAGTGAGAATACATGTGTTAATGATGCTAAAACTTCAAGTGAAGTTTTCTCAAAACTAAATTTTGAGTGATATGAGTGTATATAAATCCCTAAGACTTTTTTAGTTACTGATGGATTTTCAAAATTGAAAAATTGCTGGCATTTGTATATAATTTAGAAGGGCTCCATAAATTTAAATCTAAATTTTTTCCCTTTTTTTATTTTTTCACTAATTTTTTATATTACATTTTTTTTTAACTATATAGGTAGTACTAATATAGAAAAATATTAAAAAATCAAATTAAAGGAAATAGAAAGCACTACAAGTTCTAATAAAATTTATGAAAAAAAAAATTATGACTATCTAAAAAAAAAAACATAAAAAAAAACAAAATAAAAAATTAACCAATTTTTCTCAAATTTGGTATGAGAGTAGCTCTATATACTCTAAACAACTACACAAAGTTTCATGAGTATAGAATAATAAATAGGGGTTTCTTGTCTTTGGTACACTAGCCCCCTTAATCTTTAGATTGATGCAATGAACCAGTGTTGTGGGTTTAGTTTTGGCTGTTCAAATTGAACCAGACAATGTCATCTGGGAAAGAGCTGTGTGTGCTTGCTATGAAATCAACAACACTTGCATGGTGTGGCCTACATTGACTGGACCTATTAGTGTACATCTCGCTAGTAGATCACCATTTCCAACCAACAATGGCCAGATGATCAACTAAAAGGAATGCTATGTAACCTGAAAATTTTGAGTAATGTAGTATTCAGTTGGGCATAAGGATCATAAGTTGTATATTGTACATTACTAAATCGATGGTTTCAAATCTACCCAGCCCCTTTGCTCTTGAATACCCTTGTTATTGTAGAACTAGTGTCAAGTACTATCTGCCCAATTCTAATCTTACTTTGTAATTCAGCCCAGTTAGCTTTTGCTTCATTTGCTCTCATTCTCTTCTCTAAATTTGTGAATGTTGATATTTCATTGCATCTCGACCATCTCATACCAACCAGAACTTATACTTTGGAGGTGTTTTGAAAACCATATGCAGTAGGGTGGAAAATTTTTTTTTTAGTTAGTCTTCATAGATAGTTAAATGTACAGATGAAACTTTCTAGTGTATTATAGCTAAAAGTTCTTGAAATTATATTTAGTTTATATTTTTACAAGAATTTTTCCTTGTAGCGATAACCGAGGAGCCTATGATGACAGAAGCAGAGATGGTGGGGGTGGTGGAGTTAATGGACCCCCAAGAAATAACCGATGGGTTGAAGATGAACGTGATCGTTCTGGAGTAAGTGGTAGCCGTTGGCAAGAGCGTTCAAATCAACAAGACGATTGGTCTCAGCCTCTTGCAAGAAATGAGGTTCTTGAGGCTGAACTTTTCAGTAATAGTGGTACTACGGTAAGTTGTTCATTCTGATTATGCTTGTTTAGCTCACTTAAGTTGGCCAGATTATTTTGTTTTAAATTATTGGAGCTCGGCAATTTTTTTTTTCATAAGATTAATTTTTCTTGGGTGACATGGGGAGTACTATATGAAATTAAACTAATACTCAGCATAGCCAAATTCTTTTTATTTTTAATTATTTTTCAGTCAAATAGTGGAATCAACTTTGACAAATATGACGACATCCCAGTTGAAGCTACTGGAGAAGACATTCCTGCTTCAATCAGCTCTTTCGCGGATATTAAGCTGACAGAGATCATTAGACAGAACATTAGCATGGCCCGCTATGATAGGCCAACTCCAGTGCAGGTTAGTAGATTGTCAGTCAGGGGTTGTAGTAATGTATTTTGTTTTGTCTCTACAAGGAAGATGTAATTCTGATATTCATTATTCCAATTAAACTCCCCTCAAGTTCATAGCTATCTAGTCTTCATAATAAAAGCTATTTCATGATAAGCATTAATAATAATAAAAAATTAGAATGTTGTACTGATGTACTACCCTTTGTGCCCCACTTGAAAGATGTGGTATGGAGCACTAAAGGAAACTGTTGCATAGTACACTAATGTAAACAACATCTTAACTTGTCTGTGAGCTTCTTTCTTTTGTTTTCCTGATTGCATTTCCCAACTAGATTATATGCAGATTGTAAAGGGTGTGGCATGCACAATGTTCTTTAGAATGAAATTAATCTCTATTTGGAACTGGGGTAAATAGACGACTGTTACTGTCGAAAGCAAAATATTTTTCTTCTGTCATTTGACATAAATGAGAACAGGATAATTACTGTAACTCATTAAATGTTTCTTCGATTAGAGTAAATTTCGTTACTTGATCTAAGAACATCTTTAGTCTTACAATACTTCAGGCTCCTGTTGGATCTGATAATTTCTTCCAAGTTGTAAATAAATGATCAGTTCATAAGATAATTAGGGCATATGCGAGAGAAAGGACACAGGTGGGAACATTTGCGTTTAATAAAAACAGAGTTGCAAAAGGGGAGATTTTGAATTGATTGCTGGCACCAGCCATTTATGAAGGAATTCTATCATGGCTGCTGGCCTTCTGCCCGCACCTCCTGGCCAGCTGATCTTATGGAGGTGCTCATTGATGGGGCCTTTAAGGGACTCCCTTGGCTCTTGGTAGCAGTGGCGGGTGATGTAATCGCACCTCGCAAATGCATGTCATGTTCCGTCTGTCTCCCTCCTCCGGTGGGTACCTGTGAACATATAGACTTTGGTGCTCTTGTTGGCGGATTAATGGCGCCAGTAAGAAACTGATTCAAACTGGCTCTTCCAGCCTGGATTGTGGGAACGAGGTTACAGGTCAACAACTGTGTGCCTTGCTTCCCATGGTATCATAGCCAGGTACACAAAGGTCCACTAACAGCAATAAGGTGGAACTTCCAAAATCGACATTACTCTATACCAGGCGTATATTACAAAATGGACCCTATTCATAATTGTCAATTTGTTCCAACACGGAGTACTTACCTCGAACTACTTTCTTAGGAGTATCTGGGATCTCCTCCCATCCGACCAGAATTTTATGTAGTTTACCCTACTCCTGTTTTCTATGCGGGGTAATCTCTGGCGGAGTGATATGCGCTCAGAGACGACCCGGGGTCAGAGAGCATGCTTGCTCAGGTCTCGACCTCCAGTAAATCTTTGGTCGCGTCGGCGTTACATCCCGACGCTCTCTCTTAACCCAGTGGGACCCTTTGTGTCTCACGCGGTCCCCACATGGTCCCTTTGTGTGCTTCCCTATCCTTAACCTCTGTGTTCCTGTGTCTTGCGGTGTCTTACTTGTGCGTTATGGAGCATCCCCGTCGTTGCCCTGGGCCTGTGGCCGGCAAATAGTGTGGTGCTCTCCTCTCTAAGCCCGAATTTGACCCGCACTCCTTGTGTTCTTCGTATAGGGGCAGTGTGTTTTGCCCTACAGCCACGTGTCCGGAGTGCGAGTCCTGGAATGAGGTGCAGTGGGTGCGATACGGCACCAAGAAGAAGAAGGCCAATCGACGTTCTCCTAGGAAGCCCAACGTCTCTAAGCCTCTCGCTTCGCCCGGCATCCCGTTGGACAGTCTCTCTCTGCCGTCTTCCCCTACCCAGTGTAGGGGTCGAGGTAAGTCTGTTGCGGGGAAGCGGCCTGTGGTCCTTCCCTAGGAGTCTGATTTACCTGACAATGGGATTGTGTCTTCGGTCCAGGCAAAAGGGGGGGGGGGGGCCTGGGGGAGGGACGGAAGTGTGTTCGGATGACTGAGTCCTGGTGCCAGCGGGGCCTGTCTCTTCCGATGACCCTATGAGGGGAAAGGCTGCTGCAGCCTCTTCCCCCGCTTCATGGGCCTGATTTTCAGGTACTTCTGCAGCCGGGGGAGACGCCGAGAAGGAGGACTCACCGTCGTCGGATCCCCTCGCATGGGCGACGCTGAGGACGCCCTTCTAGTCGCCCATGAGACTGGAGGAAGAGTTAGAGGCGTGGTTCCTCTGCAAGAAGTTGCCTCGCTCTCCCCCAGCGCCTTCAGAAATGCTCCCTCCCGTCTTCCTGGAGCCTTCGTCACCTATGGACTGACACGAGGAACCACCAGCGACGCAGGACGACTCGGACCTTTCGGTGCGGTCCTACAGATCTTCGGGCTCCTCTTTCGAGTCATACTCTTTCTCCTCGGAGGATGGAGCTCCGAGGGACCAGAAGAGGAGACAAGAGAGGTCCCGCAGAAGGAGGTCCCGTTCCCGTTCCAAATCTCGCCACGCCAGGAGGCACGCTAGATCCCCCAGAAGGTAGCACAGAAGAAGCCGTTCCCCTAGGGAGGAATGGGTGCGTGTCGCCATCCCACGCAGCCGCCACCTGGGAGCTTCAGCAGCTCCGGGTACCTCTGGCTGGCTCCCAAGGGCGCGTTCCCCTGCCCCGAAGTACGTCGCCTACAGCAGGTCTGAGCGTCGGAGGGAATCATCACTTCAGGCTCCGGTAAACAGACATAAGTCCGCGAAGGTTCTGACTCCATCCGCCCAGCAGAGAGAGTCGCCCCTTCGACCTGGCAGCCGTGTCCCAGCCTCCAAGACTTCGACAAGCCGGCCAGAACGTGAAAGACAACCAGCAGCCACGAGGAAGCCCGCAGCAGCTTGGTCCTTCGTGGGGAGAGAAGTCCAGGACGGAGGCCTCTGTCCCAGCGGCGATGCCTGTCCTCCATCCAGAGCCGCCGAAATCGTACCACAACAAAAGGATGCCTCTTCCTCAAGCGGGGCCCTCCATCGTAGGTGCGTCTTCTCAGGCAGAGGACCTTCCGACGGAAGGCCTTGGAGATGGCACGGAAGGCTCAGCTGACGAGCCCTCCGCGTACAGGAAAGTACTAGCCCTCATCAGACGCCACCAGATGCTAGACGAACCAAAGCCCGCAACGGATGAGGACTGGCTCTCGGGCCTCAGTAGGTTGGTAGACACACCCGTGCAGCAGAGGCCCTCACTGGCTCTTCTCCTAGCTAGAGACGTTAGGCTGGGCATGGAGCATATCAACAGGATAGTGGCCAGCCATGCGGATGCCCCCAAGAGTCAGAGCGCCTCCAAACTCCTCCAGGGTCTCAAGACCCAGAAGCGATTTTACCTTCCTGAAGGTCGCCGTGCGGGTCCCTGTACGGTAGAACCTGCAATCGCCATCCTGAATCAGGGGGCCTCAGAAGAGAGAGCATCCGTCGCCCCAGTTTGCTTCTCCCCGTCGGAGACCTCCATAATGGAGGATTTGGCCCTGGACCTAGTTTACGTCTCATCGTGGCTAGATTGGTGGGCCTGCACCCTGGTGGACTTTAAAGCCTCGCACGACCTCTCGGTTCCGGAGAACCAGTTTTGCTGAAGGAACTGATTAGCTCAGGGGGTAAGGCCCTCAAGTTCCTGTCCTACCAGTCCCTCTGGCAGGCGACCAACTGGGTACTGCGAAAGAGATACAGTTCTCAGCAAACTACTCAGGAGGCTTCCAGACAGGGAAGCGAGAGCCCTAAGGAACTTGCCCCTGTGGGGCGAGTCACTGTTCCCTCTGAAGGCGGTGGAAGAGACGGTGGAGAGGGTCGGGAAACTGAAGGATGCTGGAGAGCCAAGACCCCCTCCAACAAGAAGGCCTTCCTATAGGAGATCGTCTGCAGATGTCTTTTACCCTTCCCGCGCCTCACTTAGCCAACCCAGAAGGGACGCCACGGCAACGGCCTGGCTCCAGCCTTCGCAGCCGCCGCCGCCGCCCCCCCCCCCCCTGTAGAAGAGCTTCAACTCCACAGTCAGCCTTCAGACCATCCTACTCGGGCTCCAGGAGAGGGCGTTCAGGCCGCACCTCTCGAAGGAGGTAGGAGGGGAGGCCCCCTACTCTGGCCGATGCCTCAAACTATCTTGGCAAGCCTGGCGGGACCATGGAGTGTATCCGTGGACCATAGCAGTACTATAGGAAGGGTACAGGTTGCCCTTCCTAGCGGACCCCCCACCTCTGATCCCAGATCAACAGGGGGAGTGGTTGGCACCCAAGGACCCCTTGAGAGTAGCAGCTCTGCAAGAAGTAGTCTCGGCAATGCTGGCGAAAGGGGCAGTAGAACCAGTCAAGAACCCGTGTCCAGGGTTCTACAGCAGGCTCTTCCTGGTGGAGAAAGCGACAGGGGGCTGGAGACCAGTCATAGACCTCTCAGTCCTCAACAAATTCGTGTGCAAGACCGACTTCAAGATG
This sequence comes from Palaemon carinicauda, assembly GCF_036898095.1. NCBI lineage: Eukaryota > Metazoa > Arthropoda > Malacostraca > Decapoda > Palaemonidae > Palaemon > Palaemon carinicauda. The sequence continues at coordinate 82,781,019 of NC_090732.1, read as the reverse complement.
GACACTCCGAAGTCGGTCCTAGCGGCTTTGAGGGAGGACGACTTCATGATGTCCATAGACCTCAAAGATGCCTACTTCCATGTCCCTGTCTATCCCTCCAGCAGGAAGTACCTAAGGGTAAAATGGGGGTACCCAAATGTTGCAGTTCAAGACCCTCTGCTTCGGAATGTCGACAGCCCCTCAGGTCTTCACGAGAGTCTTCGCAACAGTTTCAGCCTGGGCACACGAACAGGGCATCCGCCTGATTCGGTACCTAGACGACTGGTTGCTTTCAACCTCAGAGGAAGTACTGAGGGAGCAAGGCGCGAAGCTCCTGCAGTTCTGCAACGTCTTGGGTATCATCATCAACTTGGAGAAGTCCCAGCTGATACCCTCCACCAGGATGACCTACCTAGGGATGGTCCTAGACTCCCGGTTGGCGAGAGCCTTCCCCTCCGCGGAGAGACTGGACAACCTAGAACAGATACTCTGGCCCTTCCTGTCGGGCCAGCCCAGGAGAGCCAAGGACTGGCAAAGACTGATAGGCTACTTCGTGTCATTGGGGAAGTTAGTCCCCCAGGGGAGGCTCAAACTCAAGGGAGTGCAGTGGAACCTGAAGGAGCTCTGGAACCAGGGGGACTCCCTACACAAGATAGTCCCGGTGTCCCCGGAGACGAAGGAGGTCCCGGAGTGGTGGCACGTCAGATCGAACACCCTCAAGGGAATGCCTTTCGCAGCCGACCCTCCGGAGATGCTCCTGTTCACGGACCCATCCAAGGAGGGTTAGGGTGCCTATCTTCTCGACAAAACAGCAAAAGGATAATGGGAAGTCGAGGAGACGAACCTGCACATAAACGTGCTAGAGATGATGGCCGTACAAAGGGCGTGCCTAGAGTTCTTTCATTTACTCCAGGAAAACACCGTGGCTCTGCTGTGCGACAACGCCACGGTGGTGGCCTACGTGAAAAAGCAAGGAAGACTGAAGTCAAAGGAACTGTGCAGTCTCACAATGGAGTTCCTAGAATGGGCCGAAGTGGAGCAAATCAAAATCTCACCCAGGTTCATTCCGGGGAAGAGGAACGTCCTGGCCGATGGCCTCAGCAGGATAGGTCAAGTAGTAGGGTCCAAGTGGTCCCTACACCCAGAAGTGGCCAAGACCCTCATCCTGAAGTGGGGCTCGCCGGTGATAGACTTCTTCGCCACGAGACTGAACACAGCTCCCCGTGTTTTGTTCTCCTGTGCCAGACCCAGCAGCAGCGTTCGAGGACGCCTTCCAGCACCCTTGGGACAACCTCAACGTTTACGCCTTCCCTCCCTTCTGGATGCTCAGACAGCTCCTCAGCAGGGTGAGACGGGCGGACAACCTGTGGATGACTTTGGTAGCGTCCTGGTGGCCGGAGAGAGTGGTTCGCCGATCTAAAGGACCTGGCACGCCTTCCACCTTGGCCACTTCCGGACAGACCAGACCTTCTCCGGCAGCCTCACTTCCAAAGGTTCCACGAAAACCCTCGGTCCCTCCGCCTTCACGCGTGGAGGTTATCGAGCGTCTCCTGAGAAAGGAAGGATATTCGTCGAGGACGGCATCGAGGATGTCAGGTTACCTGAGACGGTCGTCAGTCGCGGTGTACCAGGCGAAGTGGGCTACCTTTACTAAGTGGTGCTCCTCGAAGAACATCAGGCTGTTAGGGGCCTCCATTCACGAGATAGCAGACTTCCTGGTTTATCCCGGGGACGAAGTAGGCACGTCCATGCCAGCCATTAAAGGAGTCCGGGCGGCGCTGGGCCAAGTCTTCCTACTGAAGGGCATCGACCGAGGTGCCTCCAGACATATCTCGATGCTCATCTAGAGCTTCGAGCTGTCGTGTCCCCCCCAGGCCACTAGAGTGCCCCAGTGGGATGTGGCTAGGATACTGAAGATGCTTTCGGAACCCCCCTTTGAGCCTCTCAAAGACATCTTAGACAAGGAGCTCACCCTCAAGACAGTCTTTCTGTTAGCTCTGGCATCGGCAAAAAGAGTAGGTGAGATTCATGGTCTGTCTTACGAGATCTCGCACTCGAAGGGCTAGCGAGAAGCTACCTTCAGATTCTTACCCTCCTTCGTAGCCAAGACTCAGAATCCAGCTGTTTGGGACCCCAAGTTTGAAGGGTTCTCAGTGCTGGCTATCCCGCGTTCGGACAACCCGAGGGATTTACTTCAGTATCCAGTCAGAGCTGTTCGGAAGTACCTTGAGAGGACGGCCAAACTTTGCCCCGAAACCAAGAGTCTGTTCGTCTCCTCGGGACTGGTGAAGAAGCCGGTCTCTAAAAATACGATCTCCTTCTGGCTACAACAGGTGATCATGAGAGCCTACAGTAGTGCAGGGGTCTCTCTTCCAGGAAAGCCTAGACCCCACGACATTAGAGGACTGAGTACTTTGTTAGCCTTTGAAAGAAACATGGCAGTGGGCCAAATCCTGAGGGCAGGTACATGGTCTAGGCAGTCGACCTTTACGGCTCACTACTTAAAGGATTGTTCGAGGAGGTCCTTGGACGGGTTCTCTCTCGGTCCCGTCATTTCCGCGCTCCAAATGATTTAAAGGTGTAGCCCCGGGAAAGCCGCGGGCGGTAAGTCCAAGAGACACGGGTTCCTTCCTTACTCCTTTTTTTCCCATATCACCTTCCCCTACATGACCCTTAAAATCCTTTAACTGCCATGGGATACACTGTCAGTGGAAGAATACGTCTCCAAGGATTTTTGCAGTGGCGAGTTACTCGGACACAAGTGTTTTTTGCGTAGTTTTCCCTATTTTCTCATGTTTCCTTTGGGGTCAGCAGAACCTAGCCTCCTATCTAGGTTCCCTTTCTCTCCTCATCACGGTCTCTAGGTCCGGAAGGCCACTCCCACCTCCTAAAGTATAAGTCTCCTAAGAAAGCAGTTCGAGGTAAGTACTCCTTGTTGGAACAAATCACAAATTTTAAGTAATTTGTATTTTTCCTAACAGTACTTACCTCGAACTACTTTCGGGTTATGGCCCACCCATCCTGCCCCGAGTGCCTTACAGGACTTCTTGGAAACATATCTACCAAAAACTTACTGGAGCTCGAGACCTGAGCAAGCATGCTCTCTGACCCAGGGTCGCCTCGTGGCGCGTATCACTCCGCCAGAGGTTACCCCCGCATAGAAAACGGGAGTAGGGTAAACTACACAAAATTCTGGTTGGTTGGGAGGAAATCCCAGATACTCCTAAGAAAGTAGTTCGAGGTAAGTACTGTTGGGAAAAATACAAATTACTTAAAATTTGTGATTTCATTGATATGGAATTTTTCCTTAAATAGGCTATTTATTATGAAATTATGTTAATAAAATGTAAGGTAAGTGTAGTTTGGGTATATTTATTATCAGGCACTGTATTTAGGGCTACAAATATACTTAAAAAGCCAATAGGTTTGATTAGCTTTATGGTTACTTGCAGACTTTGAACAGCTTCGCAGATATCGAAAATTTATTTTTTAAAACTAGCAACCACTAGTTTAAAAAAATTCGAAAACGCATAATTTGGGACCCTGCTGTACTGAAATGTGAATATTACATTTATTATTATTGGATACAGTTAAGTGAAATAAGTTTAATTAAAATCTGCTTTATTTCAAATATAGCTGTAATTTTTTACCACGGTAAATGGATATAGTGTACAGCGAGAGCTGGGTGGAGGGAAAGAGAAGTGGTGCAAAGCAAGTCCAGTGCAAAGGAGCACGTAATATTTGAAATTATCGCGCGGCAAGGTTTTTTTATTGCAAAATTTTATTTTTTATTTAATAGGTATTGAGGTTCTCTGTCACCATATGAAATCGTGAAGTATAAAATTGCGTACAGTGCAAGCTAATTGTAGTATGTTGGACATAGGTTAGGAAATATTGACAATTATGAATAGGGTCCATTTTGTAATATACACCTGGTATAGAGTAATGTCGATTTTGGAAGTTCCACCTTATTGCTGTGTTAGTGGACCCTTGTGTACCTGGCTATGATACGGAAGATTTTCTCGTTGTACTAATATGCTAGGTAATTGCTAAAGAAAGGTGAAAATACCTTAAACCTTGTACAGTACATGTTTCTTCGCAAAATACAAACCATCATACTTTACATAGGTGAATGATAAAAGTGAAGCTTGGAATACAGCTGTTAGAAATTATAATGAGGTGGCAACAACTAATCGCGGGAAGGCAATGACCTCCCCCCCCACTGGCTCACTGACAAGCCACTTGGATACCACCTGTCATTGAAGGCAGACACTTTCTGCCTGTGGTATTTGGGAGCTATTATTTTTGTCCTTGTATCCAACGTATTTGCAACTTTTGAATGTTATTTCTTTGGTCTTTGAAGTTGTCTGCGGCACTTTTGAGTGCCCTAGATACCTGCTCTTCAGTTATGTTGGGGACATTTTGTAATCAGGCCTCGCCTTGTAATGAGTGTCGTGGGTGGTTATTCTCCCAGTGGGGGAAGTATAGTAAAAGGAAGAAGTAAAAAAAGAATTCTTGAACTTCCTTGACTTCCTCAACCCCCGGTACACTTTCCAACTTCTAGTGGTGACCAAATAATCTTGAGGGAAGCTCACGCCCAAGGGGGTCCTTCGAGTCTTGGGAAATCTCCTGTCTTTCCCCAGCCACCTTTGGAGTCTTCAGAGGGAAACTTGTCTTCCGGGTGTAATTCCACCTTAGATGGAGTGCTTAACCGTTGCCTTTCAAGGATGTCTTCCTTCAGATCTCTGGGTCCTCGAGGTGAGTTTGGAACATTGGTGCACAACTTCTAAAGACCCCTCATCTTTGTAGGGGAATCATAAGAAGCCTCCAGCAGCTGTACTTATTCTTCACTACCTTCTGGTGGAATCTTCCAAGGATGACTTGCCCTCTTCCAGAAGAGCCTCAACTGCTGGGGACACTAATTCAACACCCCACCCCAACCCGCCTTAACCTACAGATGAGCTTCTCCTGCGAGCTCTACTCCTGGATGCGCCTCGCTCCAGTGCACCTGATCCTCTAGACACGCTTTCCCTGCGAGTTCTACTCATGGACGTGCCTCATCCTGAAACACTTTGCCTGCGAGCTCCACTTCTGGACGCCCTAGACCATGCATGGGCAACCTTTGTTCACTTGTGAGCCAAATTGTTTTCCAAGACTGGTTGCAGGCCAGGAGCCCTAATTATAGATTTACAAAATATGTATCCATACATAGTGTACTTATCATATACTATACATATAAACATTTATTATATACTATACATTATACATATATACCAAGGCACTTCGCCCTGGTTTGGGGGGTACCCAGTATCAATCCAAATGAAAAAAGGGGAACTTTCCTCTACATTCCTCCCATCCTGTCAAGGGACTCAACCGAGTTTGGCTGGTACTGCTAGGGTGCCACAGTCCACTCTCCCCCGTTATCCACCTCAGATGAAGCTTCATAATGCCGAATCCCCTACTGCTTCTACCTATGCGGTCATCCAAGGCAACTGGAGGAAGCAGCAGGGCCTACTGAAACTGTGTCGCAATTGTTCGCTATTCATTCCTATTTCTAGCACGCTCTCTTGCCTCTCACATCTATCCTCCTATCACCCAGAGCTTGCTTCACTCCATCCATCCACTCAAACCTTGGTCTTCCTCTTGCACCTCTCCCATCAACTCTTGCATTCATCACCTTTGTTAGCAGACAGTCATTTTCCATTCTCTCAACATGGCCAAACCACCTGAATGCATTCATATCCACTAGCTGCTAAATCATTTACACCCGTTCTCACCCTCACTACTTCGTTCCCAGCCCTATCTACTCGAGATACTGTACACCAGCCATACTCCTCAGACACTTCATCTCAAACACATTCAATTTCTGTCTTTATATCACTTTCAGTCCCCACAACTCCGATCCATACATTACAGTCGGTACGATTACTCTCTCATACAGAACTCTCTCTATATTCATGCCCAACCCTCTATTCTTTACCACTCCCTTCTCTGCCCCCAACACTGCATCCTTCATTCACTCTCTGATGTACATCTGCTTCCACTCCACCATGTGCTGCAACAACAGACCCCAAGTACTGTACTTAAACATCCACCTCCTCTAGTAACTTTCCATTCAACATGACATTCAACCTTGCACCACCTTCCCTTCTCGTACATCTCATAACCTTACTCTTACCCACATAAACTCTCAATTTCCTTCTTTCACATACCCTTCCAAATTCTGTCACTAATCGACCAAGCTTCTCTTTCATGTCTGCAACCAGTACAGTATCATCATCAAACAGCAACTGATTTACCTCCCATTCATGATCATTTTCGTCTACCAATTTCAATCCTCGTCCAAGCACTTGAGCATTTGCCTCTCACCACTCCATCAACATACAAATTAAACATCCATGGCGACTTCATACGTCCCTGTTTCAGCCCTACTCTCATTGGAAACCATTCGCTCACTTAATTTCCTATCCTAACACATGTTTTACTACCTTTGTAGAAACTTTTCACTGCTTGCAACAACCTTCCACCAATTCCGTATAACCTCATCACATTCCACATCTCTTCCCTATCAACTCTATCATACGCTTTCTCCAGATGTATAAACACAGCATATACCTCCTTAACTTTTGCTAAATATTTTTCGCATAAGTGCCTAACTAAAAATCTGATTCATACATCCCCTACCTCTTCTAAAACCACCCTGTACTTCTATACAGTCACACCCCCTTCCTTCAACATCTCTGCTCTCACACCCTCCATACCAGGTGCTTTTCCTACTTTCGTTTCATCTAGTGCTCTCCTTACTTCCTCTCTTGTAATCTCTCTCTCATTCTCATCTCCCATCACTGGCACCTCAACACCTGCAACAGCAATTATATCTGCCTCCCTATTATCCTGAACATTCAGTAAACTTTCAAAATATTCCGCCTACCTTTTCCTTGCCTCCTCCTCCTTTTAACAATCTTCCATTTCAATCTTTCACTGTCTCTTCAATTTTCGAACCAGCCTTCATATATGTATAAACATTTATTAAACTACTGATTTTTATCATTTGATTTTATATGTTGATGGTTTACTTTTAATAGAAAGATTTGGGAAGCAAAACTAGTAAAAACTGAAAATATTCATGAAAAAAAGTTTTAAACAGGTTGTTGAAATTACATATGAGAAGAAAATTTACTGAAACACATTGTTTATAAATCTTGCAATTACATATAAAGAAAATATAAAAACTTTATTCTAATGCAAAATTTAGGCTTGTGTTTATTTACCAATGTCTCAATGTTTAGTGAAATGCTGGAGGCGGACTACTCTAAGGTTATTTTCAAGGTGATTATCTGTCAGCCTTGATCTTGTTTTTTATTTTGTTTATATTGTTTTTATAAACAGCTGCTCACATGTATTACGTACTCATGAATAGGGACATTTTCTTTCTTGCAAAATGTGATCCTCTGGAAAGCTTCATCAGATAAATTTTTATAAAAACTCCAGTAACGAATTATCTTTTAATTTTTCGTCTCGAATCGTCATTTCCTTGAAGTTCAATCAATTCCATCTGCAATTCCTTGGGAGCTTCCTCAACATTGGTATCAAATGGTAAAGAAAAAATCCGTAGATTAGTTTCTTGTGAAATGAAATTTTGAAATTTACTGATGAATGCTTTGTGAACTGATATAAACTTATCAGCATAGGAAGTGCAGTCTGCTTTGGAAGGATTTTCCAGTGTAGGGAAATGGAAATTATTACCATTTCTCAGGTCATTGAGATATGAAGTAAAATCTATAAGAAAAGAGATATCCCGTACCCAGCCATCCTCTTTTAATTCATGGATAGACTTGCCTGTCATTTCTATAAATGTGAAAATTTCACTCCTAAGATCGTAAAATCAGTTTAAGTTTTCCTGTGCTGAACCATTGTACCTCACAGTAGTAAACCAGATCCCCATATTCTACCAATTCAATTATCTAATTAGGGAGATCATTCCACAACTTGGTCACAGCTGTAATATAACTCATACAGTATTGAGCTTCATGATGGAGAAGGCATCTCTATTACAGTTTACTGCATACTTAGTATTATTAATAGGATGGTACTGGCCAGGAAGATATTATTTATTGCTAAGCTACAACCCTGGTTGGAAAAGCAAGATGCTATAAGCCTAAGGGCTCCAACGGAAAATATCCCAGTGCAGAAAGGAAATAAGGAAAATCTACAAAAGAAGTTTAAGAACAAAAATATTAAAATAAATCTTTCATATATAAACTATAAAGACTTGAAAATAACAAGAGGAAGAGAAAAAGGATAGAATAGAGTGCCTGAGTGTATCCTCAAGCACGAGATCTCTAACCTAAGACAGTGGAAGACCATGGTACAGAGGTTATGGTACTATCCAAGACTAGAGAACAATGGTTTAGTTTTGGGGTTTCCTCCTCCTAGAAGAGCTACGTACCAAAGTTAGTTTCTTCTACCCTTACCAAGAGGAAAGTAGCCACTGAACAATTACAGTGCAGTAGGTAACCACTTGCGTGAAGAAGAATTGTTTGGTAATTTCAGTTTTGTCAAGTGAAAATGGAAAGAGGAGAATGTGTAGGAAGAATAGGCCAGACTATTGTGTATGTGTCGGCAAAGATGAAATGAGCCGTAACTAGAGAGAGGGATCTAATGGACGTGTAATTGTAGACAAACTCTTAACGAAATTCTTTTAAAATATTACTAAAGCTAAGAAGGATCGTAATTCCTTAACATTTTTTGTTACCTTTGTTGATTGTATCTGGCCAATCAAAGGACCCAATAACTCTAGCTGTAGTATCTCAACGGATGACATCGCTACCTCATTGAAAGAGTGTCGTAACTCCAAATTCCTGATTTTTCAGGAGACGCATTTGAAAGTTGCTAAGTCCTATGAATTTGATGTTCACTAAAAATCTTCTTAGTGCCATCTCTCGGCCGCTAATTCACCTAGATTTACGACTCTTACCAAAAGATGCAGAATCAATTCGGCAATCTTGTACACCATATAACTAGAAACTAGCAAATTTGGAGTTACGACCCTCTTGCAATGAGGTAGCGACATGTGCCTTGGCCAACCTTCTTCCTATGAATGCAGAAGATGCCATGTCCTTGTTCCTTATCAGGACTTGTCATGATCATTCTGATTTGAAGGGCAAACATAAGCTCTGTTCACTTCGAGGACTGTCTCCCTCCTTAGAATTTTTATCCTTAGGAACAAACTATAGCTATACAAACCAGTCATTTAAGTTATATTACCTACCACTTCCACCCCGCAATTTCCTACTAGAGATGGTGGGATCTCAGCCATGAGCACCAATGCACTGACCCTCATAGAGGATATTGAGTCCCTTGTCAGGCTGGGAGGAATGTAGAGAGGAGAGGTCACCTTTTTTGTTTCATTAGTTTGATGTCAGCTACCCCCCAAGATTGGGGGAAATGCTTTGGTATATGTATGTATATACACATTGCTGTTCCACATGTTTTAAAATGGAAATTTGGTCAGTACAACTTCTACTTTTTCAAAATCCTGCTTGGCAGTGTACTGTAAACATCTACATTTACAAGTATGAATATCAATTATTTGTAAATTTATTCTCTGTGCAGTACTACATTAAAAACTGAAATTTGTTTGTAAGCTAAAATTATACTCTTAACTATTATTTTAATTAAATTGCATTAATAAATACAATACAGAACTGTGAATGATTGTGTATTTTAGCCTAATGACAAGTAAATTAGACTTGTCATTTTTCACTTTGTCTCCTTTCCTGGGACCAATTACTGACGTAGGGTGAGCTATACCTGTATATTGAAATTTGTAGGTATTCAATGCCTGGTAATGCTAGGGTATTTAGAACTTCATCTTCTGGGTTTGTTTATTTCTGCATTTAGATTTGGAACCCAGCACTTTTCTATATTGCCTGAATACTTTTTATCAAATAATCTTATGAAATTTAGTCTTTATCCTTTTTTTTTCTTTCAACCATTATAAAGTGTTTAATTTATTATATCTTCTTTTCAGAAATATGCTCTTCCTTTTATTCTTAGTAAAAGAGATCTGATGGCTTGTGCCCAGACAGGTTCAGGAAAAACTGCAGCTTTCCTTGTGCCTATTTTGAATCAGATTTATGAACAGGGTCCTGTTCAGGTTAGTAAAGTAAAATTTTCTAATTTTTTTTTTTTTTCACAGCCTAGGTAGTACAAAATAAAAATTGAAATAATGGATACTTTATTAGGTAGTAAGTTAGCTAACTGCTATGACTGAAATTATACTAATAAATTATTGGCTAAGTAAACTTATTTTCAAAAACAGTACTGTAGGTCTCAATCTAGACTATCCTTTTATCAGGTCAAGAACAATAACCCCCGTGGCCGAAATAAGCAATATCCACTTGCTCTTGTCTTGGCACCAACTCGAGAGCTGGCTACACAGATTTATGATGAGTCCCGCAAGTTTTCATATAGGTGTGTTACCTTTTCTTTCAACGGATACACACTACTTAAAAGTGCTTTTATAATACAATGGAGCATTTTTACAATTTCAAATGCATTATGTTGTGTATAATGAATCCTCATAATTGAAATGTGTATATATCCAAGGTATTTGGGTGGTATTTTTCTTCTAATATTTTCCCTGGAGGGTACAATTAACTCATGAATTCATCTGTAGGGCTAAAGTGCGTCCATGCGTGGTATATGGTGGTGCAGATGTTGTAGCACAGATGAGGGATCTGTCACGTGGTTGTCACCTACTTGTGGCAACACCTGGTCGCCTTGCTGACATGATTGATCGTGGCAAAGTGGGTCTTGATTATGTCAAGTAAGTGAAGTTTCCCAATGTATTCTCCACATGATCACACTATAGTAAAGTACAATAAAATTTTTACCCATTTATTCTGATAAACAAATTTTTATAATAACTGCTACTAATCATACAGATTTTTGGTACTGGACGAGGCTGATCGTATGCTGGACATGGGTTTTGAGCCTCAGATCCGGCGTATTGTAGAAGAGGATAACATGCCTCCAACTGGTAGACGTCAGACCCTTATGTTTTCTGCAACTTTCCCTAAGGAAATTCAGCGTCTAGCACAGGTATGCTTCTTAGGTTATTGACCATTCACCTTATATACTGTAATTAAGATAAAAGAATAATGTAGTTCAGACATTGGTGTTTCATGAATTTTTTTTATGTAATTCCAGGACTTTTTGGACAACTACATTTTCTTAGCTGTTGGCCGTGTTGGGTCTACATCCGAGAACATTACACAGAAGATTGTTTGGGTTGCCGAGGATGATAAGCGTTCTTTCCTCCTTGATATTCTGAATGCAGCTGGATTAGATCGACTCAGCAATGCCAACAAGGGTGCATATTAATAATTTTTATTTCTTACAAGATGAACTTCCAATGAGTTTGTTAATACAACTTGAAACGTAGAGTTTTTAGAATTCCTCAAGCATTATTTGCCTCTGTGATCATTGTAGGTGTGGTATTCCTTATGCTTGTGTACATAATTTTTACGTGCCATGGAGAAAAATAACATTGGTCAGGTAGCAAGATTACCTGAAGGTACAGTACTGTACTTATCTACTCTGCCTGATTTTTCTGCAAAAAATGTGAAATTTATTATTCTTCTGGGTGCTTTACACTTGTTATTGTTTATTCAAATTTTAATTTTTTAATTACAGTCCCCCCCTAGATTTGGGTGGTTGTGTTAGGGACCAGAAACCGCCCCCCCTCAGCGAATGGGGCAAAAACCCCCTCCCCTCGCAAATAGGGCAAATTTGAAAAAAATTAGAAGCCATTTAAAAAGGCTATAACTGCCCATTTAGATATTTAAAATGTGTAATAACATCAAGAGCTGTCATCATAAACAATGTAGAATAATTCAAAAATAGTTTTAAGACATTTTCCAGAAAAATTTGCTGAATGTGGCTCATGAACACCAGTTAAACACACTACTGTAACAATACATACAGTACATTGCTGTACTTAATTAGTTACCCTTACTGTAGAGAGGTATGTTTTCTATCTTCTCTTCTCTTCTCTCTTCTCTTCTCTCTTCTCTTCTCTCTTCTCTTCTCTCTTCTCTTCTCTTCTCTCTTCTCTTCTTTTTTCTTCTCTTCTCTCTTCTCTTCTCTTCTTTTTTCTTCTCTTCTCTTCTTTTTTCTTCTCTTCTCTTTTCTCTTCACTTCTCTTTTCTCTTCACTTCTCTTTTCTCTTCACTTCTCTTTTCTCTTCACTTCTCTTTTCTCTTTAATCTTTACTCTTTACTCTCTACTCTCTACTCTCTACTCTCTACTCTTTACTCATTTCTCTTCTTCTCTTCTCTTCTCTTCTCTTCTCTTCTCTTCTCTTCTCTTCTCTTCTCTTCTCTCTAAAAGCTAGTAGATACGCTCTACAGAAGATCTCACGAATGTGATTCGGGAATATTGATTTGATTAGCTGGTAGATAGCTATAATCCTTTGATCAACTGTAAAAGTCTCAAATTGATTCACTGTTCTGGCTTACTAACCTTCAAAATATCTTGTAACCTAAGGATTTTACCTTCGCTGGTACTAAAGGCAAGAAATTTATGAAGATTTGGTGGTGTTTATGGTCGATGCACTGTTTAAAAATTTATTTTTGTGCTTTTATACATAATTAATGAAACTATATTTTCCAAAATATATAGGCTCACTCGGAAACTCATTTTTTACAAATACTGCATCATCTTTTTTAATTAGACGCAGAATAATATAATTAGATGTATGAAAAATATTTTGACTGAAAATGAATTTTTTATTGCACTGTGATTGGTAATTTTTTCGATGGTTGGCATCACTAAACGCTTGCAAATATCAAGAGTTTTACTAATGAGTTACCATTGTCAAATCATTGCCACTTGATTCATCTCTAGATTTATAAGGATGAGAAGTGCTCTTAGTCTTTAGTGATCAAAGAGCTGGATGCAACTAGATGATACTGTACTTATAAAAGCAGTTCATGTACTGTTGGGGATATTATAAATTAGGTCTACAGTACCAAGTTTTGCTCTTTCTCCTTCTCTGGGGTGGAGGTATAGAAAGCAGTTAGTGTTCTATTTGGGAATATTTTAATTGATAATGGAAATTTTGCTCTTTCATGAGAGGTTTAGAAGATCTCTCAAAGTCTAATGGTACCTAGGAAATTTTAGTATTTGGCGTTTTGTGTTATTTCAACAACTATGGTAAGCAGTAAATGAATAATCAGTAGATAAATTGAAACGAATCTAGATTTCCATCCTGTTAAGAATAAAAATTTGTGGTTTCACCTGCTGGCCATCTGTACTATTATAGTAGCAGCAGAAATATGTAGTTTTTTGTTTTTAGTTTTCATTAGTATATGGTTGTTTTATTTTAGATTTTATTATTATAGTAAATGATTTTTGGCTTGATTTTATTAGTGCTCATTTTCTTTCAGTTTACTAAAACGGATTTATCGTTATATTGTATGTAAATTTATACCTTTACATATCGTTATTACATGGAAATTTTACCATTTGGATGTAGTAAATAACATAAAGGAAATAAGAAATATACATAGAGAGGGTATTCTAGAGTCTTGTAATGATTTCCTATAACAGCAAAGTAAATAACATACAGGAAATAAGAAATATACATATAGAGCGGGTATTCTTGAATCTTGTAATGATTTGCTAGAACAGCAAACATCGCAAATTCTTTATTTGATTATTGATTATCGCCAATGGCTATGGATTAGTGAGTGGAACATCGTTATATGAGTGGTGAGTATCTAAATTTACAGTGCTTTATTCTTTGAAAACCATAATATATAAAAAAAAAAAACTAATATTTTGTTTTATCTGGTTTGTTTGACTACTGACTTTTCCAATTTAAGCTGTATGTTATTGATGAATAATTTCAATCTCCTGTGGGTTAATGGCATTTTTTTTATATGAAATTGCTTTCAATAAAAGGGTATATGTATTAGTCCGGTGCTTATGTGTGAAATGATTAGTCCTGCATGTAAGTACTGTAGGTTTTAAGTTTTTATAAGCAAAAATCTTATGATTTCAAGTTGTATAAATTTATACATGTACTACTAATTCTATTAATAATTTATTATTATTGTATATACAGTATACTGTGATATATATATATATATATATATATATATATATATATATATATATATATATATATATATATATATATATATATATATATATATATATATATATATATACATATATATATACATATATATATATATATACATATATATATACATATATATATACATATATATATATACATATATATATATACATATATATATATACATATATATATATATATATACACATATACATATATATACACATATACATATATATACATACATATACCAAGGCACTTCCCCCAATTTTGGGGGGGTAGCTGACATCAACAAAGAAACAAAAACAAAAAGGGGACCTCTACTCTCTACGTTCCTCCCAGCCCAACAAGGGACTCAACCGAGTTCAGCTGGTACTGCTAGGGTGTCACAGCCCACCCTCCCACATTATCCACCACAGATGAAGCTTGATAATGCTGAATCCCCTACTGCTGCTACCTCCGCGGTCATCTAAGGCATCGGAGGCAGCAGCAGGGCCTACCGGAACTGCGTCACAATCGCTCGCCATTCATTCTTATTTCTAGCACGCTCTCTTGCCTCGCTCACATCTATCCTCCTATCACCCAGAACTTCCTTCACTCCATCCATCCATCCACCCAAACCTTGGCCTTCCTCTCGTACTTCTTCCATCAACTCTTGCATTCATCACTTTCTTTGGCAGACAGCCATTTTCCATTCTCTCAACATGGCCAAACCACCTCAACACATTCATATCCACTCTAGCTGCTAACTCATTTCTTACACCCGTTCTCACCCTCACCACTTCGTTCCTAACCCTATCTACTCGAGATACACCAGCCATACTCCTTAGACACTTCATCTCAAACACATTCAATTTCTGTCTGTCACTTTCATTCCCCACAACTCCGATCCATACATCTCAGTTGGTACAATCAGTTTCTCATACAGAACTCTCTTTACATTCCTGCCCAACACACTCATTTTTTTACTACTCCCTTAGTTGCCCCCAACACTTTGCATCCTTCATTCACTCTGACGTACATCTGCTTCCACTCCACCATTTGCTGCAACAACGGACCCCAAGTACCTAAACTGATCCACCTCCACAAGTAACTCTCCATTCAACATGACATTCAACCTTGCACCACCTTCCCTTACCGTACATCTCATAACCTTACTCTTACCCACATTAACTCTCAACTTCTTCCTCTCTCATACCCTTCCAAATTCTGTCACTAATCGTCCAAGCTTCTCTTCTGTGTCTGCAACCAGTACAGTATCATCCGCAAACAACAACTGATTTACCTCCCATTCATGGTCATTCTTGTCAACCTGTTTCAATCCTCTTCCAAGCACTCGAGCATTCACTTCTCTCACCACTCCATCAACATACAAGTTGAACAACCACGGCGACATCACACATCCCTGTCTCAGCCCACTCTTACCGGAAACCAATCACTCACTTCATTTCCTATCTTAACACATGCTTTACTACCTTTGTAGAAACTTTTCACTGCTTGCAACAACCTTCCACCAACTCCTATAACCTCATCACATTCCACATTGCTTCCCTATCAACTCGATCATACACTTTCTCCAGATCCATAACCGCAACTTACACCTTACTGTTTGCTAAATATTTCTCGCATATCTGCATAACTGTAAACATCTGATTCATACAACCTCTACCTCTTCTAAAACCACCCTGTGCTTCTAAGATTGCATTTTCTGTTTTAATCCTATTAATCAGTACTCTACTATACACTTTTCCAACTACACTCAACAAACTAATACCCCTTGAATTACAACACTCATGCACATCTCCCTTACCCTTATATAGTGGTAGTACAATACACACACAAACCCAATCTACTGGTACCATTGACAACACAAAACACATATTAAACAATCTCACCAACCATTCAAGTACAGTCACAACCCCTTCCTTCAACCTCTCGGCTTACACCATCCATACCAGATGCTTTTCCTATTCTCGTTTTATCGATATATATATGTACAGTATATGTATATATACATACATACATATATATATATATATATATATATATATATATATATATATATATATATATATATATATATATATATATATATAATAGAATTAGTAGTATATGCTGATATGTAAGCTGTTTGAAGATTGCAATTCATAAAAAAATTAAGTTTTGAATAAGTTCATCTTGTAAGTTAAGCATTTTTGTTATATCCCTGTTCATAACCCAAGTTATTTTCTGTTTTAAGTTATATGGAGTAGATTTATTTTCAAAAAAAATTTTTTGCAGATGATAAATTGGCCATTGTCGCACTCCCTCCACAAGAAGGTAATATTTTTACAGTTGCTTGCATTGTATCTGCTTCTCACCATAAAACTATCTGCAGTAGGACTAGTGGATGTATTATTCTTGAATGGTACTATTTCAAATTGTCATAACATTCTACTCATGCATGTAAATTCAAGTGATTATAATTTATCAAATGTTAATCCAATCACTTGGAACTATTTTTATCATCGTTGTCATCATCATCAGAATGATCAGAATTCTCGGTTTTTACTTGAATCCATTAATCATGTGGAGTAGAATTTGATGTTGGCCATATTAGCGTATGCTTGAAGCTTTAAATTTAAATTTCCTAATGTACTCTTCAAGGCAACTGGATTGGCACATTATAAATCACTGCCCTTTTACATTTTGACTTTTTCATGTTCAGTATACTGATTACCGACAGGGACAATATCTTAAATTTCAAATAAGATTTAGTTTCAAATCTTGCAGCTATTTAGGCTGATAGATATTTTTTCATTCATTTTTATATGAAAGTTTATGCCCAGTTGAGAATGTATAAGTAAATACCTTTAACCTTAGGTAGTGTTGTAGCATAACTAGGCTATTTCCTATATATGAAAATGATGGTTGAATTGCCCATATTACTTCAGATATACCATAGCAATTAGTCCTTGATTCAATTTTAAATTTTATGATTTTAACCTTTTAGGTTATTAATATTAGGTAAGTTGCAATAATTTTTGTTTGGCAGGAATTTGTAACCGGATGTCAGGGTTCTTCATCAGTATTTCCTGAAGAAATGAAGTGAATGCTGTACTTGATTGCTTTTCTTTTGTATGACATTTAAATGTATAGTTAAATTTGGGACTAATTTATTATTTCAACTTATTGTATCAGCTTTCACTACTGCTGAACTACGCATTTTCAATGCAATTTCATCTCTTTAAATGACAATTTGTTCCATCCAAGATTTTTAGGCATTATAGACTTCTGCTTTATCAGCCCTTTTATATCTTTGTTTTGCATGGGTAGTTATTTTCCTTAGGAAAATGGGTAACTTTGGTCATAGATTTTCAATAAGTGGCTTATTTTGTAATACATACATTTTAAATACTTTATCAAAATGAGAGAATTAGAATTTGTTCCTTTAGGTATTTAACAAACACCAACATTTAATTCTAGTCACTATTTCATTGGCACCTTGGAGATCAAACAATTAGTTGCAAAACAGTGTTGGAATGGATATAGCGTTAATTAGATCCTCACCCAAGGATACTTCTATTGTGTGCCATTTTTACACTTTGATATTGAAGTATAATGCAGTACAGAAAGGAGCCAAAAAGAATAAAAAAATATTTTTAATAAAATAGGTATATAGATATGAAATAAAGGAACGTTAAACCTCATTTTAGCTAATAAGAAGTGGAAGGTGCCGATTTTGTTACTTAGAAAGGGAATCTCCCTCCATAAACAAGTTTGGTAACTGCCCTACTGGGGTTATTTCTCTTTTTGTTCCTATTCAGGCACTAACAGATTCACAGACTTTACATATTTACATAAAACTGATCAAGAGAAGATTCTCTGTCTTGCTTTTATGAGTTTTTTTTTAAGTTATTTGATGGAATGTTAATATAAGACTGCCTTATCTGGGAGGTATTTTTCAGCCAGTGTAGCTCAACCCATCATATCTTTATCAATGAACTTGGTACAGGATTTCTCCATCCCCTTCCTTTTGTTATCTGGTACTGCACATTGTTTAAGTGTTTTCAACCACAAATTTATACTGTATTTTTCAAATATCCCCTACTGAATTTACCCTGCTTTATATTTCTTTGGACCTTCATTACTGCCAGTGGGTAAAGCTTCATTAAGGCTTAAAAGTATGCGTTGGAACACACTCTTATTCACCATACCTTCAATCCACAAGATTGAAGCCTTTGTTTTTAGTGAACAATACACCATTTACTTCACTTTAGCAAACAAAGTGAAAGAAAAGATTATTAGAATGGAATTTAGAAAATAATTGTGTAGTTTATACTGTAGTTATGAAAATTATTTTTCATTAGATATTTGGAAAAAAATCATTCAATGTCTTGAATCATTGTAACTAAATGTATTAAGTTAGCCTACCTGACTAGTACAGTGGTAATGTGTTTGCCTAGCATTCGCATGGCAGCAGATTGATCCCAGCGTGGGGCCGCGTGTCTAAGCTATTTACTGTGGAGGCCACTGCTGTGGTTCGGCACCACCTTGGGGGTTTGGGCTTGCCTGGCTGGTGTTCTGGCGAGTATCTATTCTGATGAAATTGGAACTGAAACCAGACTCCTTTACCTATCCATCCCTGTCATAAACTCTAGTGGGTTATCCAAAATAAACATGTTGAGCAGCGTAAATATATTGATAAGTGTTGCATTCCACTACTACAAATGTATTTGCACACGTATAGGTATGTTACAGTAATTTATTCATTTGCCAATGCAAATGAAATTGCCTATTTAACATTTCATGTTAGTCAACTAAGATTTATTTAAATATCAGATATTTTTTATTCCACATACATTAGAGGTACACTAACTACCATGCTCACTTACCTATTTCATCCATATTCTACACTTGCTCTGGCTTGTACCCTTTGGCAATAATCTCTCAAAAGTTTTACAGTGAAAGCCTTTGATGCTTTGTGATCTGCCATTGCTGTTTCCCCTGTTGATCCTCTTGTTCTTTCTTAAAATTAGCAAACCATCCTGTACTGCCTTGGAAAAGCATAGGTGGCATAGATATAGTATCATGACTTATGTTTGGTTATGGCTCCGAAAGAGTACTTTGTGAAAGCTTGAAAAATCTTGAGGGTCATGCCTTTCTGAATGACTTTAAGAAGGCTTTCTCCATCTGGAACATGGCCATGTTCATCACTATTTGCAAATGATTAGTACTGAGCAGGCTGCTTGCAGTTACAGCGCAAATGATTAGTGCTGAGCAGGCTGCTTGCAGTTACAGCGCAAATGATTAGTACTGAGCAGGCTGCTTGCAGTTACAGCGCAAATGATTAGTGCTGAGCAGGCTGCTTGCAGTTACAGCGCAAATGATTAGTACTGAGCAGGCTGCTTGCAGTTACAGCGCAAATGATTAGTACTGAGCAGGCTGCTTGCAGTTACAGCACCATGGATTTTGGTCTCCTTGATATACCACACATTACTGTACTCAACCAACGGTGGCAAAAGACAAACCTTTCCTACACCACTCAAGTACCTTGAACTTTTGCTTCAAGGTAGTCTCTTCCTTTGATAGTCAGGAGTAGGTTGGTAGAATGATTAACCTCTCAAAGCAATCTTTGCAAAAATAAGTTCCAGGTACACTTAATGGGAGCAGAGAGACAATGTATGCTCATACTATGGTAGGTGCAGCAAGACTCAGACTGAGGGTGGCCTGCTGTTTCCTGGGAAAGCAGTAGGGTAAAAGCAAAACAGAGCTGTCACAGAAGCTATGAGATGATGGCAAGGAACCAAATTTATTACCTGCATGAATTTGTGGGTCTAGCTAACAAATCTACAAAGCCCCAAAAGCCAAATATGCCAGTGGCAATGTGTCTTAAGAGTTCTGTAATGAATTTTTATTCATCTTATTCTTCCTTTTCTTATGGTGCATACAATATATATTTGGTTTATTGTTCTAGGTATCAGGAATCTCTAGTTTACTTCGTAATAAAGATTTAAAAACATCTTAACTCTGATGAGGTGACTTTTAATAATGACTCATTATTGCAGTGTAGCAAACTAAGGTTACTTAAGATTGTCCATTATAGATTTGAAATATCATAGGACATCAGATATTCCTTTTGAGAATTTGAAAGCAGCAATATTGCCATGGTTGTCTATAATTTGTAAAACCATGTGTAAAAACGATATCCCAAATCGGGAATACTGAAGCTCTGCAAAAAAATTTTAGTTTGACCATTCTCGCATTTTGGTAAATAAAGTATAATTGTTGTTTTCATAACAAAGACTTCGTGCTCTTGAAATTTATCAGATGATTGCCCTCAAATGTAATGTCCTTGCATGCGTATCTATTTAATCTTACTTTGTTAAACAAATCTTGTAATATGCTAAGTCAAGGTGAAAGAGCTTGCACTGAAAAGTTTCACATTCCTCGTAGCGTAGTCATACTCGTGTATGTATTTTGTCAACCTATGCCCCTATTATTATAGTTCTAGGAATTTCCGTACTATTCATTAATCTCTTGCTATTTTGACTACAGTAATTGCCTCATTATTCTCAGTATATTAGCTTACCATTTTATTTTGGGATGAAGTTTTCATGTTCCAGCCATTTGATCTAGTTCTTTTTCTTATTTCATTTTATGTATAATTATAACGTCTCCAGCCATGATTCTTGGGTTCTCTTTGATCAATATATTTTTTGCAGGCATGTCCAGACGAACTTTTAAAAATTTTTTCAAGTATTTTTACAATTCTTTAATGCATGTAAAAGTATTTAAATTTTTTCTGTATTTCAGGATGAATTTATGAAATTATTGTTTTTCAGAATCCTTGACTTTAGTATTTGTGGAGACCAAGAAAGGTGCTGATGCCCTAGAAGAATTTTTGTATCGACATGGTTACCCTGTTACCAGCATTCACGGAGATCGCAGTCAGCGAGAGCGTGAAGATGCTCTCAGAGTGTTCCGTTCTGGCCAGTGCCCTGTACTGGTTGCCACTGCAGTATGTTATTTTCTGTTACAGTACTTTGGAGAATATGAAATTTTTTTTTATTGGAGACCACTGTGTTTATTCATGGCAGGTATTTATCTTATTTATTTTTATTTTTAGGTTGCTGCTCGTGGTTTGGACATTCCACATGTTAAACATGTCATCAACTTTGATTTGCCTTCAGATATAGAGGAGTATGTTCATCGTATTGGTCGAACTGGACGTATGGGTAATTTGGGTAAGTACTGTGTACCTGTTGAAGGGAAGCAATTAATCATTTGAAATCAGATAAAGCATTGATATAAAATAACTAAGGTACAGTAATTAGTTTGCGAAGAAAACTTGTAAAGTTAAACTTACAAAACAGTGAGAAGAATTTGCATTTCAGGACTTGCCACAAGCTTCTTCAACGATAAGAACCGCAATATGGTTCGTGATCTTGTGGAGCTATTGCAAGAAGCCAAACAGGAATTACCCAAGTGGTTGGAAGCCATTGCATCGGAGAGTCGCTGGGGTGGTGGAGCACGCGGACGCACTGGTGGAAAGCGCTTTGGTGGTGGATTTGGATCTCGAGATTATCGCCAGGCTGACCGAAGCAAAGCTAGTCATACTACTGGCCCTGCAAGGCCTGGTGGAGGATTTAGCAACTTTGGTGGTGGTTAGTTATTGTGGTATTTTTATTTCTTTTACACTGTAACATTTGAACAGGTAAGTCCAATTTTGTTATTTTTGCAGTTTAAGTTTGAAAATAATGA
Organism: Palaemon carinicauda; assembly: GCF_036898095.1. Taxonomy (NCBI): domain Eukaryota; kingdom Metazoa; phylum Arthropoda; class Malacostraca; order Decapoda; family Palaemonidae; genus Palaemon; species Palaemon carinicauda. Next base: position 82,759,145 of record NC_090732.1, on the reverse strand, counting down.
ACTGTTGAAAGGTGGTTCCTTCATCCCCAGTTTTTTACCTTGTGAGGAGTAGTGCTCTCAGTGCACATTACGTGGTGCACTGTAGGCATTAATTATGGGTCGTGCTTCCAACTGGACTTGCTTTATATCATTCCACTTTACCTAGGTAATGCTTCCTTCCACTATGCTGTTCAAACTGCTTTACCTTTTAACTCTGGTTTTTTCCCCAAGAGTACTTAGCCCAAAACCAGAAATCCAATCCTATATCCCAACCCTATGACAGCTTAACCTTATTACATTGTTCAGAATTTATTCCTTGAATTTTGGTTGTGCAAAAATTACTAATTATAAGGTTGTATCATTCTTCCTTTCAACCCTTTGAGTGCCAACTCCTCACCAAATGATTTGGTACTCAAGCCACAGTTTCCTTTTTCTTTTGGATATTTTACTGGATTCATCTTGGCACAAAATCTATACAAGATTAGGCTTTACAATATGTTTTATATTACTAAATAAATTCCCATTACATTGATATATTATGTTGAATATATTGTAAGGTTTTCATATGCCTGAATAATAGAGGAAAAAATTATAAATACTAGACATAAAATATACCCAATGGTAGCAAAGAGAGTAGAAAAATTGTATGTAAACTATGTCCAATAGTGGTCAAAGGGTCAGTTGATAATGGTTCTTGATTTATTTCTGGCCAATTGAAAAAGATTTTTTTGTTTACGTTTAGACTTGAAAATATTTATAACCAACCAACAGAACCAATCTGTCATCAACTAATTATTTTTTACCAAAATTGAAATTTAATGTTGATCCTCATGTTTTAATTGTTGAAGAAAATATGAATAAACAGTAAATAGATGAAAGCTAAAAAGTTGTAGGTGTAATATGTCCCCGCATTCCCTTTGAGCTTAATTATGTTGTACTTTTTTTTCATAATATCCTTTTTCCTTCAAGGAGCAAAAATCTTTTATGTCATCTGATAAATCTTATCCCTTTGCACTTGACAGGTGCCCTTTGTTTCTTATTGCAATATTTTGATATTATTTGCACTTGAGAAATGAAAATCCTATCCTTTGTTCAGTTTGTACATACAATACTAACAATATATTCAGTCTCCTAAGTAATCATGAAATGACTTGTGCAGGAGTCAAGAGATCAAAGTAATGTAGCTCTGCTAAATATTTATGAAAGCACTAAATGACCACCTGAAACCAGTGCCTTTCCTCAGAAGTCCTAGATTTATGATAAAATTTAATCTTCAGGATGTAGTGCCACCATTGCACGTTCATTTTAGGCATTGCTTTGGTGTCTATGTAGCCTTTCCCTCTTACACCTCTGCTATAAATGACTCTGTCCCCATCCCAGGGGTGTTGCCCAAATTCAGAAATCTATTCACTACAATAGTTTGACACATGAAATAATGTTTCATTGCTCATTGTTATATCTAACTAAAGCATTGCTTGCCAAGTGAGCATTATTAGTAAAGATTAGTATCATGACTAGTATCTCTTACACTTCCCCCTTTTGACTTTCTTAAGCCAAAAGAAAAGATTTTTTCTTTATATGGCAAAAAAAAAGGTATTTCATTAAATCAAAATATTAAGGTATAATGAGGTGTAACTAAATTACTCAATAGTTTGCATAGCTTGGAACTCGCTATTAGTGCCAATAATTGAATTGGATTGTGTCAGTTGAGTGGAGGGTAATTGAAGTGAGGCCGATTCATTGATGAAAGACCTGTGTCGTTAACCATTGGCTCTTCCATGTTCAGAGAGTTCGACCCGGTGAATATACGTGCAACTTGAGTTTCTAGTTGTGCGATAGCGCAACAATTTGCGCTTTGCTACTGCCACTCACAAGTAACCTTTAAACAAGCTGTATGACAATTGGGTGCATACCATTGGTATCCCAAAAGAGTAGGAAAGGAATCTCAAATGTTTTGCAGTAGATGTTCCCTGTTACCAAATAGACAATACTATCGTAATTATGTTTGCAAGAGAAGCGGTAAGGTAGATCTCAGACTTGAAAGTTGCTGGAACAGATTTTATCGAGTCGCCTAAAAAGAGCTTTAGTGGGTAATATAATTAAAACAAATCATTACACTGTAATGTCCATTTAGATTTAGGCCATATATTCCTTATACGTATGCAAGACTGATTTATGTGACCAAATGAACATATTCTGACATATATATTCTTTTTACTATTCCTTCTTCATTAAATAGAACTTTTCCTATCTTCTTTTTTTCCTTTTCGTATGGTTGCTGCAATTCTTTTATTTTTCTTCTCTCGTCATTAAGGTTAGTACAGTAAAGTAAGAAATGGCAAATACTTAAGACATCAACTGATTAAGCCTGTGTTGATTTTGGCCTTGTAAATTAGTGGCTGCTGGTGATGTGGTCAAATAAAAGTTTAGGTTGTGATTTATATAGTTTTAATTGTAGTTTTAGTTCGTGTTAGAGGAAATAGGGGACAAGGTAATCTTTGAGTACGACATTGTGGAGTTTTTTATTTTAAACTAATTTAGGTAGTTTGTTACCAAAAGCTAGAATAATGGCAGGTCTACAGTATTAATTCATTTTATTTGAAAACTATAAATGATTTCATCCCATCACTGACAACCCCACTCCATTAGTGTGTGGGAGTCAGCAATATGTACATCATGTGAGGTTCATGATAATAAACTTGAAAGTTGATAATAAAATTTGCTACTTCTATACAGTACTCTTGATATTCATATTTATGCACAACCTCCTCGCTGCTGCTGATAATAGTTTTGACCAAGGTCTATAGAAAAAAAAGAGGTCAACCCACAGGTAAATTGTGGGGGAGCAGGGATTAGAGGGTAAGTTTTGTGATGTCATTGAGCACCAGTTGCCAGCTAGAAACACAGTTCAGTCAGAGCTTCCTTTGCAAAAGTTCATTATTCTTCATTATATGGTTAAGGATAACATAACTATTTCAGAAAAATTGTTAGATTTTGATGACTGGAGGTCGTGATAAAATACTGAGAAGGTTTTTAAGAAAAAGTAGGTTTTAAAAAGTTGCATATAGGAAAGAAATATTATTTAAATTCTATCTGGAAATATTCAAACTCCAAATGTACAAATAAGCTGCGTGCATTCATATATATAGATACAGTCTTTACACTAATAATTTACTAATGAATATACACTAAAAAAAAAAACTAATAAGGTTTTACAAATTGTTTCCAGTACCAATTGCACAGCTAATTTTACATTTATACACAAAGCCACTGACATTTGCGTTTCTCCAAGTTTATATGATTTTTTTTTCAAATTGCTTTTATTTCTCTTTATAAGTTCTCATACCAAACAACAGTGGACAAAATCAGTCACTTAGCTATTAGTTTCATGAGATGAAGAGCATCAGCAAAGACAGGTAACGCGATCAGTGATGCTGAAATATACACACTTATGCCTAAGGCTTTCCATAACCTAACATTTGTAGGACCTAGGTCGTTAAATATAAACACTTGGAAAACTCGCTAAATTCTATCTTAATGATAGTAAATTTTTTGGAGCATAAAGAATATCTGAAACTGTCATAACTATATTTTTAGGCAATGTGATATTTTTTTTTGTGCTTAATTTAATAACAGGCTTTGAAATTTATGGTTTGATATCCAATATACTAACCCAACTATGTAACGTAGAAATGGAGGAGAAGAGTTGAATACTAAACACCAGCTTCCTTGCAAGCAAACTGTAAAATAGTAAATACTGGAAAACAAAGGCTGGTAAATTAGAGCGTAGTATGGTGTGACGTCAGCAGTCACCGCATGGCTAGTTTGCACAGTAGAGGACGCAGTTTGTGTCGCTGATGGGTAGACCTCTTATTCGATAGACCTTGGTTTCAACTTTGACTGAAGATGAAGACGGTATGGCTTAGTCAATCCATCGTTATTGCCATTAGCTGCTAGATTGTCTCATTGCTAAGTGTCAATCCAAATAATTTTTGAGAGAGGAATTCAGGTGATTAAAGAAGTAAGTTGATTACCTTTACAGTTGGCTGATCTTGCTAACAACTTTGAGCTATCCTACTTATGTATCAAGAATTCCTATGGCTGTCTAAATAATAAAGTATTGTACTTTAAAAAAAATTTTCCACGCAGGTTCTTATGAAAATTTCTATCTAGTGGACTTACTGTAATTATTTTTAATTAGTAAAATATATTTACTTACCCCAATATACTAATCTTCCAGGCAAGCAGTAGTTTTCATACTAACACATTAAGGTGAAGGAGAAAGCCTTCAAATTTTCTTGTACTGTAGTTATCTACCTATTGTATAAACAATATATAAGGATCAGAAATTGCCTTTAATTATAAACTTGTCTAAAGCTTTTGTAGCCACCATGAAAAGGTTATCTTGTCGCTGGAGCTTGGTAAAAGCTGAATTGAAAAGGAGTGTGCTTTTTACATGAATATTGGCAAATCTACAAAATTGAGAGCAGATGACTGCAAATCGAATCAAGTGGTAAACTGTACCTGTATTAGAGTAAACAGTGGGCAGTTTCAGTACTTCAAAATAAGATAAATCTTTTATTGTAAATTTTATTTGAGAATTTTACTTGGTCAGTATCTAAAAGGAGCCTTAAAATTGAAAACAAATTTTATTAGTTTTATTGATTTTGTGTACTCTTTATTTTGTGAGTATTGAATTTTCATCAAATCAATCCTTATCTAATGCATCATTACATTAAAGACGTACTTTACTTTCAAATTATTTAAAAGTAGCCAAAAATAAAGTGATTTAATTTACATACAATTATAGCACTACAGTATTTTATAATTTGTAATATTTTTTGTGGCCTAGCCTTGCCTTGGTTTAGTCTGTATACCAAAATTTTGCTGATGATCACAATATCCTTGTATAGCAATGAGATGTAAATAAATTGAGATTCAAGACATACCCTTAAACATACGTTTAGTGCATAACACAGAATCTAATCTAAAAATTGATAAAAACTAGGGTTTTTTTAGCCCTTAATTTTTAAAGATATTTCTTTATGGAAGTTTCAATTAATTTTCATGTGCAGATTAGTGTACAGTGAACCCTCGCTACTTCGCGGTTCGACCATCGCGGATTCACCACTTCGCGGATTTTTTTCATAACCCATGTCTATACATATATTGCGGATTTTCCGGAAATATCGAAAATACCGCGATGTGACCGATGGTGCGAGATTGGAGAAAGTAAGGAAAATTGAATCATGATTGATTTTCAATATAAATGAAACTTTGAGGAGCAACAAAGATATCATTTGTTAGAGAGATAGAGAGAGGTAAGGAATGGGAGGTAGTGAAAAGTAGCCCACACAGAGAGAGAGAGAGAGAGAGGGAGAGAGAGGGGGGGGGTTTAAATGTAATAAACAAAAAAATTTGATAGGTTATAACACATTGGTGCTTATGTAATATCAACTGTATACTGTAGACGGTTTGAATAAGTTAAGAAATGGTATAAATGATACTTTGTTAGTGTATTCGTACACACTCAAGAGCGGCAGCTAGATGACAGCTGATCTAATCACAGCCAAAAGTAAAAAAAAAAAAAAGTCAACAATACTCGATTTTTAAAACACACCCGAAATTTAAAAACAAAAGTACACGCTTTCTTAATGTGCAATTAACTATTTAAAGAGTGGCAATTTTCTAGAATAAAATGATATTTCCCAAAAAATAGTGGTTTGCTGATGAAATCGGATGCCCTATTTTTGGCTATGATTGAAATGGATGTAGACTCGGCCTAATTATTTCATTTCGTATTTAATTGACACTAAGAAAACTAATTTTAGTTTCTTCATCTAAATGTAAGTATTGTATAACACGAAGAGAGAGAGAGAGAGAGAGAGAGAGAGAGAGAGAGAGAGAGAGAGAGAGAGAATGAATCAGCTGTTGTACTCAAATGGCGTGTTTTTGTTTCGTGAGAATTTCATCGCCACGACTTTAACAACAACATACTGTACTGAACTTTACAGTATTATACAGACTACTGTAATATGATAAAGTAAAATATTTGTAATCTATTTTATATGAAATGGGGCTATTTTTGTTTTGTTTAAAATTTACATTTACGTATGTAAAACAACTCTCTCTCTCTCTCTCTCTCTCTCTCTCTCTCTCTCTCTCTCTCTCTCTCTCTCTCTCTCTCTCTCTCTCTCTCTCTCTCGTAGATTGTTTTCCTGCTTTGCTACGTATGTATGATTTTATATAGATACGGTAAATAATATTTGTAATAACATATTTTATAAAAGCTTTTACTGTAATATCATTATTTATCACTTTCATCATGCGGGTTAAATTCCTTAGTTTGTTTACTGAGCGTACTTTATGACGCCGTCGTTTCAGGCGGCGTCATAAAGAAAAAAATTTCATTTGGAAGTCCTAAGAAAAATTAAGTAAAACATTAGTAATAACCAAATCAACATACTGTACTGAATAATCAATATAATTGATGCAAAAACTAACCTATAAACAGATGTGTAAATGCGTCTGTTTCTTCATTAGGATCAGAGATAAACGTAAACAAAACATTGGTTGCCATTTTTTATCGTGCTTTTTGGCGTGTTTAGGAAACGCATGATATAAAGTCGCCTTTAATATTTGTGCCTGTTTTAGTTTAGGGTACTGTATTACATGCATTAAGTGTTCTGTACATTAAAGGGTAGTTTGTTAACAGTACTACGTACAAGGGAAGGTTTTAAAAGTCTGAATATACATGTTAAATAAATAGGTAAATATGGTGTTACTACTTCGCGGATTTTCACCTATCGCGGCCGCGTCTGGAACCTATCTACCGCGATAAACGAGGGTTCACTGTATTGTATATATTAACCCTTTCAATTCCACCCTACAGGAGAAACAACTGTTACAGTTCTCAATTCCCTTGCTCTATTTTCGAGTGTCTTTTACAGCTCAAACTTTGTATAAAATTTTAAGAAAAAGTAAATGAAAGAAAATCTGTATGTAGAATAAGTTAACAAGGCTTAAAGGGAGTGGAAGTCCTCGGACATAGAATGTCTTGTGTGATTCAAAGGTTTAAATTCCTATCACAGTCCTAGGGATTTTAAAATACTGTATAAAGAAGAGGTCTTTTAAGAATGATAAAAGTTTTTGGCGATATTTATGGTTGATAAATATTCTTTTTCCTTGCAGCTGCCCCACATTTCAACCATTATGGAGGAGGTTATGGAGGCTTCAGTGGTGGAAACAGTGGTTATAACAACTACAACGCTTCCGGGGCCTCGGGGACGGATTGGTGGGGTAACTGAGCGCTGGTAGCGGGAGCTTGGGCACCTTGCCACCTTGTGCAAAACTTGTTATATCTGGGACCCTACAATTAGTGGAAGTGCAGTGTTTGCTTTTCTTAGTTTAGTTGGGGGAAGTGTAACAACCACAACCTCCCACTTGTTAGTTTATAAGGTTATTTTTGCCTTCCCCCAGCAAAAAGTGTTTGTTGATTACGTATACTTTACAGACAGTAAGTGGAACTTTCAGTGAAAATATGCTTGAAGCTGGATACCATTTATCGTATTTTTTTTTTTCTAATTATTCTTATCACTGACAAACGTTTTCCCATCATAGTGTAATTACCTCTTCATATATTGACACAATTTTTCCATGAATAGTGTTTAACATACTCGTCCCCAGAAACAAGTGACCACAAAGTGGCATAGAAAAAGTTTCAGCAGCAGTCAAACTTTTAAGTGTTGTCAATGTCCAAACCCTGCTGACTGTTTATGCAGATAATGAACCACAATGTTGCGGGGTTCTCCTTTAAGCTTGAAGTTTTCTTATGTCACAAGCTTGGAACTTTGTCTTGAATATGTTGACCTTGACCGAAAAGGCTCTGTCTTGATGTTAACTGCTAGAAAATCTGCATCACAAACCAAATAGGACTTTATTTTGAAAAAGGACTTTTATATTTTATATCTTATTTTTGTGTGTGTGACTTTGCAATCAAGAGGAGGGGCCTCAAAATGATTATAGTTGGTCTCGCCTCTTATCCATTTTCATGGGTATAGAATAACCATGATCTACTGTGTAGCACTGAGGATTGTAAGCCCTTTTTAATATATTACATAATTAATTTTTTTCTTTCTGATGTAAAGGTGATGATGTAGAGACAGGTCAGATGTGTAACATTGTTTTACAATCCCTTTGATCCTAACTGCCAAGGTTGGCTGCTGTTAACTTTTGTGTCTGGATATTTAATGTAGCGGTGGTGTTGCTGGGTGAGATCAGAATGAACCTCTACCTATATTGTCGTGGAGGAAGAGAGGAAAAAATAATAAGAATTTTCTAATTTAAGTGAGAGATCATTGGACCACCCAGGCAACAGCAACGTACACACTGTTGCGTTCATTAAGGTATTATAATATGTAGACTTCTGTAGCATGGCTTTTGGGAAGTTTAATTGAGTATTTGATATTTTGCCGTCCCTTTTGATTGTAGCATTGAGGAAGCCTCTGGAGCAGCTGTGATGAAATATCACTTAAGTAATGATGGCTCAGAAGAAAAATTTGAGTAACTAAGTAACCTGTCAAATTACATTTGAATTTAGCCCAAATATATACACTGTTATGTTGGTCTTTATTTATATTTATATATGTAGATTAATATTTAGAGGATTGATTCCTCAAGAGGCTCTGCATGGAGATATCTATGTCTCTCCTTCTGGTTTTGAAGACCCCACTGGTTTTTACTTTAGTTTGGTTGGACTTGGGTGCTGGTTGCAGCATCCTCTACACAGTAGCGGCCAGAGCCGCAAAACATGGCCGCAGCATCACTCAAGCCTGGTCTCTTGAAGGCAGTGGCTAGCATGTTGCAGTAATGATCCATCCCTGAGTCATACAAATCACCTGAATTATCTCAGGGCTTAGGCTTATCCAGTGTTCGACAAATGTGTTCTGTCTGGTGACGTCACAGACTGGGCAGGGAGGCATCGCTGAGAGAAGTAGCAGCGGTGTATTGATGCATCTCTTTACTATAATTATAATGTGGCACATTGCAGCCTTCTTAGGTGTTAAGTCAAACGTCTTGTAAATTACAAGAAGGCCATGTGTACCTGTATTATTCACTTTGGCGAACACTGCCGTTATTACTGTGATATAGTTTGTTGCCCGCGACGAGGCGGGTTATTGGGTGCGGGGCCAGGTTTGGGTTGTGGCAGAGAACGCCCCCGGCAGAGGGCTGCCAGCTCTTCCCTGGCATAAGCTAGCAGGTTTGAAGCAGCATGTACTGATAGCAGTCAAGGTACAGCCCACATTCCACTTTTATCATCATATCCTCCACAAATGGTTATAGTTATTTAATTTTTTGTAATCTCAGTCATAGTCTGAGCATTGCCAAAGATATGTTAGTTTGTATGTTCATGTACAAATGTCTTTATTTAGTGATCCATATTTGTTATTGTAGATGATGCTGCATAGGCAGACACTGCTTATGCTCCCTCAGACTAACTCTAGTCGGTGATGGCGCACTGTTCCTTTTTTATAAGCAAGCAGGAGTTGTGTGTGAGTGCAGTAAGAATTTGGCTCCTGGTTCCTAGTGAACAAAGTGAGTGCCCTTAGATCTGACTGTTAGGGCATTTTCCCAAGCTAATGTTTCTGCTCCTTGTAACACGGTGCTAGGATTAACTGTTTTATCCAGGAGCTTTTGATCAGGTACAAAGTTAGCACAATGATCTGTTAGAGATATTTACTGTGTTCAAAACTAATCTGGTGATTTTTTTTTCATTTTAATTATAAGCACTGCTCCTGCAGTGGGATGCTGCATTGCATTGTTAGCTAGGGTATACAGTATGAATATACATAATAAATTTTGCAAAATTTTAACTGCTCATGGTACAATGATTTGTAGGTGTGTACAGATGTGGATTTTATGTAACTTGCTTGTTGGTTATTAGCCAAATGAATATTATAGTTATGATTATATATGTAGAATTATTGAACCAACATGAATGTCACTTTTTGAAATGTGTGGATATATAGGCAACTTATAATAGGGTTGCGTTGCTCCCTTGCAAGTGCTGTCAACCACCACAAACCAATCAATACTTTTCAGCTTTAATGGTATAGCAAAAGAAAGTAGTCTCAAAAGACTTTTTATGCGAAATATCTGTTATACTGCTCTTTTGGCTTGATTGTCAGCAGTTGTAGATGGGAGCTGAGAGGGAAATTAAACTTTCCACCAAGGAAGAGCAACGTCATCTTCCGGGCCCTGCGAGAGCTTTAATCATTAGCTCTTCCGGGAGGGTCAGGAAGTGGTCCTCATCATTTCCCATGGAAAGAAAAGTGTACCTAAAATATTGGGGAAATATACCTGGGGGGTCTCTGCGCCAGATATTGTGTAGATAAAATGTACTGTCTTTTTATACAAGATTATAAAATATTTTTTATTTCTCTCATTTCTAGAAATTAAGGAGAGATTCACATTGATAGGGATGGCAAATTACAGTCTACTACTATACTATTATATTCACTCTGGCATTTAGAACATTTATGAACCTAGAAAATGTATTCAAAGCTTTATCAAAGTCAAATAAAAATTGTAAAATATTTTGTGTTTTATGTCCAATTGTATGTTATTGTATGGTTTCAAGAATATCAAATGATTATACCTAATGATTTGTGAAGGAGAGTAAGACAGTTTTTTTTTTTCTTAAAAGCCAACTAAGATAGGAGACTGACAATTAATCATCAAATAGTGCAAGATTACTAACTAGTTAATTTTGAATTTGATGCACTTGTACCAATCCCTAGTTTTTTGTTGATCAACAGTAATTATTTTAATCTTTTGTGGATAGTATTATATATCTAAAACACTTAGCCCCCAAAATGGGTGGATGTTGGGCACCAAAATAAATTAGTTTGCACTCATTCACAAACTTGACGGCTCACTGAAGGTAAAGGTTGATTTTAGAAGGTGGCCCAATAATTTTATCAGTCTCAGTGTATTGACAGCTGTTAATGGCTTGCTTTGATGGTGACATTTTTGTCGATATGGGGTCTGTTAAGGGGTTTGTGTGCAACATAGGCTCTGTTTAGAGGTTATGTGCAATATGAGTAAAAAAATCCCTGACCATCCTATCAAACTTTAAAATAGCAAAAGAGCTTGATCGATGTGTAAGATGGCAATATTTTAGATGCCGTCCTTTATTTTTATGAACCTCTCTTGATCTACAGACAGTATTGCTGCTTCTCCAGAAGCTTAGTTTGATCGACATTTACCTGTAAAAATTTTTAAAATCCTTTTTCTTATGAAACATGCCAGTGTCTGTCATGTAGTAGTTTCTCAGTCTTGTCAGTTGTGTTCAGACGTCTCCAGAATGTTTGCTGCTTGTGCTTCAAGATGCATTCCCGTTTTTTTTAGCAATTACTACGTTAAGTGTGCTTGGAAAATGTTTCGAGGAGATCATGATCAATAATCACTTAATTTGGTTTCATGGGTATTACTGTTATTTAAATAAACATTGTCAAGAGTGCATTTATTATTATTATTATTATTACTTACTAAGCTACAACCCTAGTTGGAAAAGCAGTATGCTATAAGCCCAGGGGCTCCAACAGGGAAAATAGCTCAGTGCGGAAAGGAAAAAAGGAAAATAAAATATTCTAAGAAGAGTAACAACAATAAATACCTCCTATATAAACTATAAAAACTTTAACAAAACAAGAGGAAGAGAAATAAGATAGGAGAGTGTGCTCGAGTGTACCCTCAAGCAAGAGAACTCTAACCCAAGACAGTGAAAGGCCATGGTACAGAGGCTATGGCACTACCCAAGACTAGAGAACAGTGGTTTGATTTTGGAGTGTCCTTCTCCTAGAAGAGCTGCTTACCATAGCTAAAGAGTCTCTTCTACCCTTACCAAGAGGAAAGTGGCACTGAACAATTACAGTGCAGTAACCCCTTGGGTGATGAAGAATTGTTTGGTAATCTGTGTTGTCAGGTGTATGAGGATAGAGGAGAATATGTAAAGAATATGCCAGACTATCCAGTGTGTATGTAGGCGAAGGGAAAATGAACCGTAACCAGAGAGGAGGATCCAATGTAGTACTGTCTGGCCAGTCAAAAGACCCCATAACTCTCTAGCGGTAGTATCTCAACGGGTGGCATTACATTACCTCTCTTGGAAATGTAATTCTTCTTATGCAAAAACAAATCTTTTATGGGTATACTCTAGCATGTGAGCTGGTATGGTCGATAAAGATTCAACCAATATGGCACCACCCTACTTGCCCGTGTGGCGGTACGACAGGCTGGGTTGGGGCAGGGAACCACTCTTAACTCTCCCCATTCCAAAGTCTTCATTGCTTCTGTGCCAATTGTTTTGCTCATCTTTCTGAATGAGTGCGAAGCAAGTGTGTTTTTTGTGGACTTCAGTGTGGAAGGATGGTCCATGTGGGACTTACATGAGTCATTTGGAAGTTGAGACACTTGTGAGTCCAATGTTAGGATTGTAGGGAATGGGAGAAATTTCATGTATGTAAAAAGAAATCTAAATGAGATCATTCTCCTTCACTGCTTCAGGAAAGAGCCTTTGTCATTAGGTCGGACGGTGACTCGAGGTTTATCCTGAAGAGGCGGATTCTTCTGCCTACCATTGAGGTAGATCCTACATTGGAGGTCGATCTCCTTGATGCTACTTTGTATCTGGTCGTTGAGTGTGCTCCAACTGATGCTTGCCACAAGACGGCTGAGAAGCGTCTAAGGTTTCGCCACGCTTTAGCACCCAGGACTATAGACCTGAGATCTCTAAGGGAGTTCTCATGTTATACACATTGGGGTTTGACTTTGTTTTGAATTGTGTTCACTTGAACACATCTAAAGTTTTTGAAAATCTTTTGGCAAAACATCTACATAACTTTGCTAAAGGTAATCATCTGTTCCCTAGTCAGTTTGGCTTTCATAAAGGCCTTGGAGCATGTGATGGCCTCACAATCTCCATTGCTGCACTGGAAGTTCATACAATTGACCTTTGTGTTAGTGCTCCCTTTGATCGTGTTAATCATGAGGCCCTTGTTTTCAAACTCAAACAGTTGGGAGTGAATGGGTCTTTTCTTAGCATCATTATTTAATTTTCAAGTAATAGATTGCAAGGAGTTTTTCTTGATGGGCACCATAGTGAGTATAGGAATGTGATATCTGGTGTTCCTCAGTGTAGTGTTCTTGGCCCATAAACTTTCATACTATATACACATGACATGGTTTTACCCAGAAAACAAGCTCTTTGCATATGCAGATGATGCTAGTCTGAATGTAGATATGAGTTTGCTGAATCCCTTAATAGAGATTTAGCTACAATTTAGTTCATGGTGCAAATTATGGGGCATGTAGTTGAATCCTAACAGTCCAAAGTGTGATTGTGAGTAGGTTGAGAACAATGGTTCCTCAACATCCAGATCTCAACCTTGATAATGTTTCTCTGTGACCATTTTGTGATTCTCAACAGCAAATTTACTTTTGAGAAACTATTAGGTCTGTCTCTTCTTCAATTGCATAAAAAATTGGCTTTGAGAAAGTCTCTTCAGAGTTTTGGTGATCAATCTACAGTATTCTGAATTGCTTTAATTCTTTCATTCTACCTTGTTTCAAGTATTGTTCTCCTGTCTTCTCTTAATTTGTTAGACTGGAACTTGCATTCTATTAAATTTATTATTCCAGATCTAGTTATTACACATTTGTTCAGTTAGTTCATTATACATGTTGCTTAAGATCTTTCATAATTCTGACTAGGTTGTTTCAAAATATTGGTTCTAATTGGCACATTATTTTTTCTTTATTGGGTTTTCCTTGTAAATCTTTTCAGATAGTGTTTTACATTTGAATTGAAGTGAATGAGAAAACAAGTCCATGTCTCGATATAAGCATCGAAAAATTTATATGATTGCATTAAGTTAGGATATGACAACAATATATTATGATGACGAGCACTTAGAGCACACAAGAATAAGTACATACACTTAAATATCCTAAGGCACTTCCCCCAATTTTTGGTAGTGGCTGACATCGAACAAATAATAAAAACGGCGGGGTGACCTTTTCCACTGTAAGTTCCTCCCAGCTTGACCAGACACTCAACCGAGTTTGGCTGGTACTGCTAGGGTGCCACAGCCCACCCTCCCCCGTTATCCACCACAGGTGAAGCTTCATAACGCTGAATCCCCTACTGCTGCTACCTCTGCAGCAGTAGGAAGAATTAGTAGTTCTGCAAAAATAAACAAGTCGACCTTACCCCGTATATTCGGAACACTCACGTATTCAATAAAAATTTTTTTTGGAGGATCCTCGTACTCTGGCAATCAAAACATGGATCAATTCTAGGGATTAACAACTTAAAAATGTGCAAAACACTAATGTAAACAATAATCAATGCTTCCAAAAAGTCGAACCATTTTTTAGACTAAACGGGCAAGAAGTTGACTTGCCAAGTTTACGAGGTGTCCCAAGGGGGAACCGGGAAGAAAGGTTGGCACTGTTCATTACAGCACCTCATAGCACAAAAATATTCATATAAAAGATACAAATTATCTATTGATTATTATTACATAAATTATTTAATTCAGATTGGTACAATTAACTAGGTGGGTAGAAGGAATTATGTAGTTGTCATGGGTGACTTAAATGCTAGAGAGGTAGGTGTCATTGGGAAGTATGGCGTACCAGGTGAAAATGAGACTGGTAGATGTGTGTGTTGAACAAGAGATGGTAATAAGTGCTAGCTTTTTTAAAAAGAAAGATAAAAATAAGTATACATGGGTAAGAGTGGCAAATGGAAGAGTAGTAGAAAGGGCATTAATGGATTATGTGTTGATAACTAAAAGAATGTTTGGAAGATTGAAAGACGTGCACGTATTTAGGGGTATGGCTAACGGTATGTCTGATCATTTTTTGGTGGAAGGAAAATTAGTTGTAGCAAAAGAGTGGGGGAATAGAGTAGGTGGATGTAAAAGGGAGCTAGTGAGGGTTGAAGAGCTAATAAAACCGGGGCTAAAAAGTAAATATCAGGAAAGGTTGAAAATGGCATATGACGAGGTGAGAGTAAGAGAAACTAGTAATTTAGAGGAGGAGTGGAAGTTAGCAAAAGAAAATTTTGTTGGGATTGCAAGTGATGTATGTGGCAAGAAGGTTGTTGGAGGCAGCATGAGGAAGGGCAGTGAATGGTGGAATGAAGGAGTGAAGGTAAAAGTGGAAGAGAAAAAGAGGGCTTTTGAAGAATGGCTGCAGAGTAATAGTATAGACAAGTATGAAAAATATAGAGAGAAAAATGTGGAAGTAAAGCGCAAGGTACGTGAGGCAAAGAGGGCAGCTGACCTGAGGTGGGGTCAGGGACTGGGTCAGTCATAAGAGAATAAGAAGTTGTTTTGGAAAGAAGTGAAGAGAGTAAGGAAGGCTGGCGCAAGAATTGAAGAGACAGTGAAAGATGGAAATGGAAGGTTGTTAAAAGGAGAGGAGGCAAGGAAAAGGTGGGCGGAATATTTTGAAAGTTTGCTGAATGTTGAGGATAATAGGGAGGCAGATATAATTGCTGTTCCAGGTGTTGAGGTGCCAGTGATGGGAGATGAGAATGAGAGAGAGATTACAATAGAGGAAGTGAGGAGAGCACTAGATGAAACGAGAGTAGGAAAAGCATCTGGTATGGATGGTGTGAAAGCTGAGATGTTGAAGGAAGGGGGTGTGACTGTACTTGAATGGTTGGTGAGATTGTTTAATATGTGTTTGTTCCAACACAAATACTTACCGAGAATTACTTCCTTAGGAGGGTCCTTGACCTCTCAATCTCGACCAAGATTTTCCCTCGCTACCCCTCTATCTCGCTCCATATAGTTTCTACCCCCGCCGCCAGGATAAGCCCTGCGGCCCGGATTAAGGCAGGTCACTGCTTTCCCGGGTCAGGATGTTCATTAAGTTCTTGGTCGTGAGATGTGAAACATCTCACCCTCTCGCTTAACTCTCGATCCTTTGGCGCGTTGTGATCCCACGTGTTTCCAGTGTGGGGACTAGTGTTTTTTCTGCGATAGTGCGTTTTCGCAAAGTGTTCTCAGTACGTTCCCCTTGCGTATATCCAGTGTTCCTGTAACTCATTAGTGTTGGCTCTTCGTGTGCGAACGATGGAGCATGTGCGTCGTTGCCCTGGTCCTAGAGCAGGAAAGTCGTGTGGGGCTTTCCTCTCTAAGCCAGAAGTGGACCCTCATTCCCTTTGTTCCACGTGCAGGGGTAAAGTTTGTTCCTCCTCGGACACGTGTCCCGAGTGCGTGAGTTGGGACGGCATTCAGTGGGTACGGTATAGTACCAAGAAAAAGAAGTCGTCGAAGCGTTCCCCCAAGAAAGTGAGTGGCGTGTCCTCTTTACAGTCGGTCAGTGATCGGTCCGACGAAGCCTCGGCCTCTCCGTCTCCTTCGCAGAGGAGTGGGCAACAAGCCCCCAGTGTGATTGTTAGCCATAGTGTTCTCCCCGGTGAACCCAGTGTGAGGGAGGAACCAAGGGCTGGCCCCTCTGGAGAGAACGGAAGGGCCGCTAGTGCTTCGGGGGAATCGGGCCACGTGGCAGGGGATCACGCTTCCTCAGAAGACCCAGTGTGGGGCAGTGTGGCTATTTCAGACTCCCCCCCGCCCTCGTGGGCCGGTGCGTCGGGTTCTCCCCCGCCAGAGGACAACCACGCTAGAGTTCGTCGCCCGAGTAGCGATGCCTTCGGGTGGAAATTGCCGAAGACTCCGGGGAGATCACCGCTAAGGATGGACGTGTCCCTGGGTCCCTGGCCTCCTAGCAGGGACAGAGTAGACTCGGTGCCCTCGATCTCTACAGCAGTTCCCGAGGACTTCCTCCAGCACCCTGTCTCGGACGATCGACGGCGAAGAGCCTCCCCCGCGCATCACTCGAGCAGTCGTTACGCGAGGAACGTGGCGCCCTCGGACTCTTCGGAAGCAGATTCATCCTCCGGAGGAGAACGCAGGGAGAAACGGCACCGGAAGAGAGAACGGACCGATAGTGATCGTTCCCGCTCCAGGTCGAGGTCGCGGCACAACAGGAAGCGCCCACGCTCTCACTCCCGTAAGTGCAAGAGGGAGGTCTCTCTCGGCGGCGAATGGGTCTACGTCCCCTCAGGAGAGTCCAGAAGGCACCGCTCTCCAGACTCTCGGTCCAGTGAACGAGCCTCTAGGTTGTCACTGCCTACACACAGCCTAGAACCGCTCGACCTGCCACGCAGGAAGGACCTCGCTCTTAGGCACAAGTCCTCGAGGCCTCCGGTTCACCCCGCCCAGCGGGGGGAAGCGCGCTTCCGAGAAGGCAGCCCGACTGAACCAGCCCAGCTGGGGCGGTCGTCGAGCAGGAAGGACCGGTTTCCGGGGTCGGGTCTTCCCACCGGGACCGTGTCCTCCTCTTCCAGAGCCTTGGGGCAGTCGAAAGGCCTCCCGGAGTCGGTGGCCCCCGCCCTACGGCGAGACCCACCCGCGTACGGGGCGCCCTACGGTTACGGGACGTCCTCCCTGGGACCGAGAGGAGAACGGCCGGTCTACCGCCCAAGCACGGCGCCCCTACGCCAAGCCGAGGCCTCGGTCGACGGAGGCGAGGCTTCCCCGTCGGAGGACTCCGCCTACAGAAGGGTGGTAGGCCTCGTCAGAAGGCTCCATGAAATTCCGGAACCCTCGGCGCTTAAGGTGAATGCCTGGAGGTCGAGCCTCTTGAGATATACTCACCGTGACGTCCTTCCGAAGTCCTCCCTGGCCCTGCCTCTCGCCCCAGACCTAGTACTGGGACAAGAATACATCGACAACCTGGTGGCCAGCAGTGCGGAGGCCCCCAAGTCCCAGAGTGCCTCCAAACTCCTCCAGGGTCTCAAACTACAGGGCAAAGTTTATATCCCGGAAGGACGGCGCCAAGGTCCCTGTAGGGTGGACCCAGCCTTGGACATCCTGGGACAGGGCGGCTCGGACGAAAGGGCCTATTCAGCCCCTGTGTCCTTCTCACCCTCTGAAGCCGGCATGATGGAGGAGATGTCAAGAGATATGGTTAACGTCTCCTCATGGCTGGACTGGTGGGCCTCCACGTTGGTTAATGTACAGGCCTCCACAGACCCCGACGACCCTGAGCAACAAGGTCTCCTGTCGGACCTTCTCACCTCCGGGGGGAAAGCCCTCAAGTTTATGGCTTATCAGGCACTCTCCTTGACGGCCAACTGGGTCCTTCGAATGCGGGACACAGTGCTTTCCAAGTTGACAAGAAAAATCCCGGACAGAGAGGCTCGAGTGATTCGTAGCCTACCCCTAGGAGGCGAGTCGCTGTTTCCGTTGAAGGAACTAGAAGTGCTGATGGAGAAGGTGTCCAAGAGGAGAGAGGCCAACGTCCCCAAACAAACATCCTCCAGGAGGCCTCCTTACAGGAGGTCAGTCTCGGATAGTGCCGTGACCCCTCAGGCTATCCCCAGCTCTTCGAGGAGGGACGCCCCCGCCTCCTCCTGGACATCAACTCCACAGCCCTCCCGCAGGGGAGCTCCAGCTTCTGCCAGCTCCTTCAGGTCAGGTTACTCCGCCTCGAAGAGAGGCAGATCAGGCCGCCCCTCTAGGAGAAGGTAGAGGGAGAGGCCCCCTATTCCCGCCCAGGCCTCGGGTTGGGGGATGCCTCAGACCATATTGGCAAGCATGGAAAACGCATGGGGCGGATGCTTGGACGGTGTCCATCCTGAAAGAAGGCTACAGGATCCCCTTCATAGCGGATCCACCCCCTCTTATTCCAGCCACCCAGACAGAATGGTTGGCTCCCAGGGACCCGTTGAAAAGGGCTACCCTGCAAAAAGAAGTATCCTCCATGTTGGAGAAGGGAGCCATGGAAGAAGTCCTTCTCCCAGGGCCAGGCTTCTACAGCCGCCTGTTCCTGGTGGAGAAAGCAACGGGGGGGTGGAGACCGGTGATAGACCTGTCGGCCCTCAACAAGTTCGTCAAGAAGACGAACTTCAAGATGGACACCCCAAAATCCGTCCTGATGTCCTTGAGGGAGAAAGATTTTATGATGACGGTCGACCTCAAGGACGCGTACTTCCAGATTCCGGTCCACCCGTCGAGTCGGAAGTTCCTCCGGGTAAAATGGGGCTCCCAGATCCTGCAGTTCAGGACCCTCTGCTTCCGACTGTCGACGGCCCCTCAAGTGTTCACGAGGGTCTTCGCGACAGTCTCAGTATGGGCTCACGAACGAGGTATCCGCCTCATCAGATACCTGGACGACTGGTTGCTCCTTTCCAGCTCAAAGGCCCTCTTGGAAGAGCAAGGGAAGGACCTCCTCCGGTTCTGCAGGAGTCTGGGAATCATTATCAACCTGGAGAAATCAAACCTAACTCCATCCAATAGAATGGGGTACTTGGGGATGACGTTGGACACCGTGCAGGGGAAGGCCTTCCCCTCGGAAGACAGGATACAGAACCTCATCAAGATCATTCAGCTGTTCCTGTCGGAGCTTCTCAGGAAGGCGAAAGACTGGCAGAGGCTGATAGGTCACCTGGTCTCATTAGAGAAACTGGTTCCCCAAGGGAAGATACGGCTCAGACCCGTACAATGGAACCTCAAGGCTCTATGGTCCCAGACAGGCTCTCAGAAAACATCGATTCCGGTCCTTCCGGACACGAGAGCAGCCTTAAAATGGTGGCGATGCCAGTCGAACTCCCTCAAGGGGATGCCCCTCGGGTCCTGTCCCCCCAAGTTTCTCCTGTTCACAGACGCCTCCAGCCTAGGGTGGGGAGCCCACCTGCGGGAGGAAACAGCAAGCGGGACCTGGTCGGAGACCAAAAAGCAACTCCACATCAACGTCCTGGAGCTAAAAGCAGTACAAAAGGCATATCTGCACTTTGCAAGTCGGTTGAAGGGAAACACCGTGGCCCTAATGTGCGACAACGCCACGGTGGTAGCCTACATCAAGAAACAAGGTGGCATGAAGTCGAAGGAACTGTGCGACCTCACCGTAAACATCCTGCATTGGGCGGACGAGCACCAGGTGACACTGCTAGCAAGGTTCATCCCCGGAAAAAGGAACGTGCTAGCCGACGGCCTCAGCAGGATAGGTCAGATAGTAGGGACGGAATGGTCCCTACACCCAGAAGTGGCCAGACTCATCCTTCAACGCTGGGGCTCCCCGGTGATGGACCTCTTCGCAACGAAGCTCAACGCCAAGTTACCGGTTTATTGCTCCCCGGTACCAGACGAAGGAGCAGCCCTAGAAGACGCCTTCCAGCACAAGTGGGACAACCTGGACGTATATGCCTTTCCCCCCTTCACGCTGCTAAGGCAGGTGCTCAACAGAGTAAGAACCTCCCAAAACCTAAAGATGACTTTGGTAGCGCCCTGGTGGCCGGAGAGAGAGTGGTTCGCGGATCTAAAAGACCTGGCAAGCCACCCGCCGTGGCCTCTGCCCCCCAGGTCAGATCTACTGAGTCAACCTCACTTCCTCAAGTTCCACGACAACCCTCTCTCTCTTCGCCTTCACGCCTGGAGACTATCGAGCAGCTCCTGAAGAAGGAGGTGTACTCCTCCTCCACAGCTAAGAGGATGTCCCTATACCTAAGAAAATCCTCTACCGTGGTCTACCAGGCGAAGTGGGCCGCCTTTACGAAGTGGTGCGCGGCAAAACACATAAGACCTCTTAAAGCCTCGGTCCCTGACATAGCTGACTTTCTCGTGTACCTTAGGGATAAAATAGGGATGTCAATCCCAGCTATTAAAGGAGTACGAGCAGCCTTAGGCCAAGTCTTTCTCCTGAAAGGCATCGACCTGGGGACCTCGAGACACATAGGGATGCTGATTAGAAGTTTCGAACAATCCTGTCCTCCTCAAGCCAGGAGAGTGCCCAGATGGGACCTGGCCAAGGTCCTGAAAATGTTGTGTCGTCCTCCCTTTGAACCCCTCAAAGATATCGGGGACAAAGATCTCACCCTCAAGACAGTCTTCTTGCTGGCCTTGGCTTCAGCTAAGAGAGTAGGTGAGATCCACGGTCTCTCCTACGACGTGGCACACTCCAAAGGGTGGAGGGAGGTATCCTTCAAGTTCGTACCCTCCTTTGTAGCAAAGACTCAGAACCCAGCAGTCTGGGACCCGAGGTTTGAAGGTTTCTCAATTCCGGCCATCCCCAAGACAGGCAATACGGAAGACCTGAAGTTATGCCCAGTCAGGACGATCAGGAAATACCTGGAAAGGACGGCTCATCTCCGCCCAGGTGCCAAGAACCTCTTCGTCTCTTCAGGCGTTAATAAGAAGCAAGTGTCCAAGAACACTATTTCCTTCTGGCTGAGACAAGTCATCACTAGGTCTTATGAAGAGGACAAGGTGGCAGTACCAGGCACTCCCCGCCCCCATGACATCAGAGGCCTGAGCACTTCCTTGGCCTTTGAGAGAAACATGGCAGTGGGGCAGATCCTACAGGCCGGCACTTGGTCACACCAGTCGACCTTCACGGCCCACTATCTCAAAGACTACTCAAGAAAGTCTTTGGATGGATTCTCCATTGGGACAGTCATCGCCGCCCTCCAAGCTGTGTAGCGGCAGGCTAGAAGACGTCCCCAACAGTGAATAGACTCGTACCTACTTCTTCAGGAGAAGACTCAGTAGAGAAGATGTGAAGAGGTAAGTCTTAAAATATAAGCGTAAGGTTTCCGCTGTTACCCCCTATCCGCTCTCTGTACCCCCGCATTCCGTAGCCCTCCAGGCACTATGTGCCAGACCAAGTGGCAGAATGGCTCTCCCGCCTCCTAAAGTATAAGTCTCCTAAGGAAGTAATTCTCGGTAAGTATTTGTGTTGGAACAAATCAAAAATTTTAAGTAATTTTTATTTTTCCTAACATACTTACCGAGAATTACTTCCGGGTAATGGCCCTCCCTTCCGTCCCCGAGTGCCATTCTTCCATTGCCGGGTTGGGCTAAACGGCGAAGTTAATGAGCATCCTGACCCGGGAAAGCAGTGACCTGCCTTAATCCGGGCCGCAGGGCTTATCCTGGCAGCGGGGGTAGAAACTATATGGAGCGAGATAGGGGGGTAGCGCGGGAAAATCTTGGTCGAGATTGAGAGGTCAAGGACCCTCCTAAGGAAGTAATTCTCGGTAAGTATGTTAGGAAAAATAAAAATTACTTAAAATTTTTGATTTTGTGTTGTCAATGGTACCAGTAGATTGGGTTTGTGCATGTATTGTACCACTATATAAGGGTAAGGGAGATGTGCATGAGTGTTGTAATTCAAGAGGTATTAGTTTGTTGAGTGTAGTTGGAAAAGTGTATGGTAGAGTAATGATTAATATGATTAAGGATAAAACAGAGAATGCAATCTTGGAAGTACAGGGTGGTTTTAGAAGAGGTAGGGGTTGTATGAATCAGATTTTTATAGTTAGGCAGATATGCGAGAAATATTTAGCAAAAGGTAAGGAGGTGTATGTTGCGTTTATGGATCTGGAGAAAGCATATGATAGAGTTGATAGGGAAGCAATGTGGAATGTGATGAGGTAATATGGAGTTGGTGGAAGGTTGTTGCAAACAGTGAAAATTTTCTACAAAGGTAATAAAGCATGTGTTAGGATAGGAAATGAAGTGAGTGATTGGTTTCCAGTGAGAGTGGGGCTGAGACAGGGATGTGTGATGTCGCCGTGGTTGTTCAACTTGTATGTTGATGGAGTGGTGAGAGAGGTGAATGCTCGAGTGCTTGGACGAGGATTAAAACTGGTAGGCGAGAATAATCATGAATGGGAGGTGAATCAGTTGTTGTTTGCGGATGATACTGTACTGGTAGCAGACACACAAGAGAAGCTTGACCGACTAGTGACAGAATTTGGAAGGGTGTGTGAGAGAAGGAAGTTGAGAGTTGATGTGGGTAATAGTAAGGTTATGAGATGTACGAGAAGGGAAGGTGGTGCAAGGTTGAATGTCATGTTGAATGGAGAGTTGCTTGAGGAGGTGGATCAGTTTAAGTACTTGGGGTCTGTTGTTGCAGCAAATGGTGGAGTGGAAGCAGATGTACGTCAGAGAGTGAATGAAGGTTGCAAAGTGTTGGGGGCAGTTAAGGGAGTAGTAAAAAATAGAGGGTTGGGCATGAATGTAAAGAGAGTTCTATATGAGAAAGTGATTGTACCAACTGTGATGTATGGATCGGAGTTGTGGGGAATGAAAGTGATGGAGAGACAGAAATTGAATGTGTTTGAGATGAAGTGTCTAAGGAGTATGGCTGGTGTATCTCGAGTAGATAGGGTTAGGAACGAAGTGGTGGGGGTGAGAACGGGTGTAAGAAATGAGTTAGCGGCTAGAGTGGATATGAATGTGTTGAGGTGGTTTGGCCATGTTGAGAGAATGGAAAATGGCTGTCTGCTAAAGAAGGTGATGAATGCAAGAGTTGATGGGAGAAATGCAAGAGGAAGGCCAAGGTTTGGGTGGATGGATGGTGTGAAGAAAGCTCTGGGTGATAGGAGGATAGATGTGAGAGAGGCAAGAGAGCGTGCTAGAAATAGTAATGAATGGCGAGCGATTATGACGCAGTTCCGGTAGGCCCTGCTGCTTCCTCCGGTGCCTTAGATGACCGCGGAGGTAGCAGCAGTAGGGGATTCAGCATTATGAAGCTTCATCTGTGGTGGATAATGTGGGAGGTTGGGCTGTGACACCCTAGCAGTACCAGCTGAACTCGGCTGAGTCCCTGGTTAGGCTGAAAGAACGTAGAGAGTAGAGGTCCCCTTTTTTGTTTTGTTTCATTGTTGATGTCAGCTACCCCCCAAAATTGGGGGAAGTGCCTTTGGTATATGTATGTATGTACAATTATAGTACAGTATTATCAATTTTAAAACAGTAGGCAAGTGGAATCATTACTTCTGTTATTTTAGCATTTAAACAGGATGGGGTGCTATATTTCCTACACTGAACATTCTTTACATTCAAATCTTCCCGGATAGTTCCATCCTGTTTGTAGTACTAGGTATGCAGTTAATTCTAATATTCATGCCTTCTCCATAATGATGTTCAATACAATATTTTAGAAGTTTTATTCCAGTTGTTACCAAGTTATGGAATGATTTTCCTAATCGGGTAGTTGAATTGGTAGTGGTAGAACTGCAGAAGTTCAAACTTGTAGCAAATGTATTTATGTTGATCAGGCTGACATAAATTTCTTTACAGTTTATATATGTAAGATCTGTTTTAATGTTGTTACTTCTCTTGGAATATTTTAATTGTTCATTACTTCTCATATAGTTTATTTGTTTCCTTATTTTTCCTCACTGGGCTATTTTTCCTTGGAGCCCTTGTGCTTATAGCATCCTGCTTTTCCATCTAGGGTTGTAGCTTAGCTAAGAATAATAATGTGTCAACCCTCGCTTGAGTGCTCCATCGTTAACCTTGCCTGTCACCATGCCATTGCCTTTCTTCACATCCTACTCTTCTCCGATTCGTGCAACGAGTTCTGGCCTTCCACTTGTACCTTGAACCACAAGTTTGTGATGATCAAGGTACTGTATGTTGACTAAATCTTTTCCATTAAAAGTAGTCTGTCAGTTGTTGGATAGTCTCCGCGTTGAATGGAATGATTTCATTCCAACACCAGAGCGCAAGCATGGTAGTGTGGTGAGCCGTCATCAATAGCAAAGAATGCGAATTTGTGAGGAGCGCCTGCCTCCATACCATTCAGGAAAGCATGAGACATGTCTGCCAAACTGCAGTCCGATGGTGCTTCCGCTGTTTACAGGAACGCCTCTCAGTCCTTCACGGTGCATGCCTTCGTCCTGCAAGGGCAGATTGTGCGATACCTCATAAGATAGCTAGAATTCCTCCACTTGTGTTTTGGAGGATAATGAGGTGTTGCCACAGGACTCGACCCCCTAGATAGACTACTAGGAGACGAGAAAACAATTTTCTGCAAAATTTGGGAAGGAGAAGTCAAGAACCTTTCTTAACTCTTTACTAGGGTTATCCCCCAGGATCATCCTTCGAGAAGGACTCAGTAGATTAGACCTCATACTCCCTGTATTTCATCTGTGTCTAACGCGAGTCTGGCAAATTCTCCTGTTAGGACTGCTTTTTAAAGAGTACAGTATGGTCCCAATTGATTTTAATCCTCCTTCTATGGATGTTAAACCTCCACTTCCACCTATTAGCTGATATACCAACCTTTCCTCGACGGTGGAGTTGTCTTGGTATCATTAGATTTTGTTACTGTCCCTCTCAACAGTCATCAGCTTGAATATTATCACTGGTCAGGCAGAGTCTCTTAAGATTACAGACCGAAAGTTAGCAAGAAATACCAAGAACTTGAGGTCAGGGGTAAAGGTAAAATAGTCAGGAAGCCAAAGTCAGAAAACATGCAACACCCTGCTAATTGCTTGTTAGAATAGTCCAACAAGTCTAAATGGTTTGTTCAGATACAGATAAATATGAATCCACTTTTTGGACATTATAGATATGGATAGTATGGCCACCATGACAGTTTTCAAAATGGCTGCCAATTTCTAAACTTTTTGTCATATTTCGGCTTCTAATTGCAATAAACTCAATGTTGGAGTCAGTTCCTATGTTTATCATCGTGTATAAGTTGATTCTGGTATTAAGACAAACCTTGGTGTATACATTCTCCAAAAAAGTTATTTCTCAAAAAATATTGGACAAAATTTGTAGGGGTTCCTAATTCACATTGCTAAGAATTAGAACCCTTAATATACAAAATGCAATGCATGGATTTTTAAACCTAGCTTATACTTGTAGTTAACTCGTATTAATTAAATTGCTTTAATATTGTATTGTGTTTGATATTTTTAGTGTGTTGGTAACTTTATGTTTACTAATAATAGTAATCCGATTCGACTGTGGTTAACCTATTACAAACTTTGCGCATCGTCGTTTTTTGATAGTGTTTGGTGATCGCTTGATGTAACGTATAACCTTGAAATTTGGGTGTACTTTGATTGGTCAGTCCTGTGGGGAAGCTTCACAACGTGGAGAGGAAAATGACAAGTTCGTCCGAGACGACTTAGAAGTTGCAGCTGGGAGAGTTTCAGATACCTTTGCCAACAAAGATGACAGAGAAATCAATTCCTCTCTTGAAGATCTAATGTCAGAAACTGATGAGGCGCAGGTCCTGTTTAGTGAATTTGAGGATTCTTGTTCAGAGAATGTCACTTTTTGTTATTGGAGAACCTACATGAAGTTGATCTCCATCCTTCTGAGGTTCACTCACTCTCTTCGTGAGGGAGACTGGGGCCTGTTCCTTACATCATTTTCTGAAATGCTGCCTTGGTTTGGAGCATTTGATCATTTCCATTACTCACGCTGGGGAGCTGTCTTCCTCACTGATATGCATATGCTACCCACAACTGCTCCAGAGGTACATAGAGGCTTTATTGCAGGAGACTTTGTAACAAAAGAATCAAAGTAAAAGTTCAACGAAATACCTGATGACCAGGCTATTGAACATGTTAACAAGGCCGGCAAGGTAGCTGAATTGGTGGGGATTACAAAAACAGTCACCGCCTGTGACAGACGGGGCCTAACTTTTAATGAGATACCAAGACGTTGTTCAATGTAGCGGGCAATGAAGAAGACGATAATGAGCTTGAATTTGCACATAAAGATCTTGGTTCCAAGAGAATGAAGCAAGAGTAAGATAATGTGCAAAAGCTCATTGACCTGTTCGAGATTCACAATTCATTTGATTGCAATTCCCGAGAACTATTCTCAATTGCAACAGGTGATATTGCAAGTGAAGCGGTTACAAATACCTTCTGCATGCTGAAGTTACAGGGAAGCAGATTGTGTCAGAGTTTGTGGAGAACAGGTTCACTAAGAAGACAACAGGTTTTCACGACAGAATCAAGTCAAAGAATCTTAAAACGTTTGAGAGCATGTACACTGTGGAAGTCAATGTCGGAAAGGAAAAAAACTGTTGCACTAAAGGCTGACAGAAAACTACTCATTCGTGTGGTGACGGCAATGCAAGCAGGCAGAGATATTGACATGAACAAAATATTGGAGCAAGAGATTTGTGCTGTGCCACTTTCTCTGGCAATGCCTGATGGCAGACTTCGTCTCCCTCAGAACAAAGCAGACCTTGGCAAGATTCTCCAGCAAAGCTTGCCACACAATGTTACGCCTGAACCTTTACAAACATGCAATGTCATTGATGGAATGGCCGTGATCCAGACACTAGGAAATAGGATGAATGCTAAAACTCGGCGAATGGGCCAATGCTGTTGCTGATTATGTCAGTCACGTGTTTTCCAACAGTTGTTCTAGGGTTGACCTTTCCTTTGACCAGTACAGGAAGAAAACAATCAAGTTAACAGCTCGAAGTTAGAGAGTACGAGGCAAGAAAGCAATTAGACAAGATGTGCAAACAAGAAGTCAGTCCGTGGGGCAGTGGGATAGATTCATCTCCTTAGATGAAAACAAAGTGAGCTTGGCTAATTTTCTATGCTTAGAGTTAGCAAACAAGTTCCACAATCAAGAAGGAGTGGAGCTGGTATTGAACGGTGGATTCAGGGACCCTGCAAAAGTGTGAACATCGTCAGTGAGAGATGTATCAAAGTTGTCATCTGCTGAGCATGAAGAGGTGGACACTAGGATTCTTCTCCATGTGAAGGATGCAAGTGAACAGGGATACCCACAATCTATTGTTGTGAGCTGAGACACTGATGTTCTTGTTCTCCTTCTTGCCTTTCAGCCACAGCTCAGCCACTTTCTCTGGATGAAAGCTGGGACACCTAAAAAGCAACATTTTGTTCCTGTTCATTCCATCAACGTCACAGATTTACAAAGAGCATCACTTCTTGCATTTCATGCTGTAATAGGTTCGGATAGTACAAGCCAGTTTGCTGGAATTGGGAAGCGCTCTGCATGGGCTATCTTCCAACAAAACTCACAGCTTCTGCAGAATCTCAGCAAGGAAGACTTTCGAGATAAGAATGTGATTACTGATACAGAGTTCTTTGTCTGCAAGTTGTATGTTCCCAATAGCCAAGAAAACTCCATCCAGAAAGTCAGGGTGATCTATTTGTTGGCTTACCCAAACTAATTGAGAATCTCCCTCCAACCCGTGATGCTTTGATTCTTCACATCAGGCGCACACATTATCAATCCCTAGTGAGGAGAAGAGCCTTGGAAGCTGAACCACATCTTCCTGCACCTGAGGAAAGTGGGTGGGAACTGGTGGTAAAAGAAGTTTGTGAGATGCTTCAGCCAAAAATGATGACTGGGACGCCAATCACTACATTCTGTTTGGAGCTCACAACATGCAAATGTCGAGCAGTTTGTGAAACTCGACGTTGTAAATGTACACACAATGGACTCGGATGCACACAAGCATGTAGATGTAAAGCCTTTGCAGAAATCCATTTACTGTTCAAGTTCAATAGGCAATAGGCATTTGTGAAATGTTGTTTGTTCCTTCAATGTTTCCTTCAATACATGTAGTGATTGTTCTGCTAAGCCTATTTTTTAGATCATTTACCCTCATTTAATTTTTACCCCATTTTCTTCATTTTCCTCATAAAACTGGCAATAATACAAATTTTTGTGGTCCAAAACCAAAAGTACATAAACATGTTTCCCGAGTTGAAATGTGGTGTAATTGTCACAAACATCACAAATCTCTGTCCATTACAACCTACAGTATGAATAAAACAAATTCTGATGGCAGCCATCTTGGAAACTGTCATGGCGGCTGTACCATCCACATTTACAATGTCCAACATGATGAACTAGACTTTCCCATGCCTAGACACTTAGAAAACACCTGTAGCACTATTCTAACATGAAATCAACAGCAAGCCATTTTTTAAGCTAAATACAGAGTTCGGCTACTTGACTAATAAAGATCTAATTTCACCAATGTTCCTTCCTGTGGGGCAACTGCATACTCAAGATAAGGGATGCAATTTTTAATAAGTGTGTGCATCAAATAGCTTCCAGAGATTCATTGGCTCTACAGAACACCAAAATGACGCTGTCCAGCCTTGTTCCCACCGGTGAAGGTCACAGCAGTAGTTGAAAAATGGAAGGCATTGAGCCAAGCTACCACCTTTACGAGGGTAGCCTCCTTCAAGCAGTCTCAGCCACTGCTTGTGAAACAGTTTCCTCTCCTAAACAGCAGCTTCTGTAACGTCAACTTCTCCTGAACCAGACTATCCTCATTACCAGAGATAAGTTTAGACATCCTAACCGTCGAGGTTGAGGGAGGAGAGATTCACGTTAGGGAAGGCAGTCCCCTCATTCTGCCATCTGGCGAGACATTGGACTAGGTGGCAGTTCTATGGGGCAGAACCCTGGGCTGTAAAGGTCCTTCACTACAGTTATCGGGCCGCGTTCACTACGTGTCGCCCTCTTCTGACTTGGACTCTGATGAACTCTTTCTATTTGAAGAGATCTCCAAAAGACCTTCTAAAGGAGGAGGTTCAGGCTATGCTGGGGAAGAATGCCATTGAAGAAGTTCATGACAGGTCTCTAGGCTTCTACAGCAACTTGTTCCTCGTGGAAAAGTTGATGGGGCAGTTGGAGACCAGTCATAGACTTGTCTAGCTTGAACTAGTTAATCACAGAATGATTTCTTACTGTCTATAGATTTGAAGGAAGTGTACTTTCAGGTACCCATCCATCAAAGCGCTAAAAGTAACTACTGTATGGTTTTTCTCTGAGAGAAGAGTTTCCAGATACGAGTCCTGTGCTTCGGCTTGTCTACGTTACCGAAAATCTTGGTCATCAAACTCTTATGCTACTTGGACGACTGGTGGACTCGGAAGCTCATCTTCTCCAATGCAGCGACTGTCTAGAGTTTTGTCCAAATCTTGAAAACAAGATTAATCTCAAAGTCAATCCTCGAACTCCAATGTCATCTATGGTATTC
>NC_090732.1:82694292-82724292 GCF_036898095.1 Palaemon carinicauda | reverse complement strand
GAGTCTGACTGCCAGCTTCTTCAGACAGCAGTGGGAGCCAGACTCAAGAACTTCTGGCAGACCTGGGAGAAGAGAGGCGCAGATGCACAATCTGTGAAGTTGCTCAGAGAGGGGTACAAGATCGCGTTTGTACGAAAACCCCCTCTAGCAACGTCTCCCTTCGATCTCTCTCCCAGGTACAGAGAGGAAGACAAGAGACGAGCATTGAAACAGGAAGTGTCTCTCTTACTAGAAAAGGGAGCGGTAGTCAAAGTCCTGGACCATCAAACCCCGGGCTTCTACAACCGTCTCTTCTTAGTGGCAAAGAAGACAGGAGGGTGGAGGCCGGTGCTAGACGTCAGTGCGCTGAATGTCTTTGTCACAAAGCAGACGTTCTCCATGGAGACCACAAAGTCCGTTCTAGCAGCGGTCAGAAGGGAAGACTGGATGGTCTCTTTAGACCTAAGGGACGCATACTTCCACGTCCCCATCCACCCAGACTCCCAACCTTTTCTGAGATTTGTTTACGAAAAGGTTGTCTACCAGTTTCAAGCCCTGTGCTTTGGCCTAAGCACAGCTCCTCTTGTGTTTACGAGGCTGATGAGGAATGTAGCCAAATTCCTTCATTTAGCGGACATCCGAGCCTCCCTCTATTTGGACGACTGGCTTCTAAGAGCTTCTTCCAGTCGTCGCTGTCTGAAGGATCTAAAGTGGACTCTAGATCTGACCAAGGAATTGGGTCTCCTTGTCAATTTGGAAAAGTCTCAAGTGGTCCCATCCCAAACTATTGTGTATTTAGGGATGGAGATTCACAGTCTAGCTTTTCGGGCTTTTCCGTCGGCCCCCAGAACAAGTCAAGCCCAGTTATGCATCCAGAACATGCTGAAGAAGGAACGATGTTCAGTCAGGCAGTGGATGAGTCTGATAGGGACACTATCATCCCTGGAACAGTTCGTATCGTTAGGAAGACTACACCTCCGTCCTCTTCAATATCACCTAGCTGTTTACTGGAAAAAGGACAAGACGCTAGAAGCGGTCTCGATCCCCATTTCCGAGAAGATGAAGTCTTGCCTGACTTGGTGGAAGGACAGTATCAGCCTCAGAGAGGGTCTGCCCCTGGCTGTTCAGACTCCCAACCACGTTCTCTTCTCGGACGCATCGGACACAGGCTGGGGCGCGACATTAGACGGTCGGGAATGCTCGGGAACTTGGAACTCGAGTCAAAGGACAATGCATATCAACTGCAAGGAGCTACTGGCAGTTCATCTGGCCTTGAAAAGCTTCAAGTCTCTCCTTCAAGGCAAAGTGGTGGAGGTGAACTCGGACAACACCACGGCTTTGGCGTACATCTCCAAGCAAGGAGGGACCCACTCTATGACGTTGTACGAGATCGCAAGGGACCTCCTCACCTGGTCAAAAGGTCTAAACATTTCACTAGTAACGAGGTTCATCCAAGGCAACTTGAATGTCATGGCAGATTGCCTCAGTCGGAAGGGACAAATCATTCCAACAGAATGGACCCTACACAAGGATGTGTGCAAGAGACTTTGGGCCACATGGGGCCAGCCAACCATAGATCTCTTCGCAACCTCGATGACCAAGAGGCTCCCAATATATTGCTCACCAATCCCGGACCCAGCAGCAGTTCATATAGATGCCTTTCTCCTAGATTGGTCACATCTAGACCTATATGCATTCCCCCCGTTCAAGATTGTCAACAAGGTACTGCAGAAGTTCGCCTCTCACGAAGGGACAAGGTTGACGTTAGTTGCTCCCCTCTGGCCCGCGAGAGAATGGTTCACCGAGGTACTTCGATGGCTAGTGGACGTTCCCAGAACTCTTCCTCTAAGGGTGGACCTTCTACGTCAGCCACACGTAAAGAAGGTACACCAAGGCCTCCACGCTCTTCGTCTGACTGCCTTCAGACTATCGAAAGACTCTCGAGAGCTAGAGGCTTTTCGAAGGAGGCAGCCAGGGCGATTGCTAGAGCAAGGAGGACATCCACCCTTAGTCTACCAATCGAAGTGGGAAGTCTTCCGAAACTGGTGCAAGTCAGTATCTGTATCCTCTACCAGTACCTCTGTAACTCAAATAGCTGACTTCCTTTTATACCTGAGGAAAGAACGATCTCTTTCAGCTCCCACTATCAAGGGTTACAGAAGCATGTTGGCATCAGTCTTCCGTCACAGAGGCTTAGATCTTTCCAACAACAAAGATCTACAGGACCTCTTTAAGTCTTTTGAGACCACGAAGGAGCGTCGTTTGGCTACACCTGGTTGGAATTTAGACGTGGTACTAAGATTCCTCATGTCAGAAAGGTTCGAGCCGCTACAATCAGCCTCCTTTAAAGATCTCACTTTAAAGACTCTTTTCCTGGTTTGCTTAGACACAGCTAAAAGAGTCAGTGAGATTCACGCCTTCAGCAGGAACATCGGATTTTCATCTGAAACGGCTACATGTTCTCTACAACTTGGTTTTCTAGCCAAAAACGAGCTACCTTCTCGTCCTTGGCCGAAATCGTTCGATATTCCAAGCCTATCGAATATGGTTGGAAATTAACTAGAAAGAGTCTTATGCCCTGTGAGAGCTCTTAAAGTCTATTTAAG
Source organism: Palaemon carinicauda (assembly GCF_036898095.1). Classification (NCBI taxonomy): domain Eukaryota; kingdom Metazoa; phylum Arthropoda; class Malacostraca; order Decapoda; family Palaemonidae; genus Palaemon; species Palaemon carinicauda. Next base: position 82,721,707 of record NC_090732.1, on the reverse strand, counting down.
ACGAACTAAACCTTTACGAGGACAGTCAGAAGCTTTATGGTGTTCAGTTAAGAAACCATCTTTGCCTATGTCAAAGAATGCTTTATCCTATTTTATCAGACTGTTAATACGAGAAGCTCATTCACATCTGAGTGAGGAAGACCAAGCTTTGCTGAAGGTAAGGACACATGAAGTTAGAGCTGTCGCAACTTCAGTGGCCTTTAAACAAAATAGATCTCTGCGAAGTATAATGGACGCAACCTATTGGAGAAGCAAGTCAGTGTTCGCGTCTTTTTATCTTAAGGATGTCCAGTCTCTTTACGAGAACTGCTACACTCTGGGACCATTCGTAGCAGCGAGTGCAGTAGTGGGTGAGGGCTCAACCACTACAATCCCCTAATTCCATAACCTTTTTAATCTTTCTCTTGAAATGTTTTTTATTGTTGTTTTTGGGTTGTCCGGAAGGCTAAGAAGCCTTTCGCATCCTGGTTGATTTGGCGGGTGGTCAAATTCTTTTCTTGAGAAGCGCCTAGATTAGAGGTTTTGATGAGGTCCTGTGGTATGGGTTGCAACCCTTCATACTTCAGATCCTAGGGGTCGCTCAGCATCCTAAGAGGATCGCGAGGCTCCGTAAGGAAGACGTACTTAAAAAGGCAGAGTAATTTTTCAAGTCGACTTCCTTACCAGGTACCTATTTATTTGGTTTTTGTTATTTTGATAACTTCTAAAATGAAATAAAAAATCCTTAGCTCATAATAATGTAAACATTTATTGCTGGTCTCTACCCACCCCCCGGGGTGTGAATCAGCTATTATAATCACCGGCTAAGTTAAATATTGAAAAATGTTATTTTGATAATAAAATAAATTTTTGAATATACTTACCCGGTGATTATAAATTAAAGGACCCTCCCTTCCTCCCCAATAGAGACGCAGTGGACCGAGGAGAAAATTGAGTTCTTTGTTTACAATGAGTACTGGGTATCTGGACGACAGATGGCGCTGTTGAAGTACACCCCCTACCTGTATAGCGATCGCTGGCGGATTTTTTCCGTAGAGTTTTCTGTCGAGCAGCAGAGCTGCAGCTATTATAATCACCGGGTAAGTATATTCAAAAATGTATTTTATTATCAAAATAACATATTTATTTATTATATATATATATATATATATATATATATATATATATATATATATATATATATATATATATATGTATATATATATATATATATATATATATATATATATATATATATATAAAACATATATGTATATATATATATATATATATATATATATATATATATATATTATATATTTATTTATTATATATATATATATATATATATATATATATATATATATATATATATATATTATATATATGTATATATATTAATATATATACATGAATATATATATATATATATATATATATATATATATATATATGTATGTATGTATGTATGTATGTATATACGGTGGTACCTCTACATACGAATTTAATTCGTTCCAGATACTGCTTCGTATGTTAAAACGATCGTATGTTGGAGCAAATATTCCCATAAGAATACATGGTAATTCATTTAATTCGTTCCTCAGCCTAAAAACCCATAATAAATCTTTAATAAATGGCTACACATAATTACACATAACAATAACATAACTGCATAATATGAAAGAAGCATGTAAAAAAGATAATTATAAAGAAATAATAAATAAAAAATATGTTTTATTGCCACTTTACCTTAGACAGAGGCCAACGCAGGTGTAGGATTTGCTACGCCAGGAGGAGACGGACGATCGGCAAGAAGGTAGACATGGTGTTAACATGTTCTTTAGATAAATACACACACACTCTCTCTCTCTCTCTCTCTCTCTCTCTCTCTTGTTCTTGTTCTTCTTCACTGTTAGTGTTAAAGACGTCTATTAATTTTTTCTGAGAGAGAGAGAGAGAGAGAGATTAAACAAAAAATGTGTTGTGTAGGCTACATATGATTTTTAACAGCGTCAACGAGTTGAAAGATAATTAAATGTAACTAAAAAAACAATATCAGCGAATCTGAATTCCTTTATTAACTAAAACAAATATTGATACAAACACACTCGTGTGCGTATGCGCAAACATACACACATGCAGGAGGAGACACGATCGGTGAGGAGGTAGAGATGGTGACTGCGATAACAGAACGTAACTTACACTAGGGAAACTTTAATCTAACTTAGCTTATTTATTTTTTTTTTTATTTTCATATTCATATTTTTTACATTTTTTTTTTTATTTTTTATTTTCATCACTTTCAGTGACGAGTTACGGTATGTTATCGCAGTCACCATCTCTACCTCCTCCCCGACCGTCTCTCTTACTGCGTAGCAATTCTTGCACCTGTGTGTGTGTTTGTGCATACGCACACGAGTGTGTTTGTATCAATATTTATTTTAGTTAATAAAGGAATTCAGATTAGCTGTTATTACTTTCTTAGTTACATTTAATTGTTTTTCAACTCGTTGACGCTGTTAAAAATCTTATGTACTCTAAACACATTTTTGTTTAATCTCTCTCTCTCTCTCTCTCTCTCTCTCTCTCTCTCTCTCTCTCTCTCTGAAAAAAATAATAGACGTATCTAACAGTATAACAGTGAAGAAGAACGAGAGAGAGAGAGAGAGAGAGAGAGAGAGAGAGAGAGAGAGAGAGAGAGAGAGATTTTATTTAAAGAACATGTTAATGCTATGTTTAGAGAGAAACAGAAAAAGAGAGAAGTCTTATTTAAAAGAGCTTGTTAATGCTATCTTGGTTTTCTTTGCTTCACTTTTTTCTTTCTTTCTGTTCATCACACTGGCCCTTCTCACAAATGATCGTTGCCAACAATCTCTTTGTCCTTTATCCCTATCAACAAAAGGCGTTCTATCTCTTCCAGGGTATTGCTACGATGTCTTGTAATAATGGTGATACCCTTCGATGGTTTATCTGCTTTAATGGCTGCCTTCAGCTTGATGATCGTGGAGATCATAGGCCTATTCCGGCCATATTGTTTAGCCATACAGTATCACTCACATGCACACTGCTCTCATGTTTTTCTATAATTTCTTGCTTCAATTCTAATGAAAGAATTGCCTTCTTCCTGTACTGAAACTTAGCTTCTTAGGCACCATGATTATAGGTAAAATAAAAAAGGAAATGTGAGAAAAGGAAGAAAATAAGCACTGTTAATAACAGACCAAACAGAGGACAACCATACGATACACACAAGAACAGAGAACTGAGCACTCCACGCTCAATGGCGTAATGTTTACTTCGTATGTTGGAGCAACACTTCGGATGTCGAGGCAGAAATTTGGTCGAATTTTACTTCGTATGTTGGAAAATTTGTATGTTGGGACATCCGTATGTAGAGGTACCACTGTATATATATATTTTTGGGCTCAAGCCATGGCGTCCTGATGGAAGGTTCCTTTTTGGTAGCTTCCTTGGGTAATCACTACTAGGATTTTCCCAGAGAATTAAACCACAGGTTATCACAGAATTCTAACTTCTGGAGCGAGTATCTTAAGGGTTTCCCCTTAAGACATCGTGTATCAACAGGGGACACGCATGTATAGACGTGCCACATAGCTATCTGCACCCATTCAGAGTTAACTCTTCAATATGGCGGACAGGGAGTGGCTGGGAGCTGAGCCGCAGCCAATCTAGATGTGGCGATATCGGTACTCGCGATGTAAACAGACGGACGCCATTGCTTTTGATGACGTCACGTCCATCCCCATTCCTTTACTAGTAGCTCGCTTCAATGGACGTGTTTTTCCCTTTGTGCGACTTTATCTGCTTGCATCCTTGCCATGTCTCAACCTTCAGCTTCATCTTCTTCTGGAAAGTTGAGTACAAAGGTTTAAGTATTGTTTAAATAAGCTCTGACCTTAAAGTAAATCTTACTTTTCGAAATATTTGCATATTTGTGGCAGAGCTTTGCCAAACCGGTCAGCGCCATTTTATGACGCTGCTGTTGCTTGCATACCTTATTTAGTTAGCCGCAACAGCCTTACCGGTATATAAATCTCTAATCAGTGCAATTAGTTATTTAGTCTTCATAGCTAGGAACTTTATATCGTGTTTTTGACGCATTAGTTTGGGTCTTCGCTGACCCCATACTAGTAGGCTTTGATTAGCCCCTAGGCCAGTGAGCCTATTACAGTGTTAATGCATGATATTTCAGTGATCCTAGTGTTAGTTATGAAGATCCTGGCATTATTTTACAATACCATTGACAGTGATGCAAGTGTTTTTCGCCTTCAGGGACCATATAGGGTGTAGGTTATCTTGAGTGCCTTGCTAACCTAACCTTATGATAGGACCCCTATATGCTCTCTTCATCCCTAGCCCTAGGGCTTCCCTCTGGTAATCTTGTACCCTATTACATGTGATAGGACAAGACTCCTCAGAGTACTGTATCGCCTCCCCACCTAAGGGAATGACCCCTCCCTTAGTGTTGCGGACCTTAAAGGTAGGATCACCTCCTTTAAGCTGAATCGGTCCTTGACCTTTTCCTTGCGATACGTCTTCTCCCTTCCTTGATTAGGGTCTAACAACCCTAATCCAGGTTAGGTTGGGAGGGCTGGTTTATGTACCTTGCTGAAATATACGCGTGCACCGTTTTTCAGTTGGTCCACCTACTATAGGTTAGGGTGAGCATCTCCCTTCCTAGGTGGCCGCTCTGGTGCATAACCCATCCTTTCTTATAAGAAGACCCTTTCCCCTCCCCCCAACCTATCTCTTGCCTAGCCTAACCTACCAGTAGGTTAGGCTTCATATGTCCCCTGTCCTACACTCCACCCTAGGCTGGAGTGCTGGACCCCGTGGTGCTCCCAGTGTTGTCCGCTCTGATACATAGACCCTCCATAGTGCTATGGAGTCAGTTATCATTTGGTCGACATGAAGAGTCTCCACCCCTTCTTTGGGTACACCCTGTCCTCTCTTGGACTGCCTTAGCCCCCGGCCATTGCGGCCCCTGCTTAGGATGATAGATTCACCTCTATCATGGTGGTACCTTTTCCAGAGGTGTCTTGACTAGGCTAGTACAGCCTTGCCATCCCACCTCCATCTTTGGTGCTTGTCCCTTGCCGCCTCTACCCCGGCATCACCGCCGCTACGGGTGACTTCCTTATCCTTGCCGCCTTCCCCCGAGTGCCGGGGGATCGCCGCCGGCCGCCGGCTTACCGCCATGGCCTCTCCATTCCCTCATAGCCTCGGCACACTGCCGACCCCTCCCGGAGTGCCGGCACTAGCAGCCGGCCCCCGGCCCCGGCTATGCTCCTTTATCCTTTCCCCTGTCACCCTCCGACTGCCTCCGGCTGCCGGAACCGCCGCTCCTTGCCGGCGGCCGCCGCTACCGGCAGCCGCCACCCTGGCTTCTTTGACCATAGAATGATCATTCTTGAATGCCAGAATCTCTGCTCGAGCGGCTTCCGGCGTGCCGGGGGTATGCCGGACCCGTCCGGAGGCGGCAAGATGCCTTGCACCCCTTCTCTCAGCTATCTTTACTAGCGATAGCTCCTAAAAACCGCACCTAGATGGCTTGTTAACGCAGACAAACTGGTACGGAATCGTACATTTTGTTCAGTTTTCACTCTGTCTTCTTGCGTGTTTCATCTTTCCAGCACGCTACGTGTAATTGGCACGTCTGGTTGCCGGAACCTTACTAGGATCTCATGATCCCCAGACTTTCTTGATAAGATTTCAAGCCCAGTCTATAATATGGTTATTCTAGATGGAATTCCCATTATCAAGACACCTTCCATGGAGGCCTACGGCCACCTGGGACTGTCCGATGCTACGGCAACCAGCCGGGCGGGTTACACGAGGCATGCGTCTGTCTCCTTTCACCCACCCTTCTGTGCATCACAATTAATTTAAGTTAATATTAACTTGTTAATAATTAACTTTATATACGAGCCATATTATGACTCTACAATACTCATCGTCTCTTTCCTTTACAGGAGGAGTACGTCAGGTGTGACCACGACTTCTGCGCGGTCCGTCGGCCACACTTCTATGGACACACGGCGTGTAGGACACACGCCCCTTATGCTCACAAGAGAGGGGATCTCAAATACTGGGGCCCCACCACCTGTTCGGTCTGCCAAGAATGCTTACAGAAAGCATTCTATGATTCTCCCTCAGCGGAGATTCGGGACACTGCTCGGGACAACCTACGCAAGTGGGTACGTGGCTTTCAGAAGAACGCCACTGGCCCATACCTAGCCACAGAAGAAATGAGGTCTTTGCTGTTCCCAAAGGCCTCTCCAGACTCAGTGGTCCCAGTCGAACAGATCCCCGTAGTCCAGATTACAGTGGAACCTGATGTTGTCATGGCTCAGTCCATGAATGATTATCACCTGGATTCAGAACATGATGAACGCATGTCAGAGATCTCGGAGGACACCGAGAAAACCCTTATGGCCCAGGGTGAAGGGGAGGATGATGAAGAAGAGGACCGGGTTGTGTATACCGAGTCCGATAAGGAGGATGCCCCTCCCTCCATCCCCCCTCCTACTCCTACACCGACGGAAGTGTCTCTCCCGTCTTCGTCCTCCACCACGACTCCTCTACCTACGGCACAGGATATGATTCGGCTCATTGAATCCGTGATGGAGCAGAAGCTCCAAGAAACTCACCAGATCATTCGGTCGAAGGGAGGTTCCAAGGAATCTCGCAAAATCTCCATCAAGGACCTCCCCACATGCTCGAGCGACAATCCGTGGCGATTCGCCGAGCATATGGTCATCGCTGACGACAAGATCTTCGTCAGCGATAAGATCGGTTCCATACCCCTGGAAGAAGTGGAGTTCTTCCCCCGCTTTGAGGCGTATCCGGACTGTTACGTCCGTCTACGTTCAGAACCATCCTCAAAGGAAGAGACCGAACCGAAGCAGAAAATAGTGTTCGATCTCTCGAAGGCCCAGGCTATGCTTGCCAAAGCGCTTAAGAGCAGAGGCTTTACCTGCTCTGGACTTCCGGCTCTGAGCAAGAAGTACCTCACCTACGTCGCGCCGATGAAGTGGTGATACCCTTCACGGAAAAGGCCTTCGCTGCCTGCTTTAAGGCTGTAGAAGAAGGGAAATCCTGCCCTGCATTGGAGGAATGCAGACCTTTCTCCGCAGTCACCCCGCCCGACACCAAACACTGGAAGGATGTGCAACACACCTTCGTGGTGGGCAAACTAGATCCTGACGTTGCTGGACGTCAGTTTAATGAGGATCACCTCCTTCGTAGGGAACAGGAAACGAAGGAGAGGCTGGCAACATCTCTCACTCTCCAGGTCCAGATGGACGTAATGGCTGGCGACACCAGAGTCCCTGACCATTACATGGTCCTTGCCAAATCTCATATGGCAACCTTAGTCAAGGATCTGTACCACTTCATGCGAGCTCGTAGAGCCTGCAATGAATTCGTGTTCTCCAGTGCCACTGTCAGACACGAACCCCGGAAACTGATTTCCTCCAACATCTGGGGCAAGTACCTCTTCCCATCTGATCTAGTGAAAGAGATCACAGACAAGGCCGCATCTGAGAACAGGAACCTTCTCAACAAATGGGGCATGTCTAGGAAGAGAAAGCCCTCTCAGGATGACGGTCCTCAGCCTAAGAGGAAGCAGTCGAAGCATAGACCCCAGCAAAGTCAGCACAGACGTCAGTTTCCGGCACCCGCTACTCCCCAAGTGGCCGCTCAGCCGCCACAGACCTTTCAGTTGGTCCCACAGCCGGTTTTATCCTCATCACCGGCCTTCAACCCCGCCTTCGAGCAGCACTCCACTACCTTTTGTCCCAAAGGTAGAAGCTCAGGCAGGGGTTCCGGCAGAGATTCCTCTCGCCGGCCCTCCAGAGGCAGAGGAGGACAGGGAGCTAGCGGCCGAGGCAGCAAGTCCTCGGGACCCCAGAGGCAATGAAGTGCTTCCGGTGGGAGGAAGACTCCGCCACTTCCAGGATCGTTGGACCTTCGAATCCTGGGCACACAGCATCATCAAGAAAGGTCTAGGCTGGAGCTTGGCGCAACCACCCCCAACCTTCCAGCAATTCTTCCAACGTTCAACCCCCCTCCTGGAAGAATATGTGCTAGACCTCTTGAACAAGAAGGTGATAAGAAGGGTGAAGTCCACAAGGTTCCAAGGGAGACTGTTTTGTGTCCCCAAGAAAGACTCAGACAGACTCAGAGTCATTCTGGACTTATCCCCCCTCAACGTATTCATATCGAACAACAAGTTCAAGATGCTGACTCTTCAACAGATCAGAACCCTCCTGCCTCGAGGGTCTTCCACGGTCTCGATAGACCTGGCGGACGCATTCTGGCACATACCAATGAACCATCACGCTTCCTCCTACCTTGGATTCCGACTCCAACGGAAAAGCTATGCCTTCCGGGCCATGCCCTTCGGACTCAACGTGGCCCCTCGGATATTCACAAAGCTAGCGGACGCAGTAGTACAACAGCTCCGCATCCGAAACGTCCAGGTGATGGCCTACCTCGACGACTGGCTAGTGTGGGCGCCCTCGCCCGAGGATTGTATAGAATCCTGCAGAAAAGTTACCCAGTTTCTCGAACACCTGGGATTCCAGATACACGCGAAAAAGTCTCGCCTATCTCCAGCTCAGAAGTTCCAATGGTTAGGCATCCACTGGAATCTTCAGTCACACCACCTTTCCATTCCAACAAAGAAAAGGAAGGAAATAGCAGGGTCTGTCAAGCGACTGTTAAAATCCAAACGGATCTCAAGACGCCAGCAGGAACAAGTTCTAGGCTCTCTACAGTTCGCCTCGATCACAAACCCAGTGCTTCGTGCACAGCTAAAGGATGCAGCGGGAGTCTGGAGACGTTCCGCATCCATCGCTCGAAGAGACCTCAAGAGACGGCTCCCAAGCAGACTTCGACTTCTTCTAAAGCCGTGGTCAGAAGCGAGGGCCCTAAAAAAGGTCCCTTCCTCTCCAACACCCACCTCCATCTCTCAACATCCATACGGACGCTTCGTTGGAGGGTTGGGGAGGTCACTCCCACCAAAAACAGGCTCAAGGCACTTGGTCTCCCCTATTCAAGACGTTTCACATCAACATCTTGGAGGCCATGGCGGTTCTTCTGACGCTGAAGAAACTCTCCCCGCCCCCGTCGATACACATTCGCCTGACCCTGGACAGCTCTGTGGTAGTGCGTTGTCTCAATCGCCAGGGCTCAAGATCGCCCAAGATAAATCAGGTGCTCCTGACAATCTTCCGTCTGGCAGAAAGGAAGAAATGGCACCTGTCTGCAGTTCACCTACAAGGATTCCGCAATGTGACAGCGGACGCTCTATCTCGGACAAACCCGATAGAGTCGGAATGGTCTCTAGACGCAAGATCATTCGCCTTCATCTCTCACCGAGTCCCAGAACTCCAGATCGACCTCTTCGCAACGAGCGACAACCATCAACTTCCTCGATATGTAGCCCCGTACGAGGACCCCAAAGCGGAAGCGGTGGACGCCATGACCTTGGATTGGAACAGATGGGCCAAGATTTACCTGTTCCCTCCCACCAATCTTCTGCTGAAAGTCCTCTCCAAATTGAGAACCTTCAAAGGGACAGCAGCTCTAGTGGCTCCCAAGTGGCCCCGCAGCAACTGGTACCCCTTGATCCTGGAGATGCAGCCAACGCTGATCCCCCTCCCGGACCCAGTTCTCTCCCAGCAAATACAGAAGTCGACTGTCTTCGCTTCATCATCGAAAATCAAGGACCTTCATCTCATGATTTTCTCACCCTAGCCGCTAAGAAAAGGTTTGGGATTTCGAAGAAGAGTCTAGACTTCCTCGAGGAATACAAGACCGAATCCACGAGAAGGCAATACGAATCGTCTTGGAGGAAATGGGTCTCCTTCGTCAAGGCAAAGAACCCCTCGAAAATCACTATAGATTTTTGCATGTCCTTTTTCATTCACCTTCATGGACAAGGCTTGGCAGCCAACACGATTTCTACTTGCAAATCGGCCTTGACCAGACCTTTGTCATACGCCTTCCAAATAGATCTGTCTAGCGACATCTTCAACAAACTACCGAAGGCCTGTGCCCGTTTACGACCGGCACCCCCTCCGAGACCAATCACTTGGTCTCTAGACAAAGTTCTCCACTTCGCCTCCAACTTGGACAATGATTCATGCCCTCTTAAGGACCTGACTCAGAAAGTTATATTTCTCTTCGCTCTAGCTTCGGGAGCCCGAGTCAGCGAAATGGTGGCACTATCTAGAGAAGAGGGACATATCGTTTTCAACGATTCAGGAGACCTCTCCCTCTTCCCTGATCCGACGTTTCTCGCAAAGAACGAATTACCTACCAAACGATGGGGCCCGTGGAGGATATGCCCCTTGAAGGAAGATGCCTCTCTATGTCCAGTAGAGAGCCTTAAGGTCTATCTTCATAGAACTTCAAACTTTGGTGGAGGCCAACTCTTCAAAGGAGAAACATCGGGCAGCGACTTGTCACTGAAACAATTGAGAGCAAAAATCACCTACTTCATTCGCAGAGCGGATCCAGACAGTACACCCGCTGGTCATGATCCTAGGAAAGTCGCTTCGTCTCTGAATCTCTTTCAGAGTATGGATTTCGAAAGCCTCAAGAACTATACAGGCTGGAAATCCTCACGTGTTTTCTTTAAACATTATGCGAAACAAGTGCACGAAGTGAAACATTTTTTGGTAGCCGCAGGTAGTGTTATGAAACCTGCTCTGAACTCTGCTTAGAACAGTGAGTTATTAGGGACTCTAACTCCTCGGGTGCCTATGTTGACCCTCAAGTGATACGTAGTGAAGCAGAAACCACCTTGTGTTTTCTTTAACTGTTCTTACCTCAGGTGAAATGTCATAGTAGATTACCACATGAGTGCTACATGCCACGTGCATGACGTGTGTTACATAAAGACTAACGTTCCGTAGAACGAGTGCCTACTAATACTTGATTCTTCCCTTTCAGACTCAAGAGCACGCCTTTATGACTATGTACATTTTTATCAATGTAAATGTTTTTTACTATTTATTGCATGACATGTATTGATTTACCTGCAATTATATAATAAAATGTCTATTTTATTACTTGTGCGTCTCCCTTGCTCCTTTCTTACTATGAAATATACTATTTGTCATAGTTTATTACCCTTTATTCCTGGTTAAGGAAAATGCCAGGATTTACTCCGGGCATTTATTTATATAGAGCAAGTAAGTCTCCTTAGCGAATACTTACTCAATTATGAAGATGAGTCAACTCCATACACGAAGTGTTCAACCGCCACTTCTTCAAGTTTGTTTCGACGCGAATACCAAATCGCTCTGACTTATCTTATGGATCTCATTGTTCCTTCAGCCTATATGAATAGCCTTCCCATGACCACTTTGATCTTAGCATAGCCCGTGGGGACTTCCATGCCAGGGGGGCAGGAAGGCAACTGCCTCACGGTAGCTCTAGTATAGACCACTATGCTTTCGGCTCAATGTTTTAGCACTCACTTATAAAGGGAAAAAGTCTACCACGATACACTAATTCTCTGGTACTCTTCCATCAGGACGCCATGGCTTGAGCCCAAAAAACGGATTTTGAGCGAAGCGAAAAATCTATTTTTGGGTGAGATAGCCATGGCGTCCTGATGGACCCACCCTGTCTGTTATCAGGTCCCGCCCTGCGCCGCTGTATCATGGTGATGAGCGAGCTCCAGACTTTCGGAATGAGGATGGACGTGACGTCATCAAAAGCAATGGCGTCCGTCTGTTTACATCGCGAGTACCGATATCGCCACATCTAGATTGGCTGCGGCTCAGCTCCCAGCCACTCCCTGTCCGCCATATTGAAGAGTTAACTCTGAATGGGTGCAGATAGCTATGTGGCACGTCTATACATGCGTGTCCCCTGTTAATACACGATGTCTTAAGGGGAAACCCTTAAGATACTCGCTCCAGAAGTTAGAATTCTGTGATAACCTGTGGTTTAATTCTCTGGGAAAATCCTAGTAGTGATTACCCAAGGAAGCTACCAAAAAGGAACCTTCCATCAGGACGCCATGGCTATCTCACCCAAAAATAGATTTTTCGCTTCGCTCAAAATCCGTTATATATATATATATATATATATATATATATATATATATATATATATATATATATATATATATATATATATGTATATATATATATATATATATATATATATATATATATATATATATATATATATATGTATATGTATATATATATATATATATATATATATATATATATATATATATATATATATATATGTATATATATGTATATATATATGTATATATATACTGTATGTGTATATATATATATATATATATATATATGTATATATATATATATATGTATATATATATATATATATGTGTATATATATATATATATATATATATATATATATATATATATATATATATATATATATATACAGTGATACCTCTACATACGATCCTAATTCGTTCCAGAAACTACTTCGTATGTTAAAACGATCGTATGTTGGAGCAAATATTCCCATAAGAATACATGGTAATTGATTTAATTCGTTCCCCATAATAAATCCTTAATAAATGGCTACACATAATTACACGTGACATTAATACAATAACTGTATAATAAATACATATTACAAACCAAAAAAAAAGAATAATAATAATGAAATAGTAAATAAAAAACGGGTTGTAATGTAACACTTTACCTTAGTGACAGGCCAGCCCAGGTGTAGGGACTTCTTCACAGGAGGAGACGGAAGATCAGTGAGGAGGTAGGGACGGTGACTTTGTACGATAACTTACACTAACTTACACTACTACGTGAACTTTAACTTAACTTAGTTTATTTTTTTTTCATTTTTATAATTTTATATTTTTTTTTACATTTTTTCTTTTCTTATTTTTAATTTTCATCACTTTCACTCGATTCGGTCTTCCTTTTCTTTGCTTCACTTTCTTTCTTTTCATCATGATCACTAGACCGTTTTAAAGATTTTTTAAAGAAACTATCGAGTGAAAGTTGCTTTGTACGGCTTTTGAGGATTTTTCTAAAATGCGTTAAGCAAACATCATCGAACTGCGCAACAACACGGCAAACCTGAAGTTTCTGTGGGTGATGCTTGTCGATGAAATCAACAACGTGTTGATGATATGCCAGCATCTGTTTTATTTCCGCCGTACCTAAGATTTTGCCTACCTCCTCGATCTCCTCCGACTCACTCAACTGCACTTGGAACGCATCATGCTGCATGGCTTGCAGCTCCTTGAGTTCCTCGGTGGTGAGCTATTCGTGATGCTCATCGACGAGTTCGGTGATGTCATCTTCATCCACCTCCAGACCCATGGACTTGCCAAGGGATACAATCTCCTCGACGTCTTCCTCGGCGGCAAGTACAGGTTCATTCTCGGGGCCAAAACCTTCGAAATCTCTGGGAGCAACAGCATCAGGCCAAAGCTTCTTCCAAGCGGAATTCAGGGTCCGACGAGTTACTCCCTCCCAAGCCTGATCAATGATCTTTAAGCAGTGCACGATATTGAAGTGGCTCCTTCAAAATTCACGCAAAGTTAAGTTGGTGCTTTGCGTGACATTAAAGCACTGCTTGAATAAGTGCTTGGTGTACAGCTTCTTAAAATTAGAGATGACTTGCTGGTCCATGGGCTGGAGGATAGGGGTGGTATTCCATGCAAGATACAACACCTTGATGAATTTGTATTCGTCAATGATATCATCTTCGACTCCGGGTGGGTGAGCGGGTGCATTGTCCAAACAAAGCAAGCACTTCAAAGGCAAATTCCTCTCCTGAAGATACTTCTTGACAGCAGGGCCGAAAACTACGTTTACCCATTCCACAAAGATATGCCTAGTAACCCAAGCCTTAGAATTAGAACGCCATAGAACATGTAGCAGGTCTTTATTAATTGTATGTGCTTTAAATGCCCTAGGGTTTTCAGAATGGTAAACTAATAAAGGCTTAATTTTGCAGTCCCCGCTGGCGTTGGCACGAAGCGCAAGAGTCAACCGATCCTTCATTGGCTTATGTCCAGGCATTTTCTTCTCTTCAGCGGTAATGTGCGTTCGACTAGGCATCTTTTTCCAAAACAGACCGGTTTCATCACAGTTGAAAACCTGCTGCTCTACGTAACCTTCCTCCGCCACGATGCTTTCGAACTTTTTAACAAAGTCTTTAGCAGCCTTAGTGTCTGAACTCGAAGCTTCTCCATGACGAACAACTGAATGAATCCCGGTCCGTTTCCTAAATTTCTCGAACCAACCTCGAAACGCCTTGAATTCCTCCGTCGTAGGATTGGCTGAACTCTCCCCCGCGTCCCCCCGAGAGCGCGCCGCCTTCAAGTCACTGTAGATAGTGCTGGCCTTCTCACAAATGATTGTTTCCGTGATCGTATCGCCAACAATCTCCTTGTCTTTGATCCATATTAGCAAAAGTCGTTCCATCTCTTCAAGGGTAGGGCTACGACGTTTAGAAATCATCATGATCCCCTTCGAAGGTTTCACTGATTTAATGGCTGACTTCTGTTTTATGATCATCGAGATCGTAGACATATTCCGGCCATATTGTTTAGCCAGATCGCTAACACGTCCACCTCGCTCATGCTTTTCTATGATTTCCTGCTTTAATTCTAATGAAAGCATAGACTTCCTCTTTTTCTCACCACTGCTACTACTTCCTGAACTGAAACTAAGCTTTTTAGGACCCATGATTACGGAACACAGAAAACAACACGTGAAAAGGCAAGATAAAAAACTGTTAAAACTGAGCGAATAGAGGACAACCACACGATGCGCACGCGATGAGAGGACTGATCAAGGTGACGCTCGATTGGCGTGCCTCCGATGTGCTGCCGTCTAGCGGCGTCAGCAACAAACTACGCTGCACGCTTTCGAGAAAATTCCACGGGTAAGCGTATTGTTTACGTCGTATGTTGGAGCAACACTTCGTATGTTGAGACAGAAATTTGGTCGAATTTTACTTCGTATGTTGGGACAATCGTATGTAGAGGTTCCACTGTATATATATGTGTGTATATATATGTATATATATGTATATATATACTGTATGTGTGTGTATATATGTATATATATATATATTAATATATATACATAAATAATATATATATATATATATATATATATATATATATATATATATATATATATATATATATACGTATATATATGTGTGTATGTATATATATATGTATATATATGTATATATATATATATATATATATATATATATATATATATATACAGTATATATATATATGTAAATATATGTATATATATTTATATATGTATATATATACATATATATATATATATATATATATATATATATATATAATGTATGTGTGTGTATATGTATGTATATATATATATATATATATATATATATATATATATATATATATATATATATATATATACATATACATATATATATATATATATATATATATATATATATATATATATATAGATGTATGTATATATATACATATATATATAGATGTATATATATACATATATATATAGATGTATATATATATATATATATATATATATATATATATATATATATGTATATATATATGTATATATATATATATATATATATATATATATATATATATATATATAAATATATATATATATATATATGTATGTATGTATATATATACATATATATGTACAGTCAGCGCGGATCGCTGTGTCCGGGTAGTGGGCCGGACACAGCGTTCCGCGTAAATCGGAGGCATGGGGTTCACCGGGGAAAAAATCGTTTGGGACAAATTGACTAATTGGCATCTTTTTATACAAGTTGGCATCTACATATCTGCGCAGGTGGAAACTAGTCAGTGTGCTTCCTGAAGTCGTGGAGTGAGGTCGTGTCAGGTTGAGAGGGCCGAGTTGCAATCGTTCTTTTGTGAGTTCGCGTGGCATTTTTGTCTATCAACCCCCCCCCCAGTGATGTGTAGACCCCGTACAAATCACGATGACATTGTTAGAGTCATAACTTGTCATAAGTTAGGTCTGCAAACAAAGGAAATAATGAAGAATACTGGCGTGAACGAGAGGACAGTGAGGCGCTTGGTGGCCAAATTCAAGGCAGGGGGTAGCGACGAGATCCCTTCTCACTCCCATGCTGGTTCCCCCCCCCCCCCCCGGAAGATTCCTGATCATACTTTAGTGATTTTAAAGCGAAGCCTAGAAGAAAATCCTACATTAACTGCTAAGCAACTGAGAGAACAGAACTCTAAATTGTTGAGTGACGTCAGTGTTCGTACGATTAAGGAAAACCTGTCGAAGCGCCTCGACTACGAGAAAGTGATCGCGAGAAAGAAGCCCGCTTTAACTGCGAGACAGAGAAAGAGGAGGGTTGCTTTTGCCAAGACATACAAGGATTGGACCTTGGAGCAGTGGCGAAGTGTCTTGTGGAGTGACGAAGCAACCTTTTGTGTGAGTGAGACGACCGGGAAAAAAGTGTGGAGGCGAAAGGGGTCAGATCCTCTTAAGCCTAACTTGACAGCCAAGACAGTAAAGCACCCAGCATCGCTTATGGTATGGGGTACGTTTGCCTACGGTGGTGCCCCAAGCCTTGTTGTTTTGCCTAAAGGCATAACGGTTAATGCTGACCGATATTTGAACATTTTGAAGGAAAATTTAGCGGATTGTTTTGCGGCTACAGGAGCTGAAATTTTTCAGCAGGACGGTGCCCCTTGCCATACGGCTAAGAAAGTGAAAATAGCGAAGTTGACTATATTACTGATTGGCCAGGTCAAAGTCCTGATATTTCGCCCATTGAGAACCTTTGGGCGATAGTTAAAGCCCGCCTTCGTAAAGAAGTTACGACAAACGTCACACTTCTCGAGGCGGCGCTCCATAAAGTGTGGGCTGAAATACTTGCAGTAATTCTTCATAATTTAGCAGATAGCGTTCCTCAACGACTTTTGGAGGCCAAGAAGAGGAAAGGCTACCCTATAGACAAGTAGCAGGGATATTGGTGAGTGTTCAATTAAATTTTTATTGATTTATATTGTGTATTAGTGTTGATATGGGGGGGGGACCAAAATGAATGCATGGTGGATGCTGCCCGGACAGAGCGATCCGCGCTGACTGTATATACATACCTAAATATACATATGTATGTATATATAATTATATAATTTATATATACATATATATATATATATATATATATATATATATATATATATATATATATATATATGTACAGATATATATTGTATAAATATATACAGTATAAATATGACCCGATCTGTGTCGTATTGGGGTTCAATTAATTTAGGAAAACACGAATAGAGAGGGATTTCATGCACAAATAATAGCCAAGTTGATCATTTTACACAGACTGTATTCTCTTAAGTTTACAAGGGCGCCCTTAATTATGATTACGTTACGTTACTAAGAAAAAACCCTCAGAAAAATGGTACTCGGTTTGGCACCCAGGTTGGCACCTGCCATTCCTCACGTGACACACTCGCTAGGCCTCCGAAACTAGACTGTCTCCTATGGGCTGTTTCCCAACGCCCATAGAGGGGCATCGCGATGCCTGATCAATGATTGGTTATTTTGACCGGAAAGTCTCATAACAACCAATCGGGAGAGGGTTTGGTTACGCCAAGCCCAAGCTAACCTGTAACCGTCAATTTTGTAGTGCCAACCAAACCACAGCGTAACCGTCCTTCCTCTAACAAAGAGGAAAAATCTGTTGACACTACACTTATCCCGACCAGTAACGGCCACCTTGACTATGATCAGTTCATCACTCCTTCCCCAGATTTTACGTCTCGTAAAATTCACACTTATTATCTTTTTTTTTCATTTTTTAAAAATAACTTTTCTATTTTTTTTTCACTGGAACAACAAAAAAGCTTTCTTTCTCCACTTTCTTTTCTCTTTACATTGCCGCTGAGTACCATCCTCTTAGGGTGCATGCAAAAATTAAAATTAAAATCAGAGAGCCGGTTTGCGTGTTACAATTGCAAGTTACACAAAGATGAATGTCACGCCCACAATAGGTCATACAGAAACACAAAATTCAGGTTTAATACATCATCACCGAAATTTGGAGCATAAAATCAGAAAAATAATCATGTTTTACCACCAGTTTCTTCAATGCAATAAAATTTTTATATGAACCGACAAATCATTACATACACAAAATAAAGAAAATGATAAAAAATTAACATAAATTAAAATGAATAACTTACAATCCCAACACTCTTTGACACATTTACCATTATAAGAAAACCATTTCTAACACATCCGTGACACTGCAACAAGGAGCAAATTCAAACAGTGAATAATAATAAAAAAGAAAAATACTTATCAATAACCGAGCAATATTATTTCTCCTGGAAAACAAAAGCATAAGTAATGATGTTCGATTTTCTACCCATGATTAGCAATTTCCTGTAACAGCACTGAAAACTGTGGAATACCAAACACAGTTGCTGGAACGTTGGCTTTATTCAGCTTAAAGTTGTGGCAAGGTGTTGGCCAAGCCGGTACAGTGTTAGGGACTCAATGTTGCCAAGCAAGCATACAAACACCAGCAGTCATAGTTACCAATTCACACCACACTCACCCCCACTGAGAAGAAGAACATACAGTACAGTACACATCTGCATCATAACAAAACATGAATTCACTGATTTCACACCAACTGTAATTATTCTTACATCGCATTTGCATTACAAGGCTCACCTTATTGGCACTACAAATTTCATATTCATATTACAAAACTCATGAGTACTTATTTTATTTGATAACTGGGCTCATCTCACATAAAAAACACATTGGTAACAATGGGCCCTATAACTACTAATTCATAATGAACACATTGACATAAGGACACTTACCACCCATACTACTCCCACTCATCTAGGACAAAATCTGAGAGATAGCCTGGAGGGCGCCTAGTGCGACTTGTGCGTTGAGGCGCCTCTGGGGTTGGCGTTTCTGTGGGTGTTCCTTTCGACGGTACCTTTCCCGGGGTGGGCGGTTCTGTAGTTTGTTGCTGTTCAGTTGCGGGCTCCCTCCCCTGGTCTTGTTTTGTATCCACTTGACTTCTTTCCGTTCTCTGGCTGGGGTCTCCAGGTGGGAGGGTGGGTCCTTGATTAATGGGAGTCTTACCATTCTCTCGCATGTTGAAGATATGACGGCTTCCTTTATCGTGACAGGTGTTTGGACTGAATACTTTAGCTGCAGGAGCCAGGTGACGAGTCGACACAGTGGATTCTTTGCCGTCTTGGTGCGCAACACGAACCCATTGTGGGTTGACATGCAGGAGTCTAACTTCCTCGACCTCAGGTTCGTACTTGGATTTCCTAACCGTTTTCTTTAGAAGAGCTTGTTCATTTTCTGTCATCCACGATGGAGCCGCCTGCCCGTATGTTGCTTTTCTGGAGTGCAGGAACATGCGCTCATGCGGTGTTTGGTTCGTAGCGACGCACAGAAGGGACCTCATGCTGTGTAATGCTTGATCCAGGACAGCCTCCCACATTTATATAGGGAGGGAGAGAGAAGCGAGAGCTAACCTTACGGTGCGCCACAAAGTTCCATTGGCTCTCGATCTGGCCATTGCCACGGGGGTTATACGCAGATGAGTAGCTTGTAGCCACTCCACGGTCATGAAGGAACTTTTGGTACTCTGACGACACGAAAGCAGGTCCCCTGTCTGAATGAATGTACTCGGGCAGGCCCCAAACTGAAAAGAGTAGAAAAACATTTAATGGTGGTACTCGCTGAGGTGTCTTCTGTTGCAAAGGGGAACGGAAATCTGCTGTACTCGTCGATTATGTTGAGAATGTATCTGTTCTTTGTGGTGGACAGCATCGGACCTTTGAAGTCGATAGCCAGACGCTCGAATGGCCTGGTAGCTTTTATCAATGTTCCTGTTTCTTTGGAGAACTTAGGTTTGATCTTAGCACAGGTTTGACATTTACGTATGACAGTCCGAGCTTCTTCAATGGTAAAGGGTAAGTTTCTCTGTCTTATGATGTGGGTCATCCTTCTGATTCCTGGATGGCACAGGTGCTCGTGAAGCTGAGTCAGCTCGTCTCCTTGAGTACAGGTAAGTGAAGCCACACATTCCGAGGCACGAGAGAGAGCGTCTGCTACTTGGTTCTTTGATCCAGGTCTGTATGTGATGTCGAAGTTGAAACATCTCAGTTCCAGCCTCCACCGCATTATTTTTTCATTCTTGATTTTGCCATGGTTCTTGGCGTCAAACATGAAACGCACCGATTGCTGATCAGTTATGTGTCTAAATTTACGTCCTAGCAGAAAGTGTCGCCATTTCTTGATGGCTTCTACGATAACACATGCTTCGCGTTCCACTGCCGATTATCGTTTCTCCGATTCTGAGAGCGAGCGAGAAAAGAAGGCCACTGGTTTTCCTTCTTGTGTCAATGAGGCTGCAACGGCGTCAGCAGAGGTGTCTGTTTCGACTACAAAGACTGCTTCGTCATCTATAGCAGCAAGTGAAGCTCGAGATATTTCATTCTTTAGTTCTTCGAGTGCTTGTTCTGCGGATTTGGCCATCGGGAAAGTTTTCACTCCGACTAAAGGTCGAATTTTCTGGGAGAAGTTCGGTACCCACTTCGCATAGTGGGATAAGAGTCCTAACGTTCTTTTGAGACTAGGGGTACTGTCCGGAGGGTTCATCTCCAGCAATGGACGCATTCTCTCCGGGTCAGGTAGGACTTGGTGATCATTCACTACATGGCCCAAAATTGAGATTGATGTTCGCGCATAAACACTTTTCTTGTCATTTATGGTAAGTCCATACTTCGATACAGTTTCTTGAAAGCGTTTCAGATTTCTGTCGTGTTCTTCACTTGTGTGACCGCAGACCGTGATGTCATCTATGTAGGCGAACGTACCCTCTAGTTGTGCCTTACTAATAATTTCGTCGAGAACTTGCTGAAAGCAGGTAGCCCCATTGGTTACTCCAAAAGGCAAACGCGTGAATTCGAACACCTTCCATCCGCTTCGAACGCCGTGAATTTCCGATCAGCCATGTTCAATGGTATTTGATGATATGCTGCCTTCAAGTCTATGGAGCTGAAGTAGCGGTAAGTAGAAATTTTCTCAATCATCTCGGTGATCCCTGGAACAGGATAAGCAATTAGGTTGGTGAATCTGTTTATGGTTTGAGAGTAATCTATGACCAATCTTTTCTTATCACACTGATCGACGACTACCACTTGAGCTCTCCACGAACTGCGACTCTGTGTGATGATGCCCTCCTCTAGCAGCCTTTTTACTTCTTTCTTGATGAACTCAGAGTCCTCTTTGGAATACCTTCTGGATTTCACCTGTATCGGGTGACAGTCGACTGTCAGATTGTCGAAGATGGCTGGCGGTTCAATTTGAGCCGCTATCAGAGCACAAGGTGACTGGGTGCTTAGCTCCAAAGGTGGTAGCGTCCCACCAAAGTCTATGCTGACTTGCTTGTGTAACTGTAGGAAGTCATGTCCCAAAACAACTGGAGCCACGCAATCGTCCATCAAGTGCAGACAGAACTCAGGGTATACTCTTCCACTTACAGTTAAATCGTAATTGCAACACTTGTTAAGTTTCATTGCCTGTTTGGCATTAGCCATGGTTATGCTGCAGGCTGAAGAACAAGTCACTGAGTTCATAGCCCTAGCTACTTTGGCACCTATAAAGCTTTTAAATGCTCCAG
Organism: Palaemon carinicauda; assembly: GCF_036898095.1. Taxonomy (NCBI): domain Eukaryota; kingdom Metazoa; phylum Arthropoda; class Malacostraca; order Decapoda; family Palaemonidae; genus Palaemon; species Palaemon carinicauda. The sequence continues at coordinate 82,699,963 of NC_090732.1, read as the reverse complement.
TGTCGACCAGCCCGTCCAGGGCCTCCCCTCCATTCAGTTCTACAGGTAGGACAGTTTTGTAAACACTTCGTAGTGCAGGGGAAGCTGCAGTCACAGCTGCCCCTGTTAAGGAAGCAGGGATGGACTGTGGGAGATTGTCTGGGACTATTCCAGCTACAAGATTAGAGTTAGTTGATTTACCATTATTGCTCCATCGTTTTCTTTGCAACTTGCAGACACGAGCATAATGACCTACCTTCTGACAGTTGGAACACGAGGCTTTCTTGGCTGGGCAGTGGGCTCTGGGATGTAGGGATCCTCCACAAAAGAAGCACCTCTGACCGCTGACGGCGGCAGCACACTCACTTGGATTCAGGGAGTCACTCATTTCGATCGGAAAACTGTTGGGATCCGTTTCGGGTTTTGCCTGATCATCTATCAATGCTGCCACTGTGGTATTGGTTTCACTTGCATAAGACGCTGAGTGCAGTTGAGCCATTTCCAGTGCACGGGCTTGTTTCACAGCTGTGGATAAGTCCAAGGATAAGTTCTCTAACAGTCTCTGTCGGATTGCATTAGATGCCATACCCGTGATGTATGAATCTCTGATGGCCAGTTCTTCAGCCTGAGTGGCTGTACAATCAGTGAAGCTACATTCCGAGGCCAGACCTTTGAGGTTATCCAAAAAAGCGTCTAGAGTCTCGCCACTCTGTTGCTTGCAGGTGGCTAATTTGTATCTGGCAAACACTTCACTTTTCTGTTTCACAAATCTAGCCTTCAACAGGCTTATGGCAGTGGCATATGTGGTGGCACTTTTGATTATCTTAAACAGTTTACAAGATACGTGAGCACGAAGCAAGGCCAACTTATCTGGATTTAAGTCCGGGTTGATGGCCGCACAGAACGCCTCAAAGTTATCATGCCACATAATCCATTTGTCCTCCGCATCGGCTGATTCTGGGTCCATATCAATCGGGCTGGGCCTCACAAACTTGTCCATGTTGAATATTAAGCTGAATAAATTGTGGAATACCAAACACAGTTGCTGGAACGTTGGCTTTATTCAGCTTAAAGTTGTGGCAAGGTGTTGGCCAAGCCGGTACAGTGTTAGGGACTCAATGTTGCCAAGCAAGCATACAAACACCAGCAGTCACAGTTACCAATTCACACCACAAAAACCTCCTCAGAGACAAACGAATTTTTTTAATTTTTTTTAAACACAACATAACAACATTGAAAACATACATAAAACCATTGGTAACAACAAAATGAGTATCAATATAGGGTAACGAAATTTGAATTAATTTCAACATAAACATAAATGCAACAGAAATGTCTCAGTATGATGAGTGATATACTCGTGATATGCTTAGAACAAACCCCCCCCCCAAAAAAAAAAGAAACAAAATTTAATTCATTTTTTCACAAAACGCTTGGAGTAACATACACAAAATAAACCTGATTCCGTGACCTCAATCGCCTTGTGGTAAACACTATCTCATGGCCCATGCCCTCTCGCACTCTCTCGTGCTCGAAGGACGGCACTGACACACGCTTGTGTCTCTTCCTCACTCTCCTCCCCCAAGTAGCCAGGTAACCCGGGGTAAGGGGGTACCGGCTTATTCAGATGCCACACCAAGTTATCCTCTCAGACTAGGCGCATATGCGAAAGGTGATACTCGCCTTTGGCCCCGGTCTGGATGTGTTGGATGACTGCCGTATCGGCTTTAATTTCTTTTACACGATACAGTTCAACATATGAGGCTTCCAGTTTATGCTTCCTCGGTTGCAACCTTTTAAGATAGATTCGATCCCCTATCTGTATATCAGACGTTTGCGTTCGGACACGCTGATTGTATTTCGTCTGATACTTCTCATTGGCCCTCAGCAAGTACTTTTGGGTTATCTGAAACACTCTTCGAGCCAAATTACACATCATCACCCGGTATTTTTCTGTGTTGTATAATGGCAAGGTGTGTGGGTCCATGACAACGGTATACGGCAGCACGGGGTCCTGCCCAAAAAGTATAAAAAACGGGGCATCCCTGATAGAGCCATTATATGCCATATTTAGGGCGAACTCCGCCCACGGCACCATTTCCACCCATTGGTTTGGATTGTCCCCCACAAGATACTTTAAAATATTTGTCAACTCTCGGTTATGGGACTCGACGAGCCCATTTGCTGATGGCCAATAAGAGGCGATAGTGAAATGACCTATTTTCATGATCTGGGTTACCCCTTAGGACACTTCATTCACAAACTCCCTACCATTGTCACTTATCAATGTACGTGGACATGCGTACCTCACTATGAAGGAGCACAACGCCTTCGCAACCGACACTGCGGTTTTGTCCACCATTGCATGCGTGTGTGTGAAGCATGTGAATGCATCTACAAACACACACACGTACTTAAAATGCCCGTCACCAGGGGGGGGAGGGGGGAAATGGACCCAGGACGTCCATATGCACTCTATTAAACTTAACAGGCACTACTGACCATGTTCTGGCCTTCGGGATCACATGGTTGTGGTTCCGCATAATGTTACACTCATGGCACTTATTAATAAACCTAACAATGTCTTTCTTCATCCCTAACCAAAAAAATGACTCTCTGGCCCTTCTCAGGGACCTCTCTATACCTACATGTCCTGCGTAAGGACTTACATGAATTACATGGATGGCTTTCTCTATCAAAGAGGAAGGAAGAACAACGCGAGATCGGATATCTCCCGGTCTCTTCTCATATTTACAAAATAGGATATCGTCTTCGATGAAGAACACATCCCTTCGCATGCGCAAGAAATCCGGGAGCTTGCTACTTGCATCTCTCACACACTCCTTGACCTGTTCGATCCAAGTTTCGGATTTTTGTCCAGTAACAAGCTCACCCACACTCCAGCCACACAAATCAACCACACACTCATTCACGGGGCATTCTCTCTGAGTTCCCCCCGCGGAACTCTCAGCATTCACATTCTCCGGGCAGCCCTCGTCCTCTCTCTCTCTCGCACTGGAGTTGTCAAGATTTTCCCGTTTTCTATGTGCTTCTCCCGCAGGTGTATTTGAACCTGAACTCCCCTGTTGTTTTTCCTTCCGCCTTACAGACCTAGTTGTTACTGTCGCTATGGCGGTCCTGGAGAGAGCGTCTGCTACTTTATTTGACTTCCCCGCATTATGCTTAAAATTCACAATATCAAACTCTAACAACCGCTCAATCCACCGAACTTGCCGAGTATTTAACTCCCCTTTTTTGAACAAGTCCCGCAACGGCCGATGATCTGTATTTATTTTAATTTTATGCCCAAGCAAAAAGTAGCGGTGTCTCTCCAGCATCCATAGAATTGCCAATGCCTCTCTATTGAAGGTACTGTATCTAACCTCTGGTTCCTTTAAAGCTCGTGAAGCGAAACAAATAGGCCTCTCATTCCCTTCATCATCAACTTGAGAAATGACTCCGCCGATCGCGATCTGACTCACGTCGGTCGTTACCAAAAACGCCCGGTCGAACCTTGGATAAGCCAACAGTTCGTCGCTCGTGAGTGCATTCTTTAATGTCTGAAAAGCAGCTTTTTCTCTTTCTCCCCGCTGAAATTCGGGCCGCTTCCTCAATGAATCTAGCGGTCGTGCTATGTGACCGAAGTTCTGTATAAACTTATGGTAATACCCAGCGAGCCCAAGAAAACTGGCTACTTCCTTAGCGTTTTTTGGCTCTGGAAATTTCCTGATTGCAGCTACTTTATCGGCACAAGGCCTTAGGCCTTCGGGTGTTACTATGTGCCCTAAAAATTCTACTTGTTGAAAAAATTTACATTTGTCTAAATTGATCTTCATCCCCTGACGTCTCAAGGCTTCTAACACTTGTATAAGATTTTTTTCATGCTTGTCTGCCGTAGTCCCAATTACAATTATATCATCCAAGTAGACAAAAACACTATGTCCCAATAATGAAGCTAATACAGACATCATCACACGAGAAAAATGGGCAGGAGCATTCTTCAATCCGAAAGGGAGATAATTTTACTCAAACAATTGATCATTTGCTATAAAGGCCGTTTTTTCTTTACTTTCGTCATTTAAGGGTATTTGGTGATACCCGGACTTTAAATCTAACGTAGAAAAAAAACCTGCTTTCCCTGACTTTAAGTAACAGTTCCTCGATAGAGGGGAAAGGGTATGCGTTATCCTTGGTAATAGCATTTATCCTCCTCTAATCTACGCATAACCGAAAAGAACCATCCTTCTTATGAACCATCACAATTGGAGAGGCCCAGGGGACTCGCTTTCTTGAATCGTACCTTGCTCTTTTAATTTATTAATTTCTCTTTCAATTGCCTCTACATGACAGACGGGAGTCTTATAAGGTTTGGAACGAATTGGGGGGTGACTGCCAGTCTCGATGTTGAATGGAAACTTAGTAATTCTCCCTGGGGGCTCATCTCCAACTGATATTACGTCCACAAAATTCCCTACAATATCTCCTACTCTCTTATAATAATTAATTGGGGTCGCTCCAACAGCGGTTTGACGGAGCTTTCTCAGCCTGTCCCCACCGGGACCTTGACCATGGAGAGACAAGGTCGCCAGTGTCCGTTTGGCTGTCACAAACGAACATAACTCAAGGTCGCAGACTGACTCAGTGCCTAAGTGGAACCACTGGGTACTTACATTTATAAAGGGAATTTCGACCTTTCCTTCGGTAATGGTGGTGACTCCTGGAGACATGAAATCCTGCCACTTTTGATGTGGTTTTACGTACACTAGGTCACCTTCGCGCATTTCCGGTGCGGTTGCCACTGATAGGGAGTAGAGGGTGGAGGGGGGGATTGATTCACCTGCCTCCGGCCCGGTAGGAACCGCCCCTGCTATCCCCTTAGCAGTAAGAGCGACCCTAACTCGAGGCCGAGTTTCCCCCATAACGGGTATCTCTGTCTCTTCTCCTGGTCCCACTTTCCATCTCACTTCTAGCCCCTCCCTATCGGGGCCCCATATTGTCACTTGCTTCTCCTTGATGAAATTGATTCCCAGGATAATGGGAATATCCCCCATATTTAATGTCGGGATGACATAGAAGGCATGGGTCACTTCTCGACCTTGTAGGTTGAATTGTTGTCTGACAATACGTCGGGTCATCAGTTTGTGACTACCAGCAGTGTTCAACACCAGGCACTCCTTCGAAATTTGGATGGCATCCGTCGCCAAACGTTCTTCCATAAGGGATACGCTGGCCCCGGTATCCAGCAGAGCACGTTGCACACACGATCCCAGCTCTACTCTAAGAACGGGGACCGCATTCTTACTCACATGTGTGGGAGCGGCGGTGAGAAGCGGCTGCTCTACCTCCCGAACCCCCTCAGGCACTCCTGGGGAAGCTGCGCTCGCTGACCAGGGGGTATCCCTTACTGCTGGCTGAAGCACTGACTGGCCTCCCCCAACGTCGGGCCGGGGCATGACGACTGACTCCTTGGCACTTCTGTCCCCAGTCCTGGCGGTTCTGACGGACGGCCTGAAGGACCCTTGGTCCCCGTCCCGTGTCGTTTTCCCCTTCCTCTTGTTGGTGTAGGGGAAACGTGATCTCTCGAGCTGACACTGTTTTTTGGACAGCTGTTCAGTAGGTGGTCTGTGGCATGGCATCCAAAACACCGCCGCTGATCGTCGAAGGGGCATGCAGCCTGGAGGTGCCCCCTCCT